>NC_061510.1:157266201-157471029 GCF_022539505.1 Lolium rigidum | reverse complement strand
TTCGGCAGCGTCCACTACAACGTCAACTCGGAAAGAGTCCTTCGGCTACTGGAACCACTCGCCTCCAGATCGACAGGTCCAAGCACGTCATCATCAATCGACCTTTCGGCTGGTCTGACGGACTCAACGAACTTGCCCGCGCCATCGGCTCCTCGTTCGACGTCTTCCATGTCGGTTGGATCTGACAATCCCACATCTTCGGAGATGACCTCGTACTACTGCTTGAACTGCGATACCAGGCACGGGCTAGGATCAAGCGACACACCGTTCATCTGCAATGCCCAGTACTCATCGGGAGAAGACAGTGTCGACAGCATCGCCCAAGGTGCCACCCGAAGAATGGCACACCACCAGGTTTATGCTGCCAATAACACGGGAAACACAAGGAATAGGGGGGACGGAGATCACACCCCCCGCTCCAGCAGACGAGCGAGTTTTGGAAACAGCGCCAGCAACAACAACAGCGATTACACCATCGCAGAGGAGGAATGGGCAGCAGCCAAGGCAGCTATGCTTAACAACACACCACTCCCCGCAGGAACTTCGGTTGGAACCCTCAACGCTTATCGCTCTATATTGGAGAAAAACCGGGAGCGCCTATCGAAAGAGCAAGCTACCCTCGAGAGACGCCTATCTGCTGCAGACCAATCTAGTGAACGACAGAGAGGCTCGCGAGGAAGTGCCTCTCGAAGCACTCAAGGGGAAGGCAAGCATCGATCAAGACTATCCAGACTCTCGGAAGATGACGCCAGAGAAATAACGTCGAATCTGACCAAGTCCTTCATGACCACGGATACCGCGGGCATGCCACGGCCAAAAACCGTCGCGGGAGCAACTGCCAATCTCGCAGCATACCTCATCAATCAGCGCCCTGAAGGTTATATGGCCCAAGCCCATCGAGGTGCCCTAGAAAGTCTCGCGATATTGGGAGACAACCTGGTCCCGCGGAAGGAAAAAACCACGTTACAGGCTAGCAGATCAAAGCATCATGCGAGAGATGCTCGGGACGAAATCACCCAGAGCAGAATCGATAAAGCAAGGCGACGACGCGCCGCTAGGGAGGAATATGACAGTGATTCTTCGGATGAGAGCCAGGAGAACGACGGCGAGCTAAGGGGGGCCGTTTGTTTAAGCTACAAAATCCGCGAGGCGATGCCACCTAGAAAGTTCAAACCTACCCCTACTGACGCCGCCAAATATGATGGACAGCAGGAGCCGAGGTCCTGGATAGACGACTACTTGCAGACTGTGATTCTGCACAAAGGAAATCAGATAGCAGCAATGCAATGCTTGCAGCTTTACCTGAAGGATTCGGCACAAGCTTGGTTAAGAGGCCTCCCGAAGGGTTCCATCAAATCATGGGACGACCTAGTAGACGCTTTCGTTGCCAATTTCCAAGCAACATACAAAAGGCCCGTCGGGATTGAGGAACTACGGCATTGCCAGCAAAAGCAGAAGGAATCGATGCGCGCATACATCGGGAGATTCACCAAGCTCTTAAACGCTGCCGAAGATGTTTCTGTCGACATAGCAATTGATGCCTTCAGCGATGGCATCCGACGTGAAAGTTACATAGAGGAGCTCGGGCGCAAAAAGCTAAAAACCATAACCAAGTTAATGGAAATCGCCAACAGTTGGGCTGATGGCGAGGACAACGTACGAAAGCCGCGACAGCGCAGTGATGACGAAGACGACGACCAGCCGAAGCACGACTCGGGTGGACGAAGGGATCGCCACAAGAAAAGGAAAAAACCGCAGTTACGACGATAGTAACCTGGTAGCCGCAGGATACTGCGATCGGCGGGACGATCGGTATGACGACGGACGAGACGATCGGCAGGACGGCAATCGGAACAACTCTGGAAACCACGGCAACTACAAACCACGACCACAGAGGACTCCCGAGCTACCCTTCGCCGAGCAGATCAACGCTCCCTGTTACTTGCACTCGTACGTTGATTCTAAGGACAACAAAACAAAGTCAAGCCACCTGCTCAGAGATTGTAGGCAGTTCATTGACATGCAGAAACTCATTTAGCGGCAGCAACAGCCACCACCGCCACCACCACCACCTCCACCGCAGCATCAGGTCCAGCAGGCTCAACCTCACCAACCCAATGAGGCGTTTCCACCACTACGTGGGCAGATGAGCATTATCCACAGGACAGGTGTTTCAAGAAGAGAAATGAAGAAGCTCACCCGAGAAATCAATCTGGCAGAAAGTATCATGGCGAACATCCCTGAGTATGTTGAGTGGTCGTCTCAGAACATTACGTTCAGCCAAGCAGATCACCCAATGACCATACCAAAACCAGGACACACTGCCTTAGTAGTCGAGGCACAGATCGGGGGGTTCAAAATGAGCAAAGTCTTCATGGATGGTGGAAGCGGACTAAACCTGATATTCGTCGACACAATCAAAAGTATGGGGATCACCATGAGAATGCTAAAAGAAACAGACACCTGTTTTCATGGGATTCTCCCCACTTCACCGGCGTACTCTCTTGGCAAAGTTTACCTGAACGTCGTCTTTGGCAAGCCCGACAACTTCAGGAAGGAAAAGATCGAGTTTGAAGTCGTGAACTGGGAATCACAGTATCACACTATATTCGGAAGACCAGCTTATGCCAAGTTCATGGCTGTACCGCACTACGCATACCTCAAGCTGAAAATGCCTAGGAGCAACGAGACAAATATCACAGTCTATGGAAGTTTCTCATGCTCGGACAATTGTGATCGCGACTTTCAGAGGATTGCTGCAAAGTTCGGGTTACAACAGGAAATTACCGATCTCCCTTCCAAGTCATCGTCACGCGATAATAAGGAAGAAGAACACGTCAGGGGAACGAAGAAGAAGCCAGCCGACCTTGCTCCAGAAGCTTCGGCAGCAAAAACTTTGGCAGTTGACGGCACAGCAGTCATAGGAGACAGCAAGACACTGGCAATCGCTGTTGAGACCCCTAGTGAAATCAACGACGCTTCAATAACCGCTAACGTGGTGGACAAGCCGGAAGATAAGACGAACCCTTTCCTTGCTTAAGTGGTTCAATAGTGTTTAGTTTTCCTTTTCCTTTCAACAGGGCCTTGATTTTTTCGCCCTTTAGTCCCGTGTTTCTCTTATTAATAAGAAATTAAGTTTTGATTCCTTGAAAAGCATTGCAGTAATTTGGAGCACCCAAACCGCATCATCGTAAAACCTTGCTTACGCCCCTTGGTGAACGACGGTGGAACGTAGTACGCGGCAAAAGATCGTGCTCCGAAAAAGCCTCTATGAGTGCTAAAGGATGCAAAATAAACAAGGGTGCTAACCTTTCCCTCCACTATAGATGCCTCTACGAGCGCCGTAAATAGCAAGAGTTTGGAAATACATATAACACAACCCACGTTCGATATTTCACTTATGGAAATATCATAGAACAACGGGCTCATCGGCAGAGTTAATGCTCCCGATATATTCGGGAGCTGCTTTCCGAACATACATCGGTTGAAAGCAAAGTTGCACATACAACGGGTTTAGCAAGACCTGCAACACGAGCTGATCACTCAAATAATTTGCTGACCAACGAATACATATACGTTTTAACGAGAAATTAAGATTTGCTCCTTCAAAATTTGCCAACGGCATTGACACGGTAAAAGTACATATACATGTATCTACCGAACAAAAAGTTTTAACTACGCAATCCAAACACCTGGATGAAGTAGCCAAATTACCTATTTACAATAAAGAACTTAACCCTGAATTAATCTTGCGGAGTTTCTCTTTCTTCAGGTACCTTCGAATCCTTTTCGAGCTTGTCGACAATTATATTGGCGGGCAACAATACCTTCGGGTACAACGTCTCCAAATCACCAACCGCGTTGGCGATAGCCAGCAGATTTGCCGAAGGATAACGTGCAAGGACGAGGGCAAGTGTAAATCTGGCCCCTGCAAAAACTTGAGCTCGCACAAAGTCTCGAATCTTCTTGGTATTCCCAAATTCAGACATCAGAGTCAACAGCGTAGGAGGGACCGCGTTCAAGGGGAACATCGTCCTCCAAATTACCCTTAGGGCTTTGTAGCACTTGTCGAAGAAATGATGGACCTGCTGGACCCGATCCTGGAATTGTGCGATAGCCGAAGCTTTCGAGTGCTCCCTCCAGAAAATCTGTTCGGCTGATGCCAGCTGGGTTAATGCGTTCACGCGCTCGTGAATCCGCTTGTTCTCTTTAGCACGGTTTAGAGCTATGACTAGCAAAGGAATCAACGGAAGATCAGGCAATGCGTTTTTTAAAAGAGTAATGAGCACAAAGACTAGGGAACTTATAGTTTAAACTTTCAGTGGCCTTATGCAGTTCAGTGAGAGCATAGCGCTCTACGTCGGCTGCAATCTTGCCCTTTTTCTTGATAATGGCAGCCAAGACATAGGTACTGCGCAGATCCTTTTCCATCTGCGCGATTCGATCCTTCATACGCTAGATTCGATCACCTTCAGAAAGAGCACCCGAAGAATCATCGACAAAAGCGGGCACTGGGAAAACCTGCAAAGAACAACGTCAAAGGCATGATGGATCGCTTCACTTCAACATCAAAAGTTACTCCCATCGGGAGAGTGCAAGTGAAAATGTCATAACAAGGGTGTACTAGCAACATCGCTAGCATGAAGTTTATTACAAACACAAGTTTTGCGACAGAACATCGTTTCACATCAAATCAAAGAGAAGATTGTTACAAATATCAAGGGGCTTGAGTCTTGGTCGATAAACTTGGGCCAGCTGATGTTTTCTTCGATGAAACCAGTTCAAGGAGCTGACGTGCACACTTAAGAGCTGACGTTTTGAAGATGCTTAAATCAATGAACTGCCCATCTTGGTCTTTCGGTAGCTCCCTAGACATCTCCTCAATATCGGCCTTGAAGCCATGACCCATCATAAGTTGGAAGGCTAGGAGGGCACCATAGGTACGCGAAGTACGTTTGAATACCTCGATAACCTCCTTGGTGTCGACTGCGAAGGCGTCGATCAGCTGCCCCAGAGTCTTTTCTTGACTAATCTTGGGGAATATCATCGAGTGCATCTGCGCCATGGCACCTTTGCCTTTATCAAGGAGCTCCCGTGTAAGCTGGTGTGCGGCAAGAGTCATCGACACACTGTTTGCCGGAGAGTTGTTTAGAATTTTATCCAAGGCGTCGACAGGGATGTCAGCGGCCTCTGCAAAGGAATGAAATGGGAAAGATTACTATCAAAGGATTAGATTTGCAAAGTAATAGTCGACAAGGAAGCATAAAGAGGAATTACCAAGCAAAGCCAGCGAAGATTGGTGAAGAAGATCATCTTTTTCGGCTGCCCGAGCTTCGGCGACCAGCCTAGACGCTTCTTCCTCCTTCAGCTTCTCCTTCAGCTTGCCGAGTTCCTCCTTGAGGGAGTCGACTTCTTGGCGAGCTGCGGCAGCTATTTTGACTGCACCGTCCAGTTTCGAGGAAGAAGATTTAACTTCCTTCTGCAGCCGAACCTTGTCTGCCTCCAGGGAAGTAAATTGGGAGGCGAAGGCCTCTAAAGAAGATATAACTCCCCGCAGATCCTTAAGGAAAGGGGAAAAACAGATGTTGACAAAGAATCATTAATCAAGGCATATTTATGAAGGTTTATGTTATGATCGAGAAAGACTTACAGGTTTCCCTGAAGGAAGGGTCGTGGCGGCAGCAGTCGAAGGAATATCCTTCCCCCTAGAAAGGGAGGAGGCAGTCGACACTTGAGCCGCAGGGGCTGCCGTAGGAGCTGAAGCTTCAGAAGCCGCGACATCCGGCAGAACGGCGCCAGACTTGGCCTTTTTAGACGGAGGCTCAATAAAACCTTTGTCACTACGAAAGGGGATGATTGGCAAAAGTTAGGAAAGAAAAGCGAATGATGGAAGCAGAGTACAAATCCTAAGAAAAAGGCGCTTACATGTCGAAGAGATCATCTTCATCGGCAAAGCCGCTGGTTGATCTCTTCGCGGGTGAAGCTCTGGCCTCCTCCACAACTGCATTAACAAAAGGCATCACGATCAGCGTCGTCATCACGCACTGATCCCGCTGTGTTGCAAGTATCATTGGCTGGGGGAGGAAGATCGGTGTAGATAGCCTCAGAATCTATCGGGTCATCGTGTTCGTTCTTTGAGCTCGTGTACTCGGCAGTAGGAAAATCAACAGGGGCTTAGGAACCTCTTCCCTCGGAAGTGTCATTTGGTAAATCATGCAAGTTATCAGAAGCTACGGGGATCTGTCGAAGAAAGGAACAAATAAGAAAAATAGTAGTTGTGTCGACAAAGTGGAACAGGGTAATAAGGGTATGAGAAGGAAAGTTTACCTCTGTCAGCGGATGATCGGCATCAAGAGGATAATAAGAAGATATCGACGGGATCGAGTCTTCCTGACTAAAGAGAGTGAGGCAACGAATTTCATCAAGCAGCTCCTTTTCCGACAGTTCAGCGATGTTTATCCTGGTTTCATCCTTTGGACCCGAATACAACCACATCGGACGAGCCCTAGCCATGACTGGCTGGACTCAACGTTTCAAGAACACCGCAGCCACCTCTGTGCCGATCATAGTTTGGCCATCGGCTTCTTTGATCCGAAGGAATTTGGCAAATAACTCGTCGGCTGATGTCTTTTCGTCGGGAGAGAGGATGTTCTTCCAAGAATGCTTAGGCTTGGCTTCAAGGACATCGTCAAAGCAAGGAAGCTGGGACTCGGCTGTTGAGGAATCCTTAACATAAAGCCATTTCAGTCTCCATCCTTGCACGGATTCTCTCATTGGGAAACTGAAATAGTTGACCTCTAAATGGACAACAAACCCCACTCCCCCAATGACAAAAGATCCATTGTTGCTGCTGTATCTCTTTACGAAGAAAATTTTCTTCCACAACCCAAAGTGAGGCTTGATGCCCAAGAACGCCTCGCAAAGGGTGATGAACACATCAACGTGGAGGATTGAGTTCAGGGTGAGTTGCCACAGTTGGATTTCGTAAGTCCGCAGAAGACGATGAAGGAATTCGTGAGCAGGAAGCGAGAGACCCCGATACAAGAACGACAGGAACATCACGGTAAAACCAGCAGGAGGATTAGGCCGAGAGATCGCACCTGGAAGAACCACATTCCCCTCATCGGGGGAGATTAGCCCGAGGCTTCGGGCCCTCTTCTCATCACGCTTCGTGATGGAGGACGCTAGCCAGTCTCCGGGTTTGGCTACCGAGCTTGGCGGCGCTGACGGCGCCGGAGCTGGGGGAGGAGCATCTGGAGCGCTCCTCTTCGGAAGATTCGAGGAGGCCTTGGCGGCGGCGCCACCACTCGTGGAGCTGGCGGCGGCAGCGAGGTTCTTCTTCTTCACCATTGTAAGATCTGGAGAAGATCTGAAAACGGTGGTGGCGGCGCAGCGGTTGTGAAAGAGAGAGGTAGAAGAAGGACAGGAAGATGCTACGGTGAATATGGGAGAATACTAAGGATTTTGTCCTGTGAGATTTTAAGTAAGGGAGAACTTGAGGATTGCGTGGGCACGTGTCGTTGCTGCCAGTTCATTAAGGGGACCTTTTTCCCATTGGTAATCGCGGAAATCGAGGAGCCGCCTTGGTAACCGTACAAGAAAGGCGGATATTACTTAAAAACAGGGCCATGCAGAGGAAGGATGGGCCCAGCGGGTCGCGTCTTGTCAGTCAAAATCAAAGTGTCAATAACGTCATCAGTGACGTCGTGAGGAACGCTCGAAGTATTCGAAGGAATGTAAAAGGTATCGGATGGTGAACTTGAGTCTATGTACGGATTGCGAGCATCCACACCTAGACTCGGGGGCTACTCCCATTGGGAGCGCTGGACGCGCACCCCATAAAATGAAGACTCGAAGATATTCCTGTGAAGAAACGTCTGAAGAAAAGGATGGATTTCTCAGCTCGAGTCTGCACCCGGTTGCAAGCGCCTGTGCCCAGACTCGGGGGCTACTCTCATCGGGAGCGCTGGACGCGCACCCGAAAGAACTTTTTTGCACTCCAGGATCATGCCCGGGGACTTGATTCTGTGTAGAGTGACGTTGTTTTGCCATCGGCAGTTAACCAGCAAAAGTTGGGCACGCTACTCATTATCCCTTACGCGCAGAAAACTTGTCGAAGAACACAAGCCTTGGTGCAAATATATCGCATGACCTATGAAGACCTGCAGAAACTTCGGTAGAGCAAAACGTTCGAGCGGTACAACTTGAGTCTACGCACGGATTGCAAGCATCCGTACCTAGACTCGGGGCTACTCCCATCGGGAGCGCTGGACGCGCACCCGACAGAAGAAGATGATGCTGATGCAAGATGGACAAGAACAATCAAGGAGAATAACATTAGGTGGAGGCATGCTTTAGTCTCTACCCGAACTATTTTCGGCTAGACACTCGGGGGCTATTGACATGGGCATTACCCTTCGGGTAACCGACATTTCCCTATCTTGTACGATCTAACTGGAGGCCCATGAAGGTACTCGATGGCAAGGCGGGCCACTTGGATGGCGCAGTAGAAGATTCCATGGCGGACAAGACAAGGAAGGAGCCGAACAAGGAAAGTCTAGATCTAGAACTACTGTAAAATCTAGTCGTACTCGGTTAGACCTCTTGAGACCTGGCCTCCTATATAAAGGCCAAGAGAGGGGCTTCCAAGACACGATCAATCTTAGCAACCTTAGCCACCAAAAGTCTAGAGCTAGGTCGCCGCAGCACTTAGCCTCTCGACGAGATCTCAGCCGAACCCTTCGGCACCCCATTGTAACCCAATATTCTCATAATCAAAGATCAGACAGGCAGGATGTAAGGGTTTTACCTCATCGAGGGCCCCGAACCTGGGTAAATTGCTCTCCCCGCTTGTCTGTGAACCGATGTCTCATGTCAGCCTACAGAATTCCATCAACCCTAAGCCCCAATCGGAGGGCATTGCCGAGGAGTACCCTCGACATTCGCCCAGATATATTAATATAGCAACCACACGATACAACGAGCACACTGGAGCCGTATCACAACCAAGCCCAAAAAAATACAAAGAAAGAAAAGAGAAACAAATACCAACACCGGCAGATCGATAGAAAAGAAGACGAGTCGCCACTGCTGCGCCCTCCTGACCCCCACCAACACCACCCCGGACGATCCAAAGTGTCCACAGAACCTCTTGTCCACCAACATGTGCCACTATAGTCTTGGCTCCATCCTCGCCGTAGTGTGGTCACCGTCGCAAGGCCTAGAGTAAGGAAAGGGGACAACGGGGTTAGGGCAGCAGCACCGTAGCCGCACGGGAGGGCAGTACCTCCACCGCCTTCACGTTAGCCGATCGAACGTAGCAGCAAAGACACACTAGGACTGTATTGGCCTGGCCATGCCCAAATTGGCCCGCGAAGTCTCCGCTGCCGTGCTGCAGCAGGCCGGCTGGTAACGCCGGCACCACCCATCTCCACCGATGCACCTCCTCCACCTCCAAGGAACGACACGAGCCAACCTATCTAGGAACAACCTTAATGATCCTAACCAAGAGATTCCTTTGACATCCTTGCTACTATCTAGTAACAAACGCTTATTTTGGTTCGCTCATACCCTCACTATATATATGGTGATGTGAGCATGTACTCGCTAGTCCTCATGCCTCTTTACAATTTTCCTGAAAGATCTCTAAGATCTACAACCCCGATATGCTGGTGATGGATTCTGAAAGTAACAAGGTTGCCAAACTTCCACCCATATATTATTGACGCAAATAATTCAAGTCACAACAACAAATGAAACCACCAAGTGCATCACTGGTCTAGGAGTAACAGTCACAACTCACCATGAGAAAATTTATGTATTATAGATTTAGTGGTAGTAGGATCAAGAAGTATTCATGAAAGGATGCAAACGCCAACAATTGGAATCACAAGACACAAAGGGTAGCTACTTATATCCCACACTGGAAAAAAAGTAGACATTACTCATATCGTCCATAAATCTCAAAGGATCTGCGATTCAAAGCGACCATTACAAGATGATAAAAAATGTTACCAAAAATGATAGATAACTATTCGGCCCATGGAACAGACGACCCGTGACTCCAACATGACATGGTTAGAGCAAACTAAGATAGGATAGGATCCTTTGGAAAAAAATTAAACTGGTGAAATAAATAAGATACAAATCGACAAGCGATCGAGATGATGCATGTAGTTGGCCATGCATGCCTTGTGGAGGGCCTTTCCTTCCTTGTGTAGGAGGGAAGAACTCAAAGATCTTGCATCAGTGACTTCCCATGGACACCCAGACCATCGTCCAAATCGAAGTTCGGAATCATCTCATCACCGTTGAAGCTAACATTGGAGGTGCCACCATCGCGGTTATCTTTGAAGCTACCATGGAAAAGAGAACCAATGGTCCCTCCTCTAGATCTCATCATGTCAATCCATCCCTCCTGGAGCTGGGATGGCTCTTTTCCTAGATTGATTGCTTCATGACCAATGATACCCATGCCGTTGGTGACAGTAGGAGACGGCACCTGCACATGAGAAGACTGATAGACTGATGGCTGATCTCGGATCTTTGCGATGCGTTCGCCAATGCTCTTGAGGAGAGCACGCACCTTCAAGTCAAGTTTTGTTAGATCCTCAATGGATAGCCCCATGAGGCCTGGGAAGTTCCCCGTCATGACCTTGTGCAGGAGGATCCTAATCTCATAATCTTCGCAGTCGCTCCTAGACTTCTGGATCTGGTTCTGAAGCTTGGCAATGCGCTGGATAAGGAAGGACTCCTGATCCATCGTCTTCTTGCACTGATTATGTTCTGGCATGTCCTTGAACCGGTTTAGGATGCCCACTGCCTCATCGTGGGATGGCGGGTACACATGTGGCACCAACTCACCCTCACCGTAGATAAGAACGCAGGCCTTAGCATCGCACAAGGTGGCCAACTCACCTGCCTTCTTCATCATGCCATTGCTACGCTTCTGGAAGGTGGCACGTCGGGTGGAGTTGTTGGGGATGTACTGGAGGTTCACCTTCTTGCGAGGCATTGCTGACCTCGATCAAGCAAGCATGCAACAAGAGGAGGAAACAACAAAGGAAAGTTGGTGGGTTTGGTGACTTGAATGTGAAGGGAGGGTGGGTTTATAGTGGAGGTCGGGGACTATGAGCTGGATACAGCTTGCCGAGAAATTTTAATATGGTAGGATATTACTATTACAGATATGCAGGGTATTTTATGATTTAGTGCTTATTAAAGTGATCAAATATCTAGCACATTCCACCCTGGCCGGGCTTTAATTGTGTAGATATGTTGCTTGTCGTACATTTACGACTTTTAAATTTCCCTTGATAAGATAACGAGGTGCTACCTACCATGATTAATGCATCATCACAATAAAGATTTTCTATAATGCAAAATATATATATGATCACAATCAATTAAGGGGTGGGGGTCGATAAATAGGACTTTCCCTACATATATTTATTGAAAGGACACAAATGCCGCCTAGAGGGAGGTGAATAGCCGGTTTAAAACTTTTACGATAATGTCTTGAACAAATACGAAATAAAACTAGCATTTATTTTGTCAACCACAAAACCTATGTAACTAGGGTTCACCTATGTACACCAAAAAACTATGATAAGCAAGATAAGCAACTATGTTATAGCAATATATATATAACTTTAAGCTCGAAGGCCATGACAAAGATGTCGGGTATAGACATGACCGAGGCACGAGGAGACGACGGTGTATCGCGAAGTTCACCTACTGTGAGTGCTACTATCCGTTGGAGCGGTGTGGAGGCACAAGGCTCCCCAAATGCCACGAAGGCCTCATCCTATTGTCCTTGAGCCCTCCCACCAAAAGAGAAGTTATCAATCCACTAGGTTCCTTGAGGGTGGTCACAAACCTGTAGAAAGCTTAATTGGGGAATCTCCGTAACTTAATTGGAGGCTCGCAAGAAATTGCCACAAAGTTCTCACGCCTGAGGAATCTCCACAACTCAATTGGAGGCCCTAAAAACACCACTAAGTCACAAAGCCATCTGGGTTCCAAAGACCAAGGGGAACAACCTGCGGGCACGAGCTCCCGCGAGATATACTACAAACTTTCTCTTGCGTGTATCACCGCAGAGAACTCAAACCGATGCACCAAATGCAATGGCAAGTACATCACTCTAAAATTACACCAAAGCTACAAAAGCTATGATGACCCACAAGTATAGGGGATCGCAACAGTCTTCGAGGGAAGTAAAACCCAATTTATTGATTCGACACAAGGGGAGCCAAAGAATATTTGTAAGCCTTAACAGCGGAGTTGTCAATTCAGCTGCACCTGCAAACAGACTTGCTCGCAATAGTTTATCAGTAGCAACAGTTTTATAGCAGTAGCAGTAGTGAAATATAAGCAGCAGTGTAATATAGACAAGAGTAGTGATTATAGTAAACAGCAGGATTAAAATACTGTAGGCATAGGAATGGATGAACGGGCGCTGCATGGATAAGATAACTCATGTAATAATCAAGACAAGGCATTTGCAGATAATAATAAAACAGTATCCAAGTACTAAATAACCATAGGCATGTGTTCCTTATATAGTCGTACGTGCTCGCAATGAGAAACTTGCACAACATCTTTTGTCCTACCAGCCGGTGGCAGCCGGGCCTCTAGGGAAACTACTTGTAATTAAGGTACTCCTTTTAATAGAGTACCGGAGCAAAGCATTAACACTCCGTGAACACATGTGATCCTCATATCACAGCCTTCCCCTCCGGTTGTCCCAATTTCTGTCACTTTGGGGCCTCGGGTTCCGGACAACAATATGTGTATACAACTTGCAGGTAAGATCATAAAACAATGAATATCATCATGAATCAATAACATGTTCAGATCTGAAATCATGGCACTCGGGCCCTAGTGACAAGCATTAAGCATAACAAGTTGCAACAATATCATAAAAGTACCAACAACGGATACTAGGCACCATGCCCTAACAATCTTATGGCTAATACATGAACAATCTCATCCAATCCCTACCATCCCCTTCAGCCTACAGCGAGGGATTTACTCACACATGGATGGAGGAAGCATGGATGGTTGATGGAGAGGCATCGGTGGCGATGATCTCCTCCAATTCCCCGTCCCGACAGGGTGACAGAACGGAGTCTCTGATCCCGAGATTGGGTTTCGCGACGGCGGCGGAGTTCTGGATGTCTTCTGGAAAATTGGTCGAACCCCTCGTGCGTTTTTAGGTCAAGGGCTTTAAGTAGTCCATAGGGGAGCGTCGGGGGCTGGCCGAGGCGGCGCCACCATAGGGCGGCGCGGCCCAGGGGCCCACCGCGCCGCCATGTGGTGTGCGCCCCTCGTGGCCCCCCTCCGTCTCGTCTTCTGGCTCCATAGGTCTTCTGTGAAAATAGGCCCATTGCAATTATTTTTGGGGATTTTCCTGAAAGTTGATTTTCTGCACAAAAATAAGACACCAGGGCAATTCTGCTGAAAACAGCGTTACTCCGTGTTAGTTGTATCCAAAATACAAAAATTAGAGGCAAAACAATGGCAAAAGTGTTAGGGAAAGTAGATACGTTTTGGACGTTTCAACTCCCCCCAAGCTTAGCTTATTGCTTGTCCACAAGCAATTTAGTTAACAATTGAGTGCGCGATAAAAGAACTTTCACGAACACATTTGCTCATATGATGTAAATATTCTCATTATATGGACGAGTACTTAGGCAATTCATAATAAGATAAATGCAAGTAAAGTCATCTAATAGTTATGTCAATCATGAAAAAGATACCAACAAACTAATAATAAGCATCATGAAACATATCTATCAGCAGGATTGCAATGCTCATAAAAAGATATTATAAAGTGGTATCTCGCTTTCCCGTATTTGTACAGCAAAACATAAATGACCAGGCACCTCTGAAATTCATGGAAAGACTAGAAGTAAATATTATCAAAGATAAAAGCATCAAAGTTATACCACAGTTAACCATATTCTGGGACAAACATATTACAGTAAGAATGACAATTATGCTCTCAAGAAGGTGCTCAAAGAAAGGATGGTGACTCAACATAAAAGTAAAAGATTGACCCTTCACAGAGGGAAGCAGGGATTAACATGTGCTAGAGATTTTCATTTTTAAAACTGAAGTAAAATTGTTTTAAGAGGTGTTTGTTGTTGTCAACGAATGGTAGTGGGCACTCTAACTACCTTGTCAACCAGACTTTCAAGAGCGTCTCCCATGAAGGACGTTATCTCTACCAGCAAGGTAAATCGTCCCTCTTCTATTTTGTTTACACATGTACTTTAGTTTCATTATGGATGACACTCCTCCCAACCTTTGCTTACACAAGCCATGGCTAACCGAATCCTCGGGTGCCTTCCAACATTCACATACAATGGAGGAGTGTCTATTTGAAAATTAAGTTGATTACTGATAAATCAGGGCAAAACATGTGAAGAGAATTATCGATGAAAGTTAATTAATTGGGGCTGGGCACCCCGTTGCCAGCTCTTTTTGCAAAATTATTGGATAAGCGGATGTGCCACTAGTCCATTGGTGAAAGTCTGTCAGGAGTAAATGAAAAGGTTGAAAGATGAAACACCATATACTTCCTCATGAGCTATAAAACATTGACACAAATTAAGAAGTACTTTGAAGGTTTTAAAGGTAGCACATGAAAATTTACTTGGAATGGTTTGAAATGCCATGCATAGGTATTTATGGTGGACACTTTGGAATAAATTGGTTTTCAGGGGTTTGGAAGCACGAGCAGCATTCCCGCTCAGTACAAGTGAAGGCTAGCAATAGACTGGAAAGCGACAATCAAGAGAGCAATTACCGTCATAATCATGCTTGCGACAAAATAAAATTAACGGAGGCATAAAAGTGATACAAGAACTCTGAAGCAAAGTAAATCATCGAGGCTTAATTGACTTTTGTTTTTCAGTCATATGCATGCGTGAGCATGTGCCAAGTCAATTCAAATGAATTATTCAGAGGAGGATACCACAATGTCATACCTATCTATGAATAAAACAATGCAAGCAAATATTTATGACATGCTACTCATTATTAATAATTGAAGCTAAACATGAGAGATCATGAACTACTAGACTTTCACTAAATGACATATACCTCACATGAACCAACTAAGCATGCTCACATGGATGAGTATATGTACAAAAATGAAAACAAATAGAGTTCATACCAGCCTCTCACCACAGTCGAGTTGTCGTAGATCGCCATTATTGCCTTTCACTTGTGTGGCTTGAATAATATGAAATGAAAACCAAGCTCCAACCACCGGAGACCGCTGAACTCCATAATAAAATTTACAAAACCGAAGAAGAACAACAAATATTTTTGGTGTTTTCGAATTGAAAACAAGAACGAAAGTAAAATCTTTTTGGATTTTCTTATAGCAAACCAACAATAGTAAATAAACCAAAATAGGAACAAGAAACCAAATAAACAAATGATAAAGAGAAAAAACAGAAATATTTTTGGTATTTTTGTGTTTTAGAAAAGAAACAAAGCAAAAACAAGAGAATGAAAACTAAAAGAGTCACACAAACACAAGGTGGCAGAAATCCGTCAAACTTGACAGCAGTACAGTAATCATTTTTTTCGAAAATCTTCTACTGTTCAACTCGAAAAGTGCTCAACTAATGAAAGTTAGATGATAACCTGGGGAACATGTAAAAAAATTGGCTGCTCAATATAACGTTCTGGCTATTTTTAGGATTTTTTTTAGTATCAGTCCAGAATCTGTTTTTTAGACAGCACTTCCCCAAATATCATCTTCCTCATATTAGAGGCAACTATCGGCACACAAATGAAATAAAAAGGTAAAAGTAAAGGTTACTACAGTAGTAACAACCTTCAAAAACTAAAATAAGAACCTACTGAAATAAAAATAACCGAAAGAGAAACAACCAAAAGAAGCGAAACAAGTATATACAAATGACCGACAATTGTAACATGCAATGAATGAGTGATGCCGGCATACCTCCCCCCAAGCTTAGGCTATTGGCCTAAGTGGAGATCAATCCCACGGTGCCCATGAGGTGGCACCTCCATAGTATGATTAAAAAGGAGCCTGTCCTTGGTACATGCTGGAGGACGCACCGGGATATGTGACAGTGTACCCGTCGGAGGGCTCGGCGTCCTCGGAGTCGTGCTGCTGGTGAAAGCCAAGTATCCTCAGCTGCTCATCCACCTCCTCCTTGGAACGCGACCACGGCTTCCTGCGAACACTGAACAAATCGGCCTGCGGCAAAGGGATTTCCCTCTCATCCCCGTCAATAAACAACATTCTATGGACAATATTTTCTAAATTAGAGTCAGTTGTGACAAATTGGTGACACTTCATAGCAGCAATATCAAGCTTAATAGGAGTTAATTTCTCATCACTAGGATCAATAGAAAAACCTAGATATGCAACAATACGTGAGGCAACAATTCCTCCATAAATAGGTCCCTTACTAGCTAAGCGACGAGCAATAAGAGAACCAAGATGATAAGGTGTACTTCCAGTAAGTGCAGCAACCAGAAAAGCAAGATGATAACTAGAAATGTTGCTAGTGTTCTCCCTACCAAGAATGCTAGTAGCAAGATAGTAAGTGAAATATCTAATAGCAGGGAGCTGAATGTTCCTTATCTTGCCGCGCTGAATGGTGCGGTTATCATCGTTGGTAACTTCTCGATAGAGTTCCGTCAAAGCTTTCGGGCGGTTCTCGATCTTCTTCGCTATACCTATAGGAGTAATATCTAATGCAGCACAAAAATCCTTCAACTTCATAGTAATAGGCATGTCATAAATCTTAAATTTAGCCGATGGTGTGAAGGATGAGTTGCTAAATTTAAAGCTTTCAACAAAGATTTTAGTTAGCCTGTAAAATTGATCACTCTCATCTTCCATATAGGTAGATAAGCCCACACTATTAATGAGAAACAACAAGTCATCAAGTAGCCCTGCATTATGCAAAAAGTCAATGCATGGAAAGGATGAAGCATTAGGAATCCCGTTGTCCTCATCATCTTCAAAGCTAGGTGCAATGACATCCTCATCATAGGATCGCCTAACTCGAGTGGCTGCCCTTGAAGGCCTTGCCGCTCTTGTCGTATCCCTCTCGAACACTTCTCCAAAGGTGTGGTTATGCATTTTCCTTTTCTGAAATTTTTCAACAATCATTATAAAAGTTGATTTTGAGACATATAAATGAGGGAAACTACTATAGGAACTTGATAGAGTACTAAACATGCATCAAAACTAATTTTTACAACTTAGAACAAGCATGCAAACTCACTTAACATGTCACCTACAGCAGCAAAATACTCAAGATATACTCAACCAAACAAAATTCTATTTGGATAAACGGAGGAGTCACATACCGGAGAACAAATACTCCAAATCTCAGCAGCAAAGATGGGCTGAGCAAGGAGATCAAAAATCTCGAGCAAGATTAGCAAGAAACTCGGGTTTGAACAATGGTGGTGTGTTTTCCCGTGAAAGAGAGCGGAGTGGTAGGTGGATGAGTGAGTGGAGGGCCAGGTGGGGCCCTCCCCACAGGGTGGCGCTCCCCCCATGCTGGCCGCACCAGCACATGGGGTGCAGCCCTAGGGTGCCCCACTGGTCAGCCCCAGGCACTCCCAGGTTGCATTTTGAAAAATAGGACCAGTGATATAATTTTTGTAAATTTTTGAAAACTTCGTAAAATGCACATTTCTGGGTGTTAAAATAACTATTACAGGGCAGAAAAAGATTTTCAAACTTCTAAACAACTAAAGCATCTTGCAAAACAAGTAGTACTACAGAAAGTAAACAAGTGTGGAGAAAGAAAGAAATGGTGTTTAGCTCTTCTATGCATATAAAATGTACTTGTTAACAAGGTTGATCAAGTCTTGCCACCAAATAAATTTTACATGACATAAGAAGAAATAAACCTCAAATCAATCATGTTACCTTATATTGTATTGATATGGATCCAATCATAATATTTTGATATCCTTGTTTATGCTCATATATAGGACAAGCAATAACTCCCACTTTGATAGTTCTCAAATTATAAATTGTATTAACTCCATATACTTTATCAATCCTCTTGGGAAAATAAACAGTATGCTCCTTGTCATCAACATTGAAAGTAACTTTTCCTTTATTGCAATCAATAACAGCCCCTGCAGGGTTAAGAAAAGGTCTTCCAAGAATAATAGACATATTATCATCTTCAGGCATTTCCAACACAACAAAATCAGTTAATATTAAGCAATTATTAGCAACTTGAACAGGAACATCCTCACATATACCAACAGGAACAACAGTAGATTTATCAGCCATTTGCAAAGATATATCATTTGGTATCAACTTATCTAAATAAAGGCTCTTGTAAAGAGAAAGAGGCATAACACTAACTCCTGCTCCCAAATCACATAGAGCAGTTCTAACATAATTATTCTTGATGGAACAAGGGATAGTCGGTATACCTGGGTCTCCCAGCTTCTTTGGAACCTTGCCATTGAAAGAGTAATTAGCAAGCATAGTGGAAATCTCCTCATTAGGAATTTTCCTTTTGTTAGAGATAATATCTTTCATATACTTTAAATAAGGAGGCAATTTAATAGCATCAGTCAAAGGGATTTGCAGGAACAAAGGTTTCATCCAATCACAAAATTTATTATAGTGTTCTTCCTCCTTTGATTTTAGTTTCTTAACGAGGAAAAGGCATTTTCTTTTGAACCCAAGGTTCTCTTTCATTACCATGTTTCTTAGCAATAAAATCTTCTTTAGTGTACTTTTTATTTTTAGCATGCTTTTCAGGTTCATCTTCAACCTCTTCTTTATCAGAAACTTCATTCTTATCATTATCTTTATCATGTTCATTACCACTTTCAGTTTCAGCATCAGAAATAGAAATACTATTAGGATCATTAACAGGCTCAGAGGATTCTACAACAGTTTTATGTTTCTTCTTCTTTTTCTTAGAAGGAGCGCTAGTTTCTTTAGTTCGTTGAGAATCTTGTTCAACTCTTTTGGGATGCCCCTCAGGATATAGAGGATCCTGAGTAGAAACACCGCCTCTAGTTGTTACTTCATAAGCATGTTTTTCTTTAGAAGTATTTCTTAACAAGTCATTTTGCACTTTAGTGAGTTGATCAATTTGAGTTTGAACCATATGAAAATGTTTAACAAGCATCTTAACATCATTGGAGGTTCTCTCCACAATATCATGCAATTTACTAATAGCTTGAGAATTTTCCATTAAATGATTCTCTACTCTCATATTAAAGTTATCTTGCTTAACAACATAATTATCAAATTCATCTAAACATTGATCAGGAGGTTCTGAGTAAGGAATATCTCCTTTATCAAAGCATTGAAGAGAATGTACCTCAATCGTGGATGAAGGGGGAGTTATCTTACATAAATCTTCTATGGGGGGTAAATTCTTCACATCTTCAGATTTAATACCTTTCTCTTTAAGAGATTTCTTGGCTTCCCTCATATCTTCATCATTTAATTCAATCATACCCATCTCCGTCAATATTGGTGTTGGGGTTGGTTCAGGTGTAGTCCAATCATCATGATTTTGGCTTATTCTAGCCATTAATTCTTTAGCTTTGTCTGGAGTTCTTTTCCTGAAAACACAACCAGCACAACTATCCAGGTATGCCCTAGACTCAATGGTTAGTCCACTATAAAATATATCAAGTAAGTCATGCTTTTCCAAATCATGTCCAGGCCGAGCTCTAAGAAGAGAGCAAAGCCTTGCCCAAGCTTCAGGAAATTTCTCTCCATCTTCCTGGTCAAAACTATAAATTTTCTGCAAAGCAATATGTTGAGCACTAGCAGGAAAATACTTCCGAAAGAAAACATCAAGCAAACCATTTGGACTATCAATAGAATCAGGAGGCAAACTATTATACCAACTTTTAGCATCATCCTTTAATGAGAAAGGAAAAATTTTAGCAACAAAATAAGTACGCTTCTTGGTATCATCAGAAAACAAGCTACTCAAAGTAGAAAGCTCAATCATGTGCTCTACAGCACTTTCTTTTTCAGTACCACAAAAAGGTGTTTTCTAAACAATAGATATATGAGATAAATCAAGAGAAAAATCATAATCCTTATCCTTAATGTTTATAGGAGATGTGGCAAATTTAGGATCAGGAGACAGTTTATATCTAACAGCACGTTGTGCAAGAAGCTTTTTAATATTACTTGCACCGGTAGTAGCATTACATTTATCAATAAAATCATCATCAAGTTCCACATAATCTTCATCAAGATCATCACTAGAGTGTTCAACGGACTCAGGTGAATTAACAGGTGTAACAGTATTTTCATTAGGAATTTCAGTATTTTCAATTTGTCTAGACCTAGCAATTGTAGCATCTAGAAAAGGACCTAATGAACCATTATCATCAAGCATAGTAGAAGCATCATTAAAATTATAAGAGGAATTTTCAGATTCAGCGGAAGTACCAGCATGTGAAGCTTGTGGTGGTGAAACAAGTTGACTTATCACAGATGGTGAATCAAGAGCAGCAGAGGTACTCAGAGTTGTACCTTTTCTTGTAGTGGATGGTAATATAGCGACTTTAGCATCGCGAGGTTTACCCATGATGGAGGATTTGCAGCGAACAATATCAATTCAGGTGAACTTGCAAATAAAGCTATGCTCCCCGGCAACAACGCCAGAAAATAGTCTTGATGACCCACAAGCATAGGGGATCACAACAGTCTTCGATGGAAGTAAAACCCAATTTATTTATTCGACACAAGGGGAGCCAAAGAATATTTGTAAGCCTTAACAGCGGAGTTGTCAATTCAGCTGCACCTGGAAACAGACTTGCTCGCAATAGTTTATCAGTAGCAACAGTTTTATAGCAGTAGCAGTAGTGAAATATAAGCAACAGTGTAATAAAGACAGCAGTAGTGATTATAGTAAACAGCAGGATTAAAATATTGTAGGCATAGGGATGGATGAACGGGCGCTGCATGGATAAGATAAATCATGTAATAATCAAGACAAGGCATTTGCATATAATAATAAAATAGTATCCAAGTACTAAATAACCATAGGCATGTGTTCCGTATATAGTCGTACGTGATCGCAATGAGAAACTTGCACAACATCTTTTGTCCTACCAGCCGGTGGCAGCCGGGCCTCTAGGGAAACTACTGGTAATTAAGGTACTCCTTTTAATAGAGTACCGGAGCAAAGCATTAACACTTCGTGAACACATGTGATCCTCATATCACAACCTTCCCCTCCGGTTGTCCCAATTTCTGTCACTTTGGAGCCTCGGGTTCCGGACAGCAATATGTGTATACAACTTGCAAGTAAGATCATAAAACAATGAATATCATCATGAATCAATAACATGTTCAGATCTGAAATCATGGCACTCGGGCCCTAGTGACAAGCATTAAGCATAACAAGTTGCAACAATATCATAAAAGTACCAACAACGGATACTAGGCACCATGCCCTAACAATCTTATGGCTATTACATGAACAATCTCATCCAATCCCTACCATCCCCTTCAGCCTACATCGAGGGATTTACTCACACATGGATGGGGGAAGCATGGATGGTTGATGGAGAGGCGTCGGTGGCGATGATGGCGATGATCTCCTCCAATTCCCCGTCCCGGCAGGGTGCCAGAACAAAGTTTCTGATCCCGAGATTGGGTTTCACGACGGCGGCGGAGTTCTGGATGTTTTCTGGAAAATTGGTCGAACCCCCCGTGCGTTTTTAGGTTAAGGGCTTTAAGTAGTCCAGAGGGGAGCGTCGGGGGCTGGCCGAGGCGGCGCCACCATAGGGCGGCGCGGCCTAGGGGCCCACCGCGCCGCCATGTGGTGTGCGCCCCTCGTGGCCCCCCTCCGTCTCGTCTTCTGGCTCCGTAGGTCTTCTGTGAAAATAGGCGCATTGCAATTATTTCTGGGGATTTTCCTGAAAGTTGATTTCTGCACAAAAATAAGACACCAGGGCAATTCTGCTGAAAACATCGTTAGTCCGTGTTAGTTGTATCCAAAATACACAAATTAGAGGCAAAACAATAGCAAAAGTGTTCGGGAAAGTAGATACGTTTTGGACGTATCAAGCTATTGGGACAATAAAGAGAGGAAGACAAAGGACGATAACAACAAATCTCTCCAAGATCTAGATATGTGGATTAATCCCTCATCAAGAGGGGATTTTGACTGGTAGGGTTGTAGATCTTGATATCCTCTCCCTCTTTTCCCTCAAATAGGTGCAATAATTAATAATGGACCGACTGAAGATAAATGAAGCTCTCACAAAGTCAAAAATGGTGGGGAGCAAAGGGGAGAAGCATCAACCAATCCAAGGGGGGATAAGGGGGCCTTTTATAGCCCCTCCCCCCACCATGACCACAAAATTATACGACCATTTCAGGCACTTAACACACAGAGTTTGGCCTGGAGGCCCGCGGACTCGAAACCCCCATAAGGAGAGAAAGGCACGCTTTGAAATAGAGAAAACTGGGAAAGACATAAGCTGTGGAAACTTAAACGACCATAACTAGAGCATCCATGCTCTGATTTTTTTGATCTTGAGCTTGTTTCAAAGCTAGAAACAAGCTCTACAAGATAATGCATACAACCATAATATTACATCAAGGGAGGATAAAAACAAATGAAGAATGGTTCAACATATCTATAAGAGACAAACCGGTAAAACCTCCAACATCGAAAAATGCAACAACTTGACTTAGGAAAGTATGATGTAGGTGAAACCAATTTTGGTAGAAAGATGATGAAAGAGGTACCCAACAAAGAGTGAAAATATTAAAAACAAATGGGGTAGATTTTCCATGAATTTAGAGGTGAAACCTCTCAATACGAAGAACCGGGGAAAACTTCAATATAAAGAACACAACAAGTATTTCATGCAGAATCCATTTTTGATGAACTAGAGATTGTCATGAGAATAAGGACACGCTCTAAAACACCATATGGATAATATAAAAATAAAAAACAAGAAATATGATGTAAGGACGCAAAGGGATTTGAGATCTCTACAAATGATACGATCAAGTTACTCACTCGAGGGCCCTCTTTATAGTAAGGCTAACTATTCTATCAACCGGTCTCCTGACTACACCGCGAGAATGAAAAGATACAAACCCTATCAAGAGAAAACCTTAACCTTGCACATTCCACCTGAGCTAGATGATGACGATCTTGACCGCAATAAGATGGAATGCCTTTCTCTGTTGTGCTTGCTTGATGAAGTCTTGTGGTCTCCCCCGTACTCCACTATTGGAGAGCTTCTTCTTTGGCTCATTTTCATATATCCATGATCACCATATTGGTGGGAAGCTTCAAGCATATGATCTCTTCAAGATGGCTCATCTTGAACTTGCACACCATTTGTTGTTTCTTCCTTATGTTGATGTCTTGAAGATACACATGATAGCTCATTACATCTTCTTCTTCAAGACATACTTGACACTTAATCTTCTTAATTTTGTTGTTCTTTCAATCTTTAAGCCAACACATGGTTAAAGCATTGCCTATGGATAAATCCTACAAGTATAACCCAATACAAACATAAGTCCATATGGATTGTCATTACTTACCAAAACCACACATGTGGGATCCACACAATTACCAATCTCTCCCATTTTGGTAATTGATGACAATCTCTTTGAAATGGTTTATATAAGGAATTTAAGAAATAAACAAGTTGAATACATAGAGAAAACTCCACCATAATATATGCACGTGTAAATGAACTTGAATTGCAATCAAACCCTAGTGGAGTTTCCTATAAATATTCAACCATGCAATACAGCAATATGCAAAGAGACAAAGGAATATTCTTAGGAACAACCCCAAAATCATATAAATCAACTCCCTTAGACCCTCGAAACGTATCCCCCATTGGCACCAATTGCCGAATGGGTGAAAAATTCAGAAGGCAATATAGTGAGAGTTCTCCATAAGGTGTGCATTTCTAATAATGTGAGTGGAATCAAATGCACATGTCCAATGACGAATACTTGGATGGATTCAAGCTATATTGAGGATCAAAGGTTGCAAAAATATAACAAGGCGAAGGAACTTCAGCAAATGAAGCAAGCAACCAAGTGAACCAAAAATAAGATACCAAATCAAACATGGATATTATGATAAGATCAAGAAGAGTGCTCTGAATAATATGATAAATCTCCCCAAGGTTTATGCAAAAAGTAGACAATTTGCATTGGAGTATAAGGTACACAAACATGAATCATAACTCCCATAATTTCATTCAAAACAAAAGATACCAAGTGAAATATAATATTATAATCACTGCAAAAAAGTGCTTAAATAAAATGAGGAAGCTCCCCAAGATACGTGCACACATTATAATGGTGTATATGAATACAATGTGCACAACATGTACTCCTCACTCTATAATTACCATATAAAATACACTAAAATACAATAGATCATTGGTAAGAAATTAAGCTTAACACTTGCACCAAACAAATGGTTGAGCAGCAAGCAAGAGATATCATAATAAAAGGCTCAACCAAAGGATGTGTGAGAGGCATGGCCAATCATATTATAAGACTATGAGACATGAGCATCAACATAGTATTTGATGAAAGATATTGCTTAGCATGACCAAACAACACACAACAAATAAAGAAGATATCAAATGGAGATGTATCATCTCTTATGTATATAAGTTTCTCTAATTAGACACTATCACGAAGATATTTATCCACAAAGAAACATGCATGTATACACAAAATAGATACTAAAGCACGAAGTAGAAGACATCACAAATATCAACAAGAGAAAGAAGATAGTTGGGATGGTTTGAAAAAATGAACAAGTATTAAAAAGAAAGGATACCAAAATAAAGAGCTCAATTTGTACTTTCATCAATATTGCACATGTGAGAAACTTGAGAAATTGATATGCAATAAAATTTCTAGATAGACATATTTGGGATGGGTGAATCATGAATTTTTTTTATATATACTTCCCAACATATGCACTCATCTCAATTTACTCACATTTGCAATAAAAAGGTTTCATTAAGACCTTTGCAAAAAAGAATAACATTTGCAAATAAAGAGTTTCATGCCAAGATGCAACCACAAGGTTGGATACAAGAAAATAATGAATGAAGTAAATACTTGTTACCGAGATAGCATTGGTGTGATGTACTAGATATGAGTTTTTAAATCATCATAGCTTGTCTTCAAAAATTATTTGGCCATGACTTCTTCATTTAAGAATGACACAAGCATCTAAGGTTTCTCCATGTACCTAAAACAAAATCCAAGTACAAGATAGTCCCCAAACTAATTGGGTATGAAGTAGTTAGAGACACTAAAACATATAGGAGAAACTCTACATAAATATGTGGATAGATATGAAATGGAGTTTCATGCATATCTTAGCCGATTTAGAATATGTTGGAGTTTGCCCTATATATTGGAACAAAGAAAGCAATGCATGCCATAAGATATACATATAGTAAATGTGCATGCACAAGACTTTCAAGAACCAAAAGGAGATACAATTTGGACAAAATACCAAATGAACCAAGATGGCATAGAAAGACGCAACAGAAGAAATGGTTGTCCGAATTATATAACATAATCAAATAAAAACAAGATTGATTCCAAAGTTCAACAAGTGATCAAGACAAAAACCAAAGAGAAGAAAGTATTAATAAAACACACATGCTCAAAGGCATATCTCATATTAAGAAGTTATATCAAGGAATGAGATAACCAACTCCCAAAGAGAGCAAGATTCTAACAAATAAACCAAATCCTCACACTTTTCATGACAACAGAGAGTACCGAAAAGAAATAGTTTGTCTTCCCAAACACAAACACTTGAAACAAGAGATGTGATGATAGGATCGTCAATAAATTGTTCTAGCAAATATAGGAGAGCTCCCCCAAAATTAGTGCATTATTTAGGATTTTTCATTTGAATACAAAATGCACACATGTAAGTGTTGGGTGTTGCAGCAGAAAACAAAAAATCTAATTTTAACACGAACCCTAATACGCTCAAGATCTATCTATGTAGTAATGCAGTAACAGATGTGATATCGGCAACGTACACTCATAGACCGATAACGGTTAATTTCCGCTAGAACATGGATGATGTAGATGAACAGTCATCGCCGACCTCAGTGTCGTGAAGTCCTCTCCGCGACGTCGAGTATCGCAGGTGCAGCACCTTGTAGTTTCACACACATTTGGTGCTCAACGACGCTCCTGGCTCCGATCTAGCGAAGTTGCGGAAGTATATATTCTGGATCTTGATCCTGACAGCGCTCTCGCATACCAGGTGGAGTTGTCTCCGCCTGATCCGGATTATGGATTGTAGTATGGTAAGATTTTTCCCTAGAAGACATATGTTTAATCGAACCTTGGGAAGCACTACTAAATGGTTATGAAGGAAACATCTACAAGACTTGCTAGTGTATTTTATCTTCAGTTTATAGGGCCTATCTAGTTTACTTTTAAGGGGTTTTTGTCCAATGATGGAAATAGGCCTGGGTTAAGGTTTCACCTGCTGCTATGCATACATATAAATAATGCTCATATGTGTAACAAATAAAATAGAGAAAAGAGATTTGTGAGTAGCACATCCGTAAAAAGCATTGCCCCTAAAGCCAGAGGTGAGAAGAGCCTAATGGTCCAACCATTGTCCTCACAACCACAAACAACAACATATTTTAAGTGAATACATACCAAAGCCTTAAGCTACATGACCGTGCTATGATCCCGAATGAATCACTAAACATGTACCATTACTTTCCCCTTTTTCTGTCACTGAGGTTTCACGGTAGCACACCATTCTCCACTCATCCCACCTCTTCCCTTGATCGACTCGAATGATATGGGTACCTGCAGATCATCAAGACGAGGAAAAGAGACAAGGACACAAGCTCGCAAAACTCATATTCAATCCTTACACATAACATAAGATTAGATGCACATGAAGGCTGCGAAGATTCACCCCAACCCGCAGGCCGTGAGGACTACTTACACAAAATATCAAGATCAAATACAAAGATAGAAATCATTGTGCGAAATACTTAGATTGAAATCACATTATTCTTACAATGGTCACCACTTCTCAAGGAGATCTCTATTACAATGGTGATGGCTATGGCTATGGAGGAGATGGGAGATGGAATGGATGAACTATGGCGATGGATCTCCTTCGGTGTGTTGCAGATGGATCTGGTGGATGACGACTCTGTTTTGCAATGAATGGCTCTCTTTTCAGCGTTAGTCCCTTCACGACTTTTATAGTGTTTGACCTCGGGAACGCAGCTGCGGGTGGTACGGGCGGACGGTACGAGCGGGGCTTGCCCGTACCGATTCCTGTTAAAGCCCCTGGAACTGCCTTTCCGAGAGTAGTCAACTTTTCCATGCTCCTGACACAATTTTATTCAGTAATTGCAGGTCCATTTGCCATTATGACGTGATATCCTGCACAACATCAGAAAATAGAAGAGATTGTACATCTTTTCAATGATTAGGAATTAGTTGAGAGGTAAAATTAGTCAATTTCTTGACTTAGCTAAGGGTTTAAGCACGAGAAAAATATGGCGTATTCCACAGCCATCAACTTCCCCAAGCATAAACTTGATTGTCCTTGAGCAAGAAACAAAGAACCATAAGGAACTTGGCGTTTAAACCAAAACAACGAGAAAGTAAAGTCACTTACAAGTGGTAGCCTTATGAGTTCATCACTTCTTCCATTCGAAAGCTTAGCATAGTTAGAGAAGTGCCAAGAATATAATACAAGCATTGGTAACTCGAGGCAATCACAATAAAGATTATAAGTATGAATAGCCAGTTGTAGAAACAATCACTCTAGCTTAAGTAGTTAACTCTCAGTTTGCCAAGGAACACTGGAATTTTATTATCATCAAATTAAGTATGAGCATTCATGTCTAAAGATGTATAAGCAAGAAGTATCTAATTACGCCCACATCAATCGGTCAAGGATGTCAAAACACTTACTATCCATTCATTGCCTTTCAAGAATATAATCATCTAATAGTAGCAAGTCCATGCCAAGACATGATAAGTGATATCTTTCAGATTGCTTTAACAATTTCCAAGTAAAAAATCATGAATGACTTTGTAGGATTGTGACAATCATGGGGCCAGTGGTGCTAGTAGCCTAAGAGTGTGTGCAACAGTCACGTTGACACGCATAAAGCAATATCCGACACTAAAGCATATGTTTACACACATAAAGAAATATCTCAAATTTATATACAACCTTACATCTTGGCATGAATCTCAGCTACCACTAGACTTCAATTCCATCAAAAAAACTCCTCTCAAGAGTGCTATCAAGTCTATCACAACATTTATGGAGTTAAGTATCTTCAAAGTTAAATTCTTAAGACAATGGGTCATCATACAAGTCATAATTTTAAGACTTCTTCTTGTTGTATTTGTTTGGCAATATTATTTCCAAGTTAAGACTAGGTTAACTAGATGAACTAGAGTAAGAACTTTCACAATTAACTAAGCATATCGTCGTTGCCTATTCGAAGGTACCCTGGAGGAGGGATCCTCATGAAGGAGGAAGAAGTAGGGGCCATTGGGCGGAGTGGTAACGGGACGGTGGTACGCGATTTACCCAGCTTTGGAACATGATGCATGATGGCAGGGCCTACCGCTGCTTGTCTGGAATTATCTGGGCGCTTTGATGTTGTTACAATGAGTTGTGTTTATGCCTCTAGGGCTCCCGAATCCGGCTTATAAAGGCATCAAGATCTAGGGTTTCTATGGAGAGTCCTAGCCGGAATACAATCTCGCCTAACTACGGAACATTACATTGCCGTGCACGTCAAGGATCCGCCTTATTCCTAATATGTCATACTGGATCCGGCTACCTTTGATGGGCCATGCCGGATCCGACTCCAGATGTATGTTGGTTAGGATCCGGTTCTTGTTCCTAGGCTGGACTTCCTCCATATTGATCAACAACAACTGGGCCGCCCGATGGGCCGCATGCCACCATCACCATCTGTGGGCCACCCAGGCTTGCCGGATCTAGGCACTGTCGATGGTACACCCATGAAGTATACCCACAACAGTAGCCCCTAGAGTTCTCCGAGGATAACCATGTACTCCACCTTGCTCGAGCCATTGAAATCTCCAGCTAACTTCCCGGAAGTCTGGGAAATCTTGAAGAACTCTGACTTCATGAAACTACTTTCTAGCTTATATGCCGGAGAGTCATTTATCCTACGGGACTTCATCCATCGACCAAAATTTTCAAAATTGGTGTCCAGATTACTTTCTCGCAGAAAACTCACTAAGTATTGATACATCTCAAACGTATCTATAATTTTTGATGCTCCATGCTTGTTTTACACAAATTCATATATGTTTTGCTCATACTTCGTTGCACTTTTATACATTTTCCGGCTCTAACCTATTGATAAGATGCCACAATGCCAGTTCTCTGTTTTCTGCTGTTTTTATTTCAGAAAAGTTGCACGGGAAATATTCTCGGAATTGGACGAAACAAAAGCCGAAGTCAATATTTTTCCGTAACGAAGACAAAGTCTAGAGGGGAGTCGAAAGGGCAGCAGGGTGGCCACGCCAGCCCTAGGCGCGACCTAGCCCTGGCCCGCGCCTAGGGGTGGTGTGGGGCCACCTGGCCTCCACCGATCTCTACATTCCGCCTATAAGAAGCCTCCCGATGCGTGAACCCTAAATCAATCGGCCTCCATCCATGAAAAGTTACGTAGCTCCGCCGCCGTCGCATACAAGATTAGGGGGATAGAAGTCTCAGTTTCGGCACCCTGTCGGGACGGGGAATTTCCCCCGGAGCCATCTCCATCGACTCCACCGCCATCTCCATCGTCATTGCTGACTCCCGTGATGAGGAGTGAGTAGTTCTCCCCCGAGGCTGAGGGCTTTACTGGTAGCTATGTGGTCTATCTATATCTCCATGTATGATCTTTATGTGATCATGAGCTTTGTAATCTAGTTGAATAAGTAGATGTTATGCTTCAACTATTGTGCTACTCAAGAGGTTTTATTATGTGATCTCAGGGGACACCTTGTCCAACGGCATGAAGGTGACAGTGTGCACATCGTGTTTGTTTCTTATGCTTAATTTATAGAAATACTTATGAATTGGGGTGACTAGTTAGTACCATCTTTGTATGCTCAAAGTGACAGCGTTGGGTGTCCATAGATTGGGAATGCGAACTTTAAGGAATGCTTATGCAGACCTACACAATGAATTTGTGTTTATTATCAAACTGGAGAGTGGTTCAAGAGTAGCGTAGTGAAGTGATAATATCTATGTATTCAATTATGGTATCATTGTTGAGAGTGTCCACTTGTGAAAGTATGATCCCTAGGCCTTGTTTCCAAGCATCAAAACACCGTTTACAACCAGTTCTGCTACATGTTTGCCTGCTGTCATTTTTATTTCAGATTGCAATTACTACTTACAATCATCCATATTACTTGTATTTCACTAGCTCTTCGCTGAATTAGTGCACCTATACACCTTACAAGTGTATTGGGTGTGTGGGACACACGATACTTCTTGTATCGTAATTGCAGGGTTGCTTGAGAGGGATATCTTTGACCTCTACCTCCCTGAGTTCGATAAACCTTGGGTGACCCACTTAAGGGAAACTTGTTGTTGTTCTACAAACCTCTCCACTTGGAGGCCCAACACTGTCTACAAGAATAGAAGTGTGCGTAGACATCAAGCTCTTTTCTAGCGCCGTTGCCGGGGAGGTAAGGTAAAAGGTACTCACATCCTCTAGCTACTAAGTTTACTAGTTGCTGGTGAGTGCTCGAAGTTATTTCGTTTAGATTTTGGAATTATATTTTTTGTTTCTTTTTTTAAATTTCATTAGTTAGGCTTAATGGAAAACAACAACAAAATTAGAGAGCTTTATAGTATTTATCTTGAGTTAGGACATGAGGTGTTTGAAGAGAAAATTAAACAACCTATGGAACTTTACTTGCATGCTGGTACCAATGTTATTAGTATGAATTCTTTGAATACCATTATTGCTAATGCTATGGAAAATTCTAAACTTGGGGATGCTCGTTTTTATGAAAATAATCTTTTTAGTTCCCCAGCTTTTGAGGAGGAAATTTGCTATGATGATACTATGCCTCCAATATATGATGATTACAATGATGATTATGCTATTTTCAGTCCACCTACTATTGAGGATAAAAATAATTATGATTACAATATGCCTCCTATATTTGATGATTATGGTGATGAGAATAATAATGATAGCTATTTTGTCGAATTTTCTCCCACTATAGTTAATAAGAATGACTATGCTTATGTTGGGAGTAGTAATTATTTTATGCATGTGGCTCATGATAAGAATGTTTTATTTGATAGTTATATTGTTGAGTTTATTCATGATGCTACTGAAAGTTATTATGAGAGAGGAAAATATGGTTTTAGAAGTTTTCATGTTACTAAAACACCTCTCCATATGCTGAAAGTATTGAAGTTGCTATTGTTTTATTTTCCTATGCTTGTTACTTTATTCTTTTTGGATTTATTTGTCTACAAGATTCCTATTCATAGGAATTGGGTTAGACTTAAATGTGTTTTGAATTTTCTTATTGATGCTCTCTTTTACTTGAATTCATATTTCTTATGTGATCATCTTCTCTTATTACTGAGTCTAGCTGAACGGCGTTAAAGAAAAGCGCTTATGGAAGACAACCCACTGTTTTATTTATTTAATTTTTATTTTATGTTGAGTCTTGGAAGTTATTACCTATGTAATAACCTTTCCTTATGATTTTTATTTCGTTTTTGTTCCAAGGATAGCCTCTAATAGAAAGAAAGTAAGATTTGGGGAAGTTGCTGCCCTGAAAACAGATTCTGTGATGTCACCATAAAAATTCGTATAAACAGCCACAATGGAATTTTGAGCTGCCACATTTTGTGCATATGCCCCAGGTTATTTTCTACCTTTTGTTAGTTGAATAATTTTCTATTTGAGCAACAAAAGATTTTCGAAAAAATCGATCTTTACCTGCTGTTCTGTTTTGACAGATTTCTGCCACTATTTGCATTTGCCTCTTAATCTCTTTCTTTTTGAGTTATTTTGATAAAAGAGCTTTTTGAAGAGTTGCTACAGTAGATACCAATTTAATATATGTTTTATATATGTTAGAACTGAACCCAAGTGGATTTATTATTTTGATTGTACTAATGCTGCTAATAAAGAATTGTGTGAAGTTTTGTATGAAGGAACTTTTCAAGTGTAGGGAGAGAAGAATGATGTAATGAGATGAAGTATGGACAAAAGCTCAAGCTTGGGGATGTCCCTACACCCTAATAATTATCCAAGAGGTACAAGCGTCAAAGCTTAATGTGGTGACCCTGCATACCACTGCATGTTGTAGTATGCCAGTCGTTGATATAACATTCACGAAGTACCATTCCGCAAATATTACATCCCTCAGAGTAGTACAACAGAACATAGCAGGTCCATAACTCATTCATTTATTATCACAAGCATAATGTACATATCATCTCGGAGCTCCTCTTGGGTCCTAAGAGGGATACTCCTGGGTTCGAGGTGAACCCATCTTAGCTTACAATATAGAAGTCTTACTAGGTGGTACATTTATTCCCTCGAGCAGCTAAGTACTAAGAGTTCGTACTGCTCGGATACTACTACTACTCGGTTATTCTAAACTTAATCTCCTCCGGAACCCTCCCCGGTTCCGTAGACTATAAGGTAGTCTACGCCTTCAACACCTCCAGAGAGGTCTGGTTCTTCATAGCCGATGATGTCGGCTCCTTCAGGGTTGTCACTGTCCTCCTCCAGATGGTTCAGACAATCTAAGCAGGGGATTTAAGAGTGGGATGAGTACGAGCGTACTCAACAAGTTCATTATAGAAAAGAGGTGTTTAATGCACTAGCTACGGTATTAGACCAGAAAGTCTAATACCAATGCAAGTTTTGATAAACATTTCTTCAAGAGGTTGATTTTATTTCAAAGAACTATGTCCGTCAGCCTTTGATAAAATAGCTTGATGTCTACGCCCCCTCCTTTTCCTGTAGACAGTGTTGGGCCTCCAAGAGCAGAGGTTTGTAGAACAGCAGCAAGTTTTCCCTTAAGTGGATCACCCAAGGTTTATCGAACTCAGGGAGGAAGAGGTCAAAGATATCCCTCTCATGCAACCCTGCAACCACAAAGCAAGAAGTCTCTTGTGTCCCCAACACACCTAATAGGTGCACTAGTTCGGCGAAGAGATAGTGAAATGCAGGTGGTATAAATAAGTAGTAGCAACGGCACCAGAAAAGTGCTTTGCCCGGGACGAGTAAACAAGCAGTAGTAACGCGATGAGAACAAGTAAACAAGCAGCGATAGCGATATTTAGGAACAAGGCCTAGGGATCATACTTTCACTAGTGGACACTCTCAACATTGATCACATAACGAGAATAGATAAATGCATACTCTACACTCTTTTGTTGGATGATGAACACCATTGCGTAGGATTACACGAACCCTCAATGCCGGAGTTAACAAGCTCCACAATTCAATGTTCATATTTAAATAACCTTAGAGTGCATGAAAGATCAACACGACTAAACCAAGTACTAACATAGCATGCACACTGTCACCTTCACACTATGTAGGAGGAATAGATCACATCAATAACATCATAGCAATAGTTAACTTCATAATCTACAAGAGATCATAATCATAGCCTACGCCAAGTACTAACACGGATGCACACACTGTCACCATTACACCGTGCAGGAGGAATAGAATACTTTAATAACATCACTAGAGTAGCACATAGATAAATAGTGATACAAAACTCATATGAATCTCAATCATGTAAAGCAGCTCATGAGATTATTGTATTGAGGTACATGGGAGAGAGATGAACCACATAGCTACAGCGGAGTCCTCAGCCTCGGGGGTGGATTACTCCCTCCTCATCATGGAGGCAACGATGGCGGTGAAGATGGCGGTGAAGACAGCGGTGGAGATGGCTCCGGGGGCAATTCCCCGTCCCAGCAGGGTGCCAGAACAGAGAGTTCTGTCCCCCGAATTGGAGTTTCGCGACGGTGGCGGCGCCCACGGAGTCTTTCCGGAGTTTCGTCAATTGGTGCTGCGTTTTAGGTCGAAAGGAGTTTTATAGGCGAAGAGGCGGCGCGAGGAGGGGTGACAGGGTGGCCACACTATAGGGGGGCGCGGGCCCCCCCTTGGCCGCGCCGGCCTAGGTTTTGGTGGGCTCGTGCCCCCTCTCCGACTCTTCTTCGGTGTTCGGAGCCTTCCGGGAAAAATAGGAGGTTTGGCGTTGATTTCGTCCAATTCCGAGAATATTGCCCGAACAGCCTTTCCGGAACCAAAAATAGCGAGAAAACAGCAAGCGGCCTTTCGGCATCTCGTCAATAGGTTAGTTCCGGAAAACGCATAATAATGACATAAAGTGTGAACAAAACATGTCGGTATTGTCATAAAACAAGCATGGAACATCAGAAATTATAGATACGTTGGAGACGTATCGGCATCCCCAAGCTTAGTTCCTACTCGTCCTCGAGTAGGTAAACGATAAAAGATAATTTCTGAGGTGACATGCTACCAACATAATCTTAATCATACTATTGTAAAGCATATGAGATGAATGCAACGATTCGAAACAATGTAAATGCAATGAATAAACAATTGAATCATATAGCAAAGACTTTTCATGAATAGTACTTTCAAGACGAGCATCAATAAGTCTTGCATGAGAGTTACTCATAAAGCAATAAATTCTTAGTACAGGTATTGAAGCAACACAATGGAAGATTAAGTTTCAGCGGTTGCTTTCAACTTGTAACATGTATATCTCATGGATAGTTGTCAATGCAAAGCAATATAACAAATGCAATATGCAAATATGTAGGAATCAATGCACAGTTCACACAAGTGTTTGCTTCTTGATATGGAGAGAAATAGGTGAACTGACTCAACAATAAAAGTAAAAGAAAGGTCCTTCAAAGAGGAAAGCATCGATTGCTATATTTGTGCTAGAGCTTTGATTTTGAAAACAAGAAACAATTTTGTCAACGGTAGTAATAAAGCATATGTATCATGTAAATTATATCTTACAAGTTGCAAGCCTCATGCATAGTATACTAATAGTGCCCGCACCTTGTCCTAATTAGCTTGGACTACCGGGATCATCGCAATGCACATGTTTTAACCAAGTGTCACAAAGGGGTACCTCTATGCCGCTTTGTACAAAGGTCTAAGGAGAAAGCTCGCATCGGATTTCTCGCTATTGATTATTCTCAACTTAGACATCCCTACCGGGACAACATAGACAACAGATAATGGACTCCTCTTTTATGCATAAGCATGTAACAACAATTAATTTTCTCATATGAGATTGAGGATATTGTCCAAAACTGAAACTTCCGCCATGAATCATGGCTTTAGTTAGCGGCCCAATGTTCTTCTCTAACAATATGCATGCTCTAACCATAAGGTGGTAGATCTCCCTTACTTCAGACAAGACGAACATGCATAGCAACTCACATGATATTCAACAAAGAGTAGTTGATGGCGTCCCCGGGAACATGGTTATCGCACAACGAGCAACTTAATAAGAGATAAAGTGCATAAGTACATATTCAATACCACAATAGTTTTTAGGCTATTTGTCCCATGAGCTATATATTGTAAAGGTGAAGAATGGAAATTTAAAGGTAGCACTCAAGCAATTTACTTTGGAATGGCGGAGAAATACCATGTAGTAGGTAGGTATGGTGGACACAAATGGCATAGTGGTTGGCTCAAGTATTTGGATGCATGAGAAGTATTCCCTCTCGATACAAGGTTTAGGCTAGCAAGGTTATTTGAAACAAACACAAGGATGAACCGGTGCAGCAAAACTCACATAAAAGACATATTGAAAACATTATAAGACTCTACACCGTCTTCCTTGTTGTTCAAACTCAATACTAGAAATTATCTAGACCTTAGAGAAACCAAATATGCAAACCAAATTTTAGCATGCTCTATGTATTTCTTCATTAATGGGTGCAAAGTGTATGATGCAAGAGCTTAAACAAGAGCACAACAATTGCCAAGTATCAAGTTATTCAAGACATCATACCAATTACTACATGTAGCATTTTCCAATTCCAACCATATAATAATTAACGAAGCAGTTTCAACCTTCACCATGAAAATTAAAGGCTAAGAACACATGTGTTCCTATGAACCAGTGGAGCGTGTCTCTCTCCCACACAAGAATTTATTCAAACAAAAACAAAAATAGAAACAAACAAACAGACGCTCCAAGTAAAGTACATAAGATGTGACCGAATAAAAATATAGTTTCAAGAGAAGGAACCTGATAATTTGTCGATGAAGAAGGGGATGCCTTGGGCATCCCCAAGCTTAGACGCTCGAGTCTTCTTGAAATATGCAGGGATGAACCACCGGGGCATCCCCAAGCTTAGACTTTTCACTCTTCTTGATCACATTGTATCATCCTCCTCTCTTGACCCTTGAAAACTTCCTCCACACCAAACTCGAAACAAACTCATTAGAGGGTTAGTGCATAATAAAAATTCACATGTTCAGAGGTGACACAATCATTCTTAACACTTCTGGACATTGCTCAAAGCTACTGGAAGTTAATAGAATAAAGAAATCCATCCCACATAGCAAAAGAAGCAATGCGAAATAAAAGGCAGAATCTGTCAAAACAGAACAGTCCGTAAAGACGAATTTTATTGAGGCACCAGACTTGCTCAAATGAAAATGCTCAAATTGAATGAAAGTTGCGTACATATCTGAGGATCACTCACGTAAATTGGCATAATTTTCTGAGTTTCCTACAGAGAATTTTGCCCAGATTCGTGACAGCAAAGAAATCTGTTTCTGCGCAGTAATCCAAATCTAGTATGAACTTTACTATCAACGACTTTACTTGGCACAATAAAACACTAAACTAAGATAAGGAGAGGTTGCTACAGTAGTAAACAACTTCCAAGACACAAAATAAAAACAAAGTACTGTAGCAAAATAACACATGGGTTATCTCCCAAGAAGTTCTTTCTTTATAGCCATTAAGATGGGCTCAGCAGTTTTAATGATGCACTCGCAAGAAATAGTATTTGAAGCAAAAGAGAGCATCAAGAGGCAAATTCAAAACAAATTTAAGTCTAACATGCTCCCTATGAAGAGGAATCTTGTACACAAATGAATTCATGAAGAACAAAGTGACAAGCATAAGAGGATAAAACACGAGTAACTTCAAGATTCTCAACATAAAGAGGGGAAACTTAATATTATTAAGATGCATACGACCATATTTCCCTCTCTCATAATAACTTTCAGTAGCATCATTGATGAAATCCACAATATACCCATCACTTAAAACATTCTTATCATGGTTCATATGCATAGAAGTATCATTAATTTTGGCATAAGAAGAGTTATTCTCATTAATAGTAATTGGAGTAAGATTATTATCAAGAATTTGAACATGGTAAACAAGCTGCATATTAAGGGAATTGTTTTTGGTAATCCAATCATGACTATGACAAGCCTCATAAGGATAGTTATAACCTATATCATAGCATTCTTTATAATAATTATCAAAGATCGGAGGCACAGTGTCATCATAAGAAATAGAATAGTTATCTTTCACGATCGGTTTATCTGTGTCCACACCATCATTGTTATTAGAAGGAGATGTATCAAGAACATAATGACCAGTAGCAAAAGGATTTTCAAACACCTCTTCCCCAAGCTTAGAGCTTTCTATATCATTATGGGAGGAAGCATGGATAACACTGACACTATGGCAATTATTATCATCATCATTTTCAGAATTAGTTTCCCAGAGATTTGCAATATCAAAAGTAGTGTGCTCATTCAAATCATGATTTCTAATGTATGTAAAGGGCATAGGAAGATCATCGTATTCAGATTCATTATCACAATAATCATTAGGAGCAACATACTTACGGTTACCTAGCGTTATCTCATTCACGCGGGGATACGCCGTTACCTCTTTCTTTTTATTCTCCTTCTTCTTCTTCTTCGTTCCCTTTTTCTTCTTCTTCTTCTCTTCCTTCTCCTCGTTCCCTTTTTTAGGAGGAAGAGGCTTGAAGGGTGGCTTGTCCGCATAACCTGATTTACTTTCAGAAACAATAGAAGAAACTTGGCAGGATCCCTCCTTTTCATTAATTAGTTGAAAACAAACAGCGGTCCTATCATATTTTGGCAAGGTGTCATCTTCTAAAATATTTTGTATGTAAGTATTTGTATGGCTATTATCAATGCAATAAGAAAGACACCCATGCAGGACATCATCAATATCAAGATCACTCATATGTAACAAAGAGATTTTTCTCGACAGTTCTTCACACCCCAAAAATAAAGTAAGTTCATCATGCTGATTAGGAGTAATTTCATCATCACAATACAAATTTGCAGCACTCATTGGGTTCAAATTATCATTGGAGGAGCATTGAAAATTAAAATGACCCACTTCATGGCAAACTTCACAAATAAAAGGATAGAGGGCACAAACTTTTTTACCAAGATCATCTAAAGCCCTAAACCACTTTCTAGTTTTTTCATTAGCATGATGGATACAATATCCATCTTTGATTTGATTAATTCCACAAGGTCTATGTATTCCACAAAAATTAACATGCTTATAAGAAATAGCATTCTTAGGAGTTTCAGCATGCTTATTGCAATAATTAACAACAATTTCATTCTTCATGCAAGCCTCTTTAAAAGGTTCATGATACTTATCAAAATTCTTTTTAGGCAATTCAAAATGAGAAGCAAAGGCTTTATAAAGATTTGCAGCAACTTGAGAGTCAAGACCATAAGTAGCACTCATATTTCGAAATTTATCGGTATCCATAAAAGCTTCAATGCATTCACAATCATAATTTATACCCGACTCTTTACCTTTGTCGTTCTCCCATCCTTCGAGCGTTCTCCTCAATCCGATCAAGAAGATCCCACCTAGCTTCAACCTCCTTGCTTGTGAAAGATCCCTCCGAACAGGCATCCAGATAGTCCTTGTGTTGTCCTGAAAGCCTCGCATAAAAGTTATTAACAATAACATTACGGGGGAGCTCATGAATGGGGCATTTGAGCATTAGTGACTTCAATCTCCCCCACGCTTGAGAAATACTCTCTCCATCACGAGGATAAAAGTTATAAATATAATTCCTATCAATATGCACTTCATGAGGAGGATAAAATTTAGAATAAAAGAGAGGTACAATTTCCTCCCAACCAAGAGAATGACTATTCTCCAACAATTTATACCAATGCGCCGCTTTACCAGACAGCGAAATAGAGAATAGCTTCTTCTTCACTTCATCCATAGAGATACCTGCACACTTGAATAACCCGCATAATTCATGCAAAAACAAGTAAATGATCTCCAGGATGGATAGTTCCATCCCCTTTATAGCGGTTATCCATAACGCGTTCAATAATTTTCATAGGTATTTTATACGGAATACTTTCAGCGAGGTGGATTTAAAATATCGAAGCATCATTAGAGTTATCGCATATGGGAGATAAAGCATTATCGGAACAAATTTTCTCCCTAAAGATGGGAAGCCAAAAAGATCACAGAAACTAGCTTCCCCAAGCTTAGACTTATTCATAGCATTAGCAGTGATTGCGTTCATACCAATAATATTGCTACTAGCATGCAAATGAGGTTCCATAGGTTCTTTAATTTTCGCATCACACAATTCATGTTTTAGCTTAGGAAATAAATTAAGAAGCTCATAGTTATATTCCATTATGCCTAACTAGTGTAAAACAAGAAACAAAAAGATGCAATTGCAGGATCTAAAGGAAATAGCTTCGAGCACAAACACAATGGCGCTAGAAAAGTACTGTTACCTGGAACCGGAGTATGAGTGCCTTTTACCTTCCCTCCCCGGCAACGGCGCCAGAAAATAGCTTGATGTCTACGCCCCTCCTTTTCCTGTAGACAGTGTTGGGCCTCCAAGAGCAGAGGTTTGTAGAACAGCAGCAAGTTTTCCCTTAAGTGGATCACCCAAGGTTTATCGAACTCAGGGAGGAAGAGGTCAAAGATATCCCTCTCATGCAACCCTGCAACCACAAAGCAAGAATTCTCTTGTGTCCCCAACACACCTAATAGGTGCACTAGTTCGGCGAAGAGATAGTGAAATGCAGGTGGTATAAATAAGTAGTAGCAACGGCACCAGAAAAGTGCTTTGCCCAGGACAGTAAACAAGCAGTAGTAACGCAGCAGTAGTAACGCAGATAGAACGAGTAAACAAGCAGCGATAGCGATATTTAGGAACAAGGCCTAGGGATCATACTTTCACTAGTGGACACTCTCAACATTGATCACATAACAGAATAGATAAATGCATACTCTACACTCTTTTGTTGGATGATGAACACCATTGCGTAGGATTACACGAACCCTCAATGCCGGAGTTAACAAGCTCCACAATTCAATGTTCATATTTAAATAACCTTAGAGTGCATGAAAGATCAACACGACTAAACCAAGTACTAACATAGCATGCACACTCGTCACCTTCATACTATGTAGGAGGAATAGATCACATCAATACCATCATAGCAATAGTTAACTTCATAATCTACAAGAGATCATAATCATAGCCTACGCCAAGTACTAACACGGATGCACACACTGTCACCATTACACCGTGCAGGAGGAATAGAATACTTTAATAACATCACTAGAGTAGCACATAGATAAATAGTGATACAAAACTCATATGAATCTCAATCATGTAAAGCAGCTCATGAGATTATTGTATTGAGGTACATGGGAGAGAGATGAACCACATAGCTACAGCGGAGCCCTCAGCCTCGGGGGTGGATTACTCCCTCCTCATCATGGAGGCAGCGATGGCGGTGAAGATGGCGGTGAAGACGGCGGTGGAGATGGCTCCGGGGCAATTCCCCATCCCGGCAGGGTGCCGGAACGGAGAGTTCTGTCCCCCGAATTGGAGTTTCGCGACGGTGGCGGCGCCCCGGAGTCTTTCCGGAGTTTCGTCAATTGGTGCTGCGTTTTAGGTCGAAAGGAGTTTTATAGGCGAAGAGGCGGCGCAGGAGGGCTGACAGGGTGGCCACACTATAGGGGGGCGCGGGCCCCCCCTTGGCCGCGCCGGCCTAGGGTTTGGTGGGCCTGTGCCCCCTCTCCGACTCTTCTTCGGTGTTCTGGAGCCTTCCGGGAAAAATAGGAGGTTTGGCGTTGATTTCGTCCAATTCCGAGAATATTGCCCGAACAGCCTTTCTGGAACCAAAAACAGCGAGAAAACAGCAACCGGCCTTTCGGCATCTCGTCAATAGGTTAGTTCCGGAAAACGCATAATAATGACATAAAGTGTGAACAAAACATGTCGGTATTGTCATAAAACAAGCATGGAACATCAGAAATTATAGATACGTTGGAGACGTATCAGCCTTCACCGGTTTACTAGAACTTCATGGAGCTCCTTTCCGGCCGCGTTCACAGTTCCATATCCCGGAACAGGGAGTGACAGGTCACGGTTCTTTACACTCTGCAGAGGTGTGTTGCTTTACCCATAAGAGATCTTAACCTTGGTGCCAACCGGGCAGCTTTCCCGTCCACACTTCCTTCGGTGTGAGGCCCGGTATAAGGTCATAGCCAATCATATTCCTCCGCTACCTCGCACACCCACCCTTTGTTGCATACCCCGACCCTGGGTCCTCGCCGGTCCTCTTGCACCAATTAAGGATGGACCCCGACCACGACGACAGTCTGGGACTTGTTAACCAAACTCCTTCGCCGGTAGCTGCAACCCATCATAGACCACATTACCGTGGGGAATTAGAAGGGGATCCCCACCCACCAATTGTTCTGCAAGCAGCAACCGCTACGGTAAGCAACAGCTATACCGTGGGGCATTAGAAGGGGCTCCCCACCCACCAATTGCTCCGCAAGATACAACTGCTACGGTAAGCGCATCCGTTGATGTACAAGAGGTGGAAATACGATTGACTATTCCGTCCCACTCCAGATCTTATGGTTAACACGGGTATTACGACACAAGAATCACTGGACGACATTTGTTGTTTAATCCTAGATGGATATAAACCCTTGCAATGGAACCTCCACCATATCAACACAATCCATGGTTCCATTGCCCACCACATAGTCATATTCATAGTTATGAAAATAGTGGTTTTGGTTTTTATGCAATAATGATAAATATGGTACTTTGCAAGTAATTTGATAAAAAATACTCGAATGACATGAGCAAGTGATGAACTTGCCTGAACACTGCAAAGTGTTGCAGTTGGATGGTGTGGACTGACCCTTGTCCTCTGTTGCTGAAAAATAGCATCATTGTCCGATAAGGGCAATGGTTAAAGAAGCATTGATGCATGATTCCAGTTTTAGGGTTTGTTCCCCCCTTCCGATGTCGTTGTTATTTCATGTGAGAGGTTAATACTAAGAATAACTTAGGGATACTCTATTTAGGTCAAAATACAACCTTGAAATGTTGTCAAGGTGTTTTTAGAGTCCAAAAGAATTTATGGACTTATTTTCATTATTTGAAAATAATATGTGTGATTTAAATGATTATTTAAATCATTAAATTTGAACTTATTCTTGTTTATCCTCAAAAATTCTATTTCATATTTTATTATGATAGAGTTTTTTAAGTGGTTTTCATATTTTTAATTATTTTTTTAGAGTTAGATTCTATTTTTTAAAATTCTATGAAATATCCCTTTAAATGGGTATTTTGGAAATGACCAAAGTACCCCTCGGGTCCACCTATCAGGCGACCGAGCTGGTTAGGTTGGACCAGCCCACTGGGCTCGGTCCAACCGACCCACTCGCGTCGTCTCCCCTGCGTCACCCTAACCCTAATCCCAACTCAGCTCCTGCGACGCCGAAATCGCCTCCGCCGTCGCCGCTTTATTCTGGCCGTCTCCGGCCCTTGCCGGCGACGAGATGGTGCGGATCTGGACCGCCTCTCGACGGCGCACCAGATCCTCCGTCTCGATCTGGTCTTCGTCTCCCCCTTGGCTCGCCCCCAATTAGTTCGCCCGCACGGCTATGGGGGTTCCGCGGCGATTCGTCGCTCACCGGCGAACCAGACGCGGTGATGCGGCCGTGAGCTACGCCGTGGTGGTGTTGGAGCGCTCCTGCTCGGCGATGCCAGGCTTGGCCGCGGCTTGGTGCCGCCGTGGTCAGCCCGTGCTGCCGTGCCGCCATGGCATGCCGTGGTACTCCTGCTCCAGGTATGTGCGCCACCTTCCCTTCTTCTACCTGTTCTACCTCCTCCTCCTGGCTATGCTGCGACTGCCTCTCCTCATGGAGCTGCTGTGATGTGCTGCTTATTGCTGGATGCTCGTTGTTGTGCTCTACTGGCCATGGCCATTGCTTCTGTGACCATGCCCATGCTTGTGCTGCTGCTCTACTCTTCCTAGCTAATGCGCGTGTGCTCACCCTGCTGTTATTTATTCCAGTTTGGATCCTAAAGCTTCATGTAGTTGCTTCCAAAATGCTGATGTGAACACGGATCCTCGATCTGACACGATCTTCTCTGGCACTCCATGTTTACTGATGTCTACGGGAGCTTCTATTCTTGTAGACAGTGTTGGGCCTCCAAGAGCAGAGGTTTGTAGAACAGCAGCAAGTTTCCCTTAAGTGGATCACCCAAGGTTTATCGATCTCGGGGAGGAAGAGGTCAAAGATATCCCTCTCATGCAACCCCGCAACCACAAAGCAAGAAGTCTCTTGTGTCCCCAACACACCTAATAGGTGCACTAGTTCGGCGAAGAGATAGTGAAATACAGGTGGTATGAATAAGCGAGTAGCAACGGCAACGACACCGAGAAAAGTGCTTTGCCCGGGACAGTAAACAAGCAGTAGTAATGTAGCAGTAGTAACGCGATAAAACGAGTAAACAAGCAGCGATAGCGATATTTAGGAACAAGGCCTAGGGAATAGACTTTCACTAGTGGACACTCTCAACATTGATCACATAACGAACAGATAAATGCATACTCTACACTTTTGTTGGATGATGAACACATTGCGTAGGATTACACGAACCCTCAATGCCGGAGTTAACAAGCTCCACAATAATGCTCATATTTTAGTAACCTTTAGTGTAAGATAGATCGAAAGACTAAACCAAGTACTAACATAGCATGCACACTTGTCACCTTCATGCATATGTAGGAGGAATAGATCACATCAATATTATCATAGCAATAGTTAACTTCGCAATCTACAAGAGATCATGATCATAGCATAAACCAAGTACTAACACGGTGCACACACTCGTCACCTTTACACACGTGCGGGAGGAATAGAACTACTTTAATAACTTTGCTAGAGTAGCACATAGATAGTAGTGATACAAAACTCATATGAATCTCAATCATGTAAAGCAGCTCATGAGATCATTGTATTGAGGTACATAGGAGAGAGATTAACCACATAGCTACCGGTACAGCCCCGAGCCTCGATGGAGAACTACTCCCTCCTCATGGGAGCAGCAGCGGTGATGAAGATGGCGGTGGAGATGGCAGCGGTGTCGATGGAGAAGCCTTCCGGGGGCACTTCCCCGCTCCGGCAGGGTGCCGGAACGAGAGACTCTGTCCCCCGGATCTTGGCTTCGCGATGGCGGCGGCTCTGGAAGGTTTACTGTGGTTTTCGTCGAACGCCCCGAGGTTTTTAGGTCGGGGGCTTTATATAGGCGGAGAGGCGGCGCGGGAGGGCTTACGGGGGGCCCACACCCTAGGGGGGCCCCCCCCTTGGCCACGCCGGGGTGTGGTGTGGTGGCCCTGCCCCCTTCTCTCGGCGGTTCTCGTGTGTTCTGGATGCTTCCGGGTAAAATAGGAACCCGGGCGTTGATTTCGTCCGATTCCGAGAATATTTCGTTACTAGGATTTCTGAAACCAAAAACAGCGAGAAAACGAGAGCGGCACTTCGGCATCTTGTTAATAGGTTAGTTCCGGAAAATGCACGAATATGACATAAAGTGTGCATATAACATGTAGATAACATCAATAATGTGGCATGGAACACAAGAAATTATCGATACGTTGGAGACGTATCGGCATCCCCAAGCTTAGTTCTGCTCGTCCCGAGCGGGTAAAACGATAACAAAGATAATTTCCGGAGTGACATGCCATCATAAACTTGATCATACTATTTGTAAAGCATATGTAGTGAATGCAGCGATCAAAACAATGTATATGACATGGGTAAACAACTGAATCATAAAGCAAAGACTTTTCATGAATAGCACTTCAAGACAAGCATCAATAAGTCTTGCATAAGAGTTAACTCATAAAGTAATAATTCAAAGTAAAGGTATTGAAGCAACACAAAGGAAGATGAAGTTTCAGCGGTTGCTTTCAACTTATAACATGTATATCTCATGGATAATTGTCAATGCAAAGCAATATAACAAATGCAATATGCAAATATGTAAGAATCAATGCACAGTTCACACAAGTGTTCGCTTCTTGAGATGGAGAGAAATAGGTGAACTGACTCAACATTGAAAGTAAAAGAATGGTCCTCATAGAGGAAAAGCATCGATTGCTATATTTGTGCTAGAGCTTTGATTTTGAAAACATGAAACAATTTTGTCAACGGTAGTAATAAAGCATATGCATCATGTAAATTATATCTTATAAGTTGCAAGCCTCATGCATAGTGTACCAATAGTGCCCGCACCTTGTCCTAATTATCTTGGACTACCTGGATTATCACCGCAATACATATGCTTTAACCAAGTTTCACAAAGGGGTACCTCTATGCCGCTTGTACAAAGGTCTAAGGAGAAAGCTCGCATTTGGATTTCTCGCTTTTGATTATTCTCAACTTAGACATCCATACCGGGACAACATAGACAACAGATAATGGACTCCTCTTTTAATGCTTTAAGCATTTGACAACAATTAATTCTTTTCTCATTAGAGACTTGAGGATATTTGTCCAAAACTGAAACTTCCACCATGAATCATGGCTTTAGTTAGCGGCCCAATGTTCTTCTCTCACAATATGCATGCTCAAACCATTCAACTCGGTGTAGATCGCCCTTACTTCGGACAAGACGAACATGCATAGCAACTCACATGAAATTCAACAATGAGTTGATGGCGTTCCCCGGTAAACATGGTTATCGCACAACAAGCAACTTAATAAGAGATAAAGTGCATAATTACATATTCAATACCACAATAGTTTTTAAGCTATTTGTCCCATGAGCTATATATTGCAAAGGTGAATGATGGAATTTTAAAGGTAGCACTCAAGCAATTTACTTTGGCATGGCGGGAAAATACCATGTAGTATAGGTAGATATGGTGGACACAAATGGCATAGTGGTTGGCTCAAGTATTTTGGATGCATGAGAAGTATTCCCTCTCGATACAAGGTTTAGGCTAGCAAGGCTTATTTGAAACAAACACAAGGATGAACTGGTGCAGCAAAACTCACATAAAAGACATATTGAAGACATTATAAGACTCTACACCGTCTTCCTTGTTGTTCAAAACTCAATACTAGAAATTATCTAGACTTTAGAGAGACCAATTATGCAAACCAAATTTTAGCATGCTCTATGTATTCTTCACTAATAGGTGCAAAGTATATGATGCAAGAGCTTAAACATGAGCACAACAATTGCCAAGTATCACATTACCCAAGACATTATAGCAATTACTACATGTATCATTTTCCAATTCCAACCATATAACAATTTAACGAAGAGGAAACTTCGCCATGAATATTATGAGCTAAGAACACATGTGTTCATATGAACCAGCGGAGCGTGTCTCTCTCCCACACAAGCATGATGTAATCCAATTTATTCAAACAAAAACAAAAACAAAAGCACACGAGACGCTCCAAGTAAAGCACATAAGATGTGACCGAATAAAAATATAGTTTCAACGAAGGAACCCGATAATTTATCGATGAAGAAGGGGATGCCTTGGGCATCCCCAAGCTTAGACGCTTGAGTCTTCTTGATATATGCAGGGATGAACCACCGGGGCATCCCCAAGCTTAGACTTTTCACTCTTCTTGATCGTAGTATATCATCCTCCTCTCTTGACCCTTGAAAACTTCCTCCACACCAAACTCGAAACAACTCATTAGAGGGTTAGTGGACAATAAAAATTAACATGTTCAGAGGTGACACAATCATTCTTAACACTTCTGGACATTGCATAAAGCTACTGGACATTAATGGATCAAAGAAATTCATCCAACATAGCAAAAGAGGCAATGCGAAATAAAAGGCAGAATCTGTCAAAACAGAACAGTCCGTAAAGATGGATTTTATTAGGCCACCAGACTTGCTCAAATGAAAATGCTCAAATTGAATGAAAGTTGCGTACATATCTGAGGATCACTCACGTAAATTGGCATAATTTTCTGAGTTACCTAGAGAGAATTAGACCCAGATTCGTGACAGCAAAGAAATCTGTTTCTGCGCAGTAATCCAAATCTAGTACTTACTTTACTATCAAAGACTTTACTTGGCACAACAAAACACAAAACTAAGATAAGGAGAGGTTGCTACAGTAGTAAACAACTTCCAAGACACAAATATAAAACAAAGTACTGTAGCAAAATAACACATGGGTTATCTCCCAAGAAGTTCTTTCTTTTTAGCCATTAAGATGGGCTCAGCAGTTTTAATGATGCACTCGCAAGAAATAGTATTTGAAGCAAAAGAGAGCATCAAGAGGCAAATTCAAAACACATTTAAGTCTAACATGCTTCCTATGCATAGGAATCTTGTAAATAAACAAGTTCATGAAGAGCAAAGTAACAAGCATAGGAAGATAAAACAAGTGTAGCTTCAAAAATTTCAGCACATAGAGAGGCATTTTAGTAACATGAAAATTTCTACAACCATATTTTCCTCTCTCATAATAACTCTCAGTAGCATCAAGAGCAAACTCAACAATATAGCTATCACATAAAGCATTCTTATCATGAGTCTCATGCATAAAATTATTACTCTCCACATAAGCATAATCAATTTTATTAGTTGTAGTGGGAGCAAATTCAACAAAGTAGCTATCATTATTATTCTCATCGAGTGTAGGAGGCATAGTATAATCACAACAAAATTTACTCTCCATAGTAGGTTGTACCAAAAGACCATTATTATAATCATCATAAATAGGAGGCAAAGTATCATCCAGGAAAATTTTCTCCTCAATGCTTGGGGGACTAAAAATATCATGAAAACCAGCTTCCCCAAGCTTAGAACTTTCTATATCATTATCAACAATGGTGTTCAAAGCGTTCATACTAATATTACTACCAGCATGCAAATAAGATTTCATAGGTTTTTTAATTTTCGCATCAAACAATCCATGTTTTAAATCAGGAAATAGAATAAGAAGCTCATTGTTGTCCATTATGCCAAACTAGTGTAAACAAGAAACAAAAAGATGCGATTGCAGGATCTAAAGGAAATATCTTCGAGCACAAACACAATGGCGCCAGAAAAGTACTATTACCTGGAACCGGAGTATGAGTGCCTTTTTACCTTTCCTCCCCGGCAACGGCGCCAGAAAAGTACTTGGCGCGTAGTTGACGAGGGAGGAAAAGTGCTTAGTTGCCGGGCTTGCCAATGTGTGAGTGCCGTTTACCTTCCCTCCCCGGCAACGGCGCCAGAAAAAGTGCTTGATGTCTACGGGAGCTTCTATTCTTGTAGACAGTGTTGGGCCTCCAAGAGCAGAGGTTTGTAGAACAGCAGCAAGTTTCCCTTAAGTGGATCACCCAAGGTTTATCGATCTCAGGGAGGAAGAGGTCAAAGATATCCCTCTCACGCAACCCTGCAACCACAAAGCAAGAAGTCTCTTGTGTCCCCAACACACCTAATAGGTGCACTAGTTCGGCGAAGAGATAGTGAAATACAGGTGGTATGAATAAGCGAGTAGCAACGGCAACGACACCGGAAAAGTGCTTTGCCCGGGACGATAAACAAGCGAGTAGTAATGTAGCGATAGTAACGCGAGTAAAACAAGTAAACAAGCAGCGATAGCGATATTTAGGAACAAGGCCTAGGGAATAGACTTTCACTAGTGGACACTCTCAACATTGATCACATAACGGAACGAGATAAATGCATACTCTACACTTTTGTTGGATGATGAACACATTGCGTAGGATTACACGAACCCTCAATGCCGGAGTTAACAAGCTCCACAATAATGCTCATATTTTAGTAACCTTTAGTGTAAGATAGATCGAAAGACTAAACCAGGTACTAACATAGCATGCACACTGTCACCTTCATGCATATGTAGGAGGAATAGATCACATCAATATTATCATAGCAATAGTTAACTTCGCAATCTACAAGAGATCATGATCATAGCATAAACCAAGTACTAACACGGTGCACACACTGTCACCTTTACACACGTGCGGGAGGAATAGAACTACTTTAATAACTTTGCTAGAGTAGCACATAGATAGTAGTGATACAAAACTCATATGAATCTCAATCATGTAAAGCAGCTCATGAGATCATTGTATTGAGGTACATAGGAGAGAGATTAACCACATAGCTACCGGTACAGCCCCGAGCCTCGATGGAGAACTACTCCCTCCTCATGGGAGCAGCAGCGGTGATGAAGATGGCGGTGGAGATGGCAGCGGTGTCGATGGAGAAGCCTTCCGGGGCACTTCCCCGCTCCGGCAGGGTGCCGGAACGGAGACTCTTGTCCCCCGGATCTTGGCTTCGCGATGGCGGCGGCTCCGGAAGGTTTCGTGGTTTTCGTCGAACGCCCCGAGGTTTTTAGGTCGGGGGCTTTATATAGGCGGAGAGGCGGCGCAGGAGGGCTTCACGGGGGCCCACACCCTAGGGGGCGCCCCCTTGGCCGCGCCGGGGTGTGGTGTGGTGGCCCTGCCCCCTTCTCCGGCGGTTCTCGTGTGTTCGGATGCTTCCGGGTAAAATAGGAACCCGGGCGTTGATTTCGTCCGATTCCGAGAATATTTCGTTACTAGGATTTACGAAACCAAAAACAGCAGAAAACGAGAACCGGCACTTCGGCATCTTGTTAATAGGTTAGTTCCAGAAAATGCACGAATATGACATAAAGTGTGCATATAACATGTAGATAACATCAATAATGTGGCATGGAACACAAGAAATTATCGATACGTTGGAGACGTATTATTTACTCACGATCTCTTTGATGTAAAGATCGATGAGTTTCTCTCCTTTATCCTGCTGATTTACTGCTAAGAACTGTGCACTTTTCGTCAACCGGTCCACGATTACCCATATCATATCCTTCTTTTTATTTGTCATGGGTAGTCCGGTGATGAAATCCATTCCTATCTCCTCCCATTTCCATTCTGGGATGGGTAAAGGTTGTAACTTTCCTGCCGGACTTTGATGTTCAGCCTTCACTCTTTGGCAGGTATGGCATTCCGCCACGTATTGTGCTATCTCTCTCTTCATGTTATTCCACCAGAATAACTCCTTAAGATCCATGTACATCCTTGTACTTCCCGAATGTATGGAGTATGGTGTTTGATGGGCTTCCCGGAGTATTACTTCCTTGATCTCAGCAATATCCGGAACGCAAATCCTCTTATGAAACCATAGTGATCCTGATTCTCTTCGGTGAAATTCTGATGGTCTTCCTTCATCAATCCTTCTCATCTCCTCTACGATGAATGGATCGTCCAATTGACCCATCATGATCTCATTCTTTAAGTTAACATTTAGCTCATCGGCTACTTGTAAAGCCGATAATCCTTCATGAGCTTCTTTCTCCCAAAGTTGTATTTGGGCTTGGCTTATTTCCTTCCTTAACTCCGGTGATAACTCTTGTTCCACTCCTCCAGTGCTCTTCCTACTTAAGGCATCTGATACAACATTAGCCTTTCCTAGAGTATAGTTGATGGTCAAATCATAATCCTTGATTAGTTCGAGCCATCTTTTCTGCCTCATGTTAAGTTCCTTCTGAGTGAAGAAGTACTTGAGACTCTTATGATCCGTATAGAGCTCACACTTGGCTCCAAAGAGAAAATGTCTCCAAGTTTTAAGTGCAAATACGACTGCTGCTAACTCTAAATCATGTGTTGGATAATTCACTTCATGTGGTCTGAGTTGCCTCGATCCATAAGATATTACCTTCCGATCCTGCATGAGTACGCAACTCAATCCATGTTTGGATGCGTCACAGTACACGGTGTAATCCTTGCCAGCTTCCGGAACTGCTAACACCGGTGCTGTGGTGAGTTTCTCTTTCAGAGTTTGAAAACTCTTCTCACACTCCTCAGTCCACACAAATGGTGTGTTCTTTCTTAACAGCTTTGTCATTGGTCCTGCTATCTTGGAGAATCCTTCAATGAATCTCCGATAGTATCCTGCCATTCCTAGGAATCCTCGGATTTCCTTGACAGTCTTGGGTGCTTCCCAATCTAAAACTGCTGCTACCTTGCTCGGGTTAACAGCTATTCCATCTTTGCTAATGACATGACCAAGAAATTCCACTTGATCTAGCCAAAATTCACACTTGCTGAACTTGGCATAAAGTTGATGTTCTCTTAGTGTTTGCAGCACTAACCTCAGATGTTCAGCATGTTCAGTTTTATCTTTAGAATATATCAGGATATCATCGATGAATACGATGACAAACTTGTCTAGATATGGCATGAAGATCTTATTCATAAGATTCATGAAGATTGCTGGGGCATTGGTTAATCCAAAGGCACTACAAGGTATTCATGATGTCCATACCTTGAAACAAAGGCGGTTTTCGGAACGTCTTCCTTCTTGATCTTTATCTGATGATAACCGGACCATAGATCAATTTTGGAAAAGACTCCCGCGCCTCTAACTTGATCGAATAGATCTTGTATTCTAGGAAGTGGGTACTTGTTCTTAATAGTAACATTGTTCAAATTCCTGTAGTCTCCGCACATCCTTCTACCTCCATCTCTTTTATCCACGAAGATCACAGGTGATCCCCATGGTGAAATACTCTCCTGTATGAATCCTTTCTGTTCCAAGTCATCCAATTGCTCCTTAAGTTCTTTCAACTCCTTAGGCCCCATCTTATATGGTGCTTTAGCAATCGGAGCTGTTCCCGGAATTAGGTCGATAGTAAATTCTATCTCCCTATCTGGTGGCATTCCGGGTAATTCCTTAGGAAACACATCCTGGAATTCATTCACTACAGGTATATCCTCCAACTTCACTTCCTTCATGCTATTCAGCTGTAGCTCAACTTCGATCTGTGTATGCTTATCTCCTTGATAGATCATTCTACTTCCATCGGGGCTTTTCAAAGACACAGTCTTATTCACACAGTCGATCAATGCTCCGTTAGCTTCTAACCAGTTCATACCAAGAATGACATCAATGTCCTTCATCGGTAAAATGAACAGGTCTGCGTCAAACGCGCATTTATTGATCATAATGACTTGTTTTTGTTTGGTATGGGTTACTACTATCGTTCCCCCCGCGGAAAGTATGGTTATGGGTGTATCTAACTTAGTGCAACTAATCCCATGTTTGATGATGAATTGCTGATAAATGAATGATGTAGTTGCACCAGTATCAAAAAGTACTTTGCCAGGATGAGTAAGTATCTGGAGCGTACCTATCACTGCCTGATTGGAGTTAACCACCTCCTCCAAGCTGGTGCAGTTTAACTTGCCGAAGGGTTTCTTGTTCTTCCAGTTCCCTTCGGTGTTTCCTCCTCGGCTTCCTCCTCCTCCTGACTGACCTCCTCCATTCTTTTTATTGGGGCAATCTTTCATCATGTGCCCCTCCTGACGACACCCAAAGCATATTATCTTGGGTTTCTTGCAGTCCTGTGAGAGATGCCCTCTAAATCAACAAATGCGGCAAACAATCTGGTTTGCGGCGTGGGTTCCTTGGTTCCTCCTATTATTGTTGTTGTTGTTGTTGCTGTACCTCGTTTTGAAACTCAAGCCAGTATTAGGCTTGTTACTGACATACCTCTTAGGCTCAAACATGGCCTTCTTTCTCTTCTCTTCCTGCAGCTGCTTGAAGTCATCTTCAAGAGTGATGGCTGCATCCACCAACTCTTGGAACTCGGTCGCTCTCATCATTCTGAGCTGAACCTTGAACTGGGGATTCAATCCCCGCATGAACCTCTTTTTCTTCTTGTCCTTGGTGTTGACCTCCTCAACAGCATACCGGGACAGCTTTGAAAACTCCCGGACATAGGTCAGGATGGCCTTATCCTTCTGCTCGAGACTTTCAAATTCTCGACGCTTCAACTCCACAATGCTTTCAGGGACATTGGATTCCCTGAACTTTCGCTTGAACTCCTCCCAGGTGAATACCTTCTCAGCCGGATAAACGGCTACTATATTGTCCCACCATGATGCGGCAGGTCCACACAACAGATGTGTTGCATATCTGACCTTCTCCAGGTCATTGCATCCAATGGTGTTGAGCTTTCTCTCTGTGTCCATCAGCCAATCCTCCGCGTCCATAGGCTCGGGCGCGTATGCGAAGGATATAGGCTTAGTATTCTGGAAGTCTGACAGAGTGACTCCCTAGTTGTCAGGTCTTTACACCTTGTTTTGTTGAAGCAGCTCCTGGAAGAACTTGTTCTGCTGCTCCAACGTTATCCGTTGCCTTTCCTCCAACATTTGCATGTATTGGAGGAAGTTCTGCTGCGTCATGGGTGGTGGTGGTGGTGGAAACTGATTTCTGGCTGCTTCATTAGCTTCTTCCTTCTGTTTAGCTTCGCGCTCCATACGCTGCGCTTCACTCTCCTCACCTACCGGTCCCGACATATCCCCCTAGTTCTGCAACACAAAGTGGTACTCATAGTTACTCCATGCGCAAGTTTTCTGAGCTCAACTTTGTGCACAGAACTAGTCACGCAATGGAAATCAAGAAGCAAATCCAAATCATGCAAAACATATACCGTGTATATACATACTTAAGTGGTCTTATTACAATACTCCGTGACGATGTGAGTATGCAAACTCACTTATTGAAGTATATGTACAAATTTCTACAAATATTACACACTACAATACATGTGGTACTATTGTATTGTAGTCTCACCTCCCTTGGTGGTCTCTAGTCGTGCTTCACTCCCGGTACATCCCAGGCTTCCATCCAGTCGAACGTGTCGTCCTCCTGACAGAATCTAGAACGTAGGGTCTCCCCGTTGGCTGGTAGTCGGAATCATAGGATGATCCGACGGAGAAATCTGTGTTCATGAATTGATTATTCAAAACATCATAATCCACCCATCGGGTATACTCCCCTGTGACTCCGCCATAGGTATTACCTCCATCAGTATCTGACTCAATCAGTATAGGGTACTCTTCATAGTCACCCCTATTATACTGATCTCCCTGGAACTGGTTTGTGGCGTCCTCATTCATCTCCGCATTATTTCTGACGGAATCGCCGGAGTTTCCTGTATCTGACCCCCAACGCCACCCTGTTGAGTTCTCTATAGGAGTCTCGGAACGCTGATGGTTTCCGGATTCCTCTCCACCCTCATATCCTCTATAGGAACTACTAGGATAGTACCTAGGTGTAATGGGTGTGGTTTGTAGTTCGGGATGGTCGATACTAATGTAATCACCAGCTGAGTAAACTGGTGTGTGTACTTCATTCTCCATGGTTTCCTTCCCCTTAGTCTCCTCCTTGGGTTCAGTGAACTCCTCTAACATTGTATCAATTGCCCCCGACAGATGTCGGTTCAACTGAAAGAACAATGATAGTAGGTTACGGCTATTGTCCATGTACATAGCGGCTTCTGCTGGTTTGCGTTTTGCAAATTTGAAGTGGTTAAGCATAGGATCATCTTCCTCCTCCATGTGAGGAATGTGCGAGAATTCGGAACCCATAAGCTCTTTCGTCTTATGCTCCCGGATATCAGTGATGGCTCTCATAATGGCTATATGGTAGGATGTTTGGGTAGTTCTAGCCTCACCTGCTGGCATCACTATGCTCATTCCTAGGGATTCTGGAAGTCTTAGTCCTACCCTACACTTCACCAATATAGTACCATCGTAGTACATGTATTTCTTTACTTGGATCTGGGGATCACACTCAAATTCAAGTAACATGGCACGAAGAATATCTGCGAGTCCTCCTTCATATTCACTCAGTGTTGAATCCATCACTTTCACGTTTCGTCCCGGACGTGAACTTGCCATAGTTGGCTGTAGAATAGAAAGAATATAAGATTAGTAATAATGCATCATAATAGAGATAATAAAGAATTATCGCACTAAAAGATATGATTGTTTTATTCTCAAGTGAATATACAACATATTTTTAGAGAATTCTTTACTAATCCTATTTGACTCCTAACGTTCGGTCCCATTTACTAGGTTCCAACCTAAGGTCAAAGCTTTTGCTCTGATACCAACTGTGGTGACCCCCGCATACCACTGCATGTTGTAGTATGCCAGTCGTTGATATAACATTCACGAAGTACCATTCCGCAAATATTACATCCCTCAGAGTGGTACAACAGAACATAGCAGGTCCATAACTCATTCATTTATTATCACAAGCATAATGTACATATCATCTCGGAGCTCCTCTTGGGTCCTAAGAGGGATACTCCTGGGTTCGAGGTGAACCCATCTTAGCTTACAATATAGAAGTCTTACTAGGTGGTACATTTATTCCCTCGAGCAGCTAAGTACTAAGAGTTCGTACTGCTCGGATACTACTACTACTACTCGGTTATTCTAAACTTAATCTCCTCCGGAACCCTCTCCGGTTCCGTAGACTATAAGGTAGTCTACGCCTTCAACACCTCCAGAGAGGTCTGGTTCTTCATAGCCGATGATGTCGGCTCCTTCAGGGTTGTCGTTATCCTCCTCCAGATGGTTCAGACAATCTAAGCATGGGATTTAAGAGTGGGATGAGTACGAGCATACTCAACAAGTTCATTATAGAAAAGAGGTGTTTAATGCACTAGCTACGATATTAGACCAGAAAGTCTAATACCAATGCAAGTTTTGATAAACATTTCTTCAAGAGGTTGATTTTATTTCAAAGAACTATGTCCATCAGCCTTCACCGGTTTACTAGAACTTCATGGAGCTCCTTTCCGGCCGCGTTCGCAGTTCCATATCCCGGAACAGGGAGTGACATGTCACGGTTCTTTACACTCTGCAGAGGTGTGTTGCTGTGTACCCATAAGAGATCTTAACCTTGGTGCCAACCGGGCAGCTTTCCGTCCACACTTCCTTCGGTGTGAGGCCCGGTATAAGGTCATAGCCAATCATATTCCTCCGCTACCTCGCACACCCACCCTTTGTTGCATACCCCGACCCTGGGTCCTCGCCGGTCCTCTTACACCAATTAAGGATGGACCCCGACCACGACGACAGTCTGGGACTTGTTAAACAAACTCCTTCGCCGGTAGCTGCAACCCATCATAGACCACATTACCGTGGGGAATTAGAAGGGGATCCCCACCCACCAATTGTTCCGCAAGCGACAACCGCTACGGTAAGCAACAGCTATACCGTGGGGAATTAGAAGGGGCTCCCCACCCACCAATTGCTCCGCAAGATACAACCGCTATGGTAAGCGCATCTGTTGATGTACAAGAGGTGGAAATATGATTGACTATTCCGTCCCACTCCAGATCTTATGGTTAACACGGATATTACGGCACAAGAATCACTGGACGACATTTGTTGTTTAATCCTAGATGGATATAAACCCTTGCAATGGAACCTCCACCATATCAACACAATCCATGGTTCCATTGCCCACCACATAGTCATATTCATAGTTATGAAAATAGTGGTTTTGGTTTTTATGCAATAATGATAAATATGGTACTTTGCAAGTAATTTGATAAAAAATACTCGAATGACATGAGCAAGTGATGAACTTGCTCGAACAACTGCAAAGTGTTGCGGTTGGATGGTGTGGACTGACCCTTGTCCTCTGTTGCTGAAAAATAGCATCATTGTCCGATAAGGGCAATGGTTAAAGAAGCATTGATGCATGATTCCAGTTTTAGGGTTTGTTCCCCCCTTCCGATGTCGTTATTATTTCATGTGAGAGGTTAATACTAAGAATAACTTAGGGATACTCTATTTAGGTCAAAATACAACCTTGAAATGTTGTCAAGGTGTTTTTAGAGTCCAAAAGAATTTATGGACTTATTTTCATTATTTGAAAATAATATGTGTGATTTAAATGATTATTTAAATCATTAAATTTGAACTTATTCTTGTTTAGCCTCAAAAATTCTATTTCATATTTTAGTATGATAGAGTTTTTTATACTGAGTGGTTTTCATATTTTTAATTATTTTTTTAGAGTTAGATTCTATTTTTTAAAATTCTTTGAAATATCCATTTAAATGGGTATTTTGGAAATGACCAAAGTACCCCTCGGGTCCACCTATCAGGCGACCGAGCTGGTTAGGTTGGACCAGCCCACTGGGCTCGGTCCAACCGACCCAGTCGCGTCGTCTCCCCTGTGTCGCCCTAACCCTAATCCCCTCTCACCTCCTGCGACGCTGAAATCGCCTCCGCCGTCGCCGCTTTATTCTGGCCGTCTCCGGCCCTTGCCGGCGACGAGATGGTGCGGATCTGGACCGCCTCTCGACGGTGCACCAGATCCTCCGTCTCGATCTGGTCTTCGTCTCCCCCTTGGCTCACCCCCAACGCGTTCGCCCGCACGGCTGTGGGGGTTCCGCGGTGATTCGTCGCTCACCGGCGAACCAGACGCGGTGATGCGGCCGTGAGCTACGCCGTGGTGGTGTTGGAGCACTCGTGCTCGGCGACGCCAGGCTTGGCCGCGGCTTGGTGCCGCCGTGGTCGGCCCGTGCTGCCGTGCCGCCATGGCACGCCGTGGTACTCCTGCTCCAGGTATGTGCGCCACCTTCCCTTCTTCTACATGTTCTACCTCCTCCTCCTGACTGTGCTGCGACTGCCTCTCCTCATGGAGCTGTTGTGATGTGCTGCTTATTGCTGGATGCTGCTGTTGTGCTCTACTGGCCATGGCCATTGCTTCTGTGACCATACCCATTCTTGTGCTGCTGCTCTACTCTTCCTAGCTAATGCGCGTGTGCTCACCCTGCTGTTATTTATTCCTGCTTTGCTTACTGTCTCTGTTCACTCTTGTGGTGGTGCATGCTATTGTCTATCTCGGATGCTCATCTGGGCATCCCTAGCCATTGCTGTTACTTGCTTGCTTGTGCTATGCTAAGCCCTGGCTTCTACGGCTCACTATCGTGTGTATTTCTTGCTTGAAGCAAGTGCCGGTGTTCCGTGTGTTCGTCCTTCGTGCTATGATTCATAGAAACACCCTGTGGAGCATGATTGCTATCGGTTAGTTCCATCCCTGGATGGTTGAGCTTCGGATATGCTTGATTTGATTATCTGTGATATAATAGTTGCTTAACTGTGGCTACTTCATTTATATGGTTCATGAATTGATGCCAGGCTTGCCCCTGTCAAGCTTTTGCAAGCTTAGGCAAGCCCTGATAATCCTGTGATCATCAACTGCTTGTTGGTTGCTTGTTTCCTACTGTCTGTGCCTCCCGATGCTTAATCTTGTGCCCGTGTGACACCGGACACTGGTGTCTGTGCAGAGCCATCGCTTAATCAAGCATCTGTTGAGGCTTGCAGTGATCCCTTGGACCAAATACAAGACTCCAGTGCTGGTTATCCAGTGTGTGTCATTTATCTGTGTAGCTTGTGCTTGTTTAGTGAATAATTGAGATGAACTGTAATTCAGTGATGATTCTTTTAATTGATTTGCTTGAGCTAGAAGGATGCCAACCATTAGTTGGGAACCCTAGCTCATTACGAACCCTATGGGTGATGATGTATGTGCTGGACTTGGTGGTTATGGGTTGAGGTGACCCTGACAGCCCTTTGGTGCTGTCATGGTGGCTCCCCTCTCTCTGTGGCTGGTTGTGGCTTGGTGAATGCCATCTGGTTAATCCCCTTTTGGATTTCCAGTGGACTTTAATGTTGACAAACGTAATTAGACATCATAAAGTCTATCTGTCTGATGGTTTAGCTAGCTATGGATGTGTTTTGTAAATCTGGCTGACTAGACAGGATCCATCAATGATGGATTCCTTTGGTTATACCACTGTATTGATATGACCAATGTTCCCTTGATGAATTCCTTCTAGCTAGGTCACTGGTTTGCTGGCACCAAATGGCTTGGCAGCCACATGATGATACAAACAGGGTTTTCCACCCACCTGTGCTTCTGTGATGCTAGGCATGCTTATCTATGAGAAAAACAATTGCTTGCTCATGTTATCTTGGTATACCTCACTCCAGCTCCTAGAAAAGTTGTTGGTGTAGAGGTTTTGCTTCTGGTTGATTTCTGGGCTTGCCCTTCTCTTCCTTGTAAGCTTGATGCTTGGTTTGTTTCTGGTGATTATGGAATAGGTGAGACAGCTCCGGCTGTTCACTCGTTCTTGCTTGTTCTTGGTGTGCTTACCCTGTGGAGCTGCTGCCGATGAACAGCTAGGGTTTGGCTCTGAAAAGATTATATATGGTTCTCCCTTGCTCCCCCTGGTCGACAGCATTGCTAATTGCAGTTGGTGACTCCTCTCTGTGCTTGTATGTTGTTCAGCATGCACACATGCAGTGTGAGCTGCCTGTGTGTGTGTGTGTGTGTACCTGATGTCTTGAACTTGGCTGTGAGAGGATCATCTCGGCAGCTTTTGGTCATATCCTCTCCAATTCCATTTTCTTTCTAACCTGCCAAGTGGCTATGCCACTTGGCATAACTTGTGTTTGTTGTGTTTGAGTGCAGGTTTCCAGATGATGATCAAATGGAGATGAAGATCATCAAACTCAAACTTAAATAAAGATTAGCTTGTAGTTTTAGGGTAGAATATGACATTGTACTTTTCTTTTATTTTCTTTTTCTATTTTGCCAATTCTTGTAATGTATTGTAATATTCCTTTATTTCAATTTGTGAATATTGTAAAGACAATGTATATTGTGTGTGAATCAATAAAGCTCAAGGTTTTCTCTAATGAGCTTTACTTATTATTTGTATTGTTCATAATGTGTATTATTTATAATTTACTTAATGAATTTCCTCACATTTGAATTATGAGGTATTTATTTGATATTTGAATTTGAAATTCAAATTCCACTTTAGGTTTGAATTCAATCATGCAACTTAAAATTAAATTCAATCATGCAACTTAAGTTTGTAATGCAATATCCCTTCTCTCTTCTCAAAACCCTAATTCAGTTGAATAAGAACAAGTTTGTCGCACTCTCGAAACCCTAACCCTGTAAGGTGTCGAGAGAGAAACTTGTCCCCCTTCGATGCAGTTTTGTTTTAAAAGCGCGAAATTTCCCCGGAATTTACGATGCAGTGCACATCCCTTTCTAAAATCTACCCCTCGATCGTCTCTAAACCTGGGACATTACACTTAAGGATGCCCAAGGCATCCCCTCTTCATCAACAAAGCAACATGTCATCTCTCTATGCGCTATATTTTTATTTCTTCATACGCTATCTGTTGTTCTTGGATCATCTTTATTTTTGTTTTGTTTTGTTTGCTGTATCATATGGTTGGATCCCGTCATTTGTTTGGAGAGAGCCACACTTCGTTCTAATTGCATATAACGCTCTATTTTTCGCTCTTATTTTCATGCGAGTGTTCTAGTTTTCTGGTACTACGTTTAGCTCTTGGTTTTTGATTCTAATTTTGTTCAGAGCTCGCTAGTATTATTTACTTATGTATTATTAGCTCTCTGGTCCATATTGTTTTTCATCTCTGAGAGCTATTTCAAATAAGTTGATTAGTGTTGGAGACGAGTAAAATGTTTCATGTCTATAGTGACGCAAAAGGAAGCTTGTCTAGACTGTGGCATAGACTTTGGCATGTCATGTTGGATGTTATTCCTATCATATGCTTAGTATTTATTGTTTTAGCATAACTTGTCCCAAATGTTTGAGAATGCATAATGTGCTATTGAAAGAATCATATGTTGTTTCCATCATAAAAAGTACAATATTGTGGTATTCTCCTTTGATGCTTTATTGGGTTTACTTGGCACATGCTTATACCATGATATGACTACTACCAGTCAACTAAAGCCTCTATGATCATTTAGTTTTTGACTTTTAATATCACTTTATGCTTTGATTGATAACTTTTTGTCTCTATGCATGATTATGGCCGTTATTGCTCTCTTAGTTGGTCGCTCCCAGCCTTTTGCTAGCTTTCGTCTGTACCGAGTATGAACTCTACTCGTGCATCCAACCACCATAAACCAAAGTTTGCCAATTGTGTCCACCATATCTACCTAGTAGCATTATTTCTATTTTAAGTATATTCATCATGTTTTTATTTATCTTCCAAATTAAATTTTGGCATGTGAAAATTAGTTAGTAAAACTCTCACGAACTTGATGGCACATTTATTTCTTGCACTTAATAAACTTGATCATTGTGACTATATTATGAAGTTTATATGTTTCCAAATTTCAGAGTTACCACAACCATGCTTTCATAGGGAATGCTTTCGACATTGCACTTATTCATATTTAGTTGGTGTCATGTTCTTTTGTTTATGGATGCCTAGCGGTGCGAAATAAAATGGAAACTTGTAAGTCCATGGAATTAGTATATGAGTTAGAGAAACACTTGGGCCGCTAATCTAAGTCATGCATCATTCATGGTGGAAATTTACAACGAACCACAGTGGGCATTCTATGAAGCATCTTCCATAAAAAGCTATACCCATAGTAAATAAAAAAGTTTGTTGAGATGCTCATTGTATGTTTGTCTTGTCATTTTGGCATGGGATTGCTCCTACAAGAGTACTTCCATATCATGGGGTAGGAAGTACCCCGTTGGCGATTCTCGATGATACATGTATACATACAATGATAAGAACTTATTTGGGACCTAAGTTGAGTAGCATGAGGTTTAGGTACTCGTATTCAAGGGGCACGAGATTTTCAACTTATGATTTGTCAAGCATATAGCTAATATTTGCCATCACATTAACTTTAACCATTCAAGATGCTTATGATAGGGGTAATGAGAGCTGAAAGCTAATGAGTACCATACTTTTTGGAAGGTTTATAAAACTTGTTAATCTTGCTTACTCTACAAAGAGTCTTTCTTTTACTTTTTTGTTGATTCTTCATCTTCTACTAATGCACCAATTAAGAAAGCATAGTTGTCATTCTTTGTATAATGTGCATAGTATGAAAATTATTATTGATTGATTCATGATTATGCTATTGCTTGTTCTCAAATTACTTGTATCTAGTCACCCTTTGAACTTTAAAGGTGTCCTAGCATTTATGTTTTGCCAGTTCATAAAGGACATGCTGAGTACCACTTTGCTATGTTTTATCTATGCTCATAAAAAAACAGTTGCTTTCAATGCACTATTATTCATGATCCTTTGTTTGAGTTACTTTTCATGTCATAACATAGTTGCTAAGTTCTATTGTTAGAATTATATCTATCATGCCTATGTTTAGAGTACTTTGATCCCAGCTCACAATGCTTCACAATAACTTGATCAAGGTTGTATTGGTTGCTTGTCACATCAAAAATTATTTTATTATCACTTACCTACTCGAGGACGAGCAGGAGTTAAGCTTGGGGATGTTTGATACGTCACAAACGTATCTATAATTTTTGATGCTCCATGCTTGTTTTACACTAATTCATATATGATTTGCTCATACTTCGTTTCACTTTTATACATTTTCCGGCAGTAACCTATTGACAAGATGACACAGTGCCAGTTCCCTGTTTTCTGTTGATGTGGGCATTACCCTTTGGGTAAATAGTATTGCGCTACCTCCTACGGCCCAACCAGGGGCCCATGAAGATCATCTAATGTAATATCCCAGGTAATGGGGTTACAAAAATAGAGGAAACAGATGTGTGCATTGCATTCATGCATAGAAAATCTGGGGAATTTTCGCGCATTAAAGTAAAACAGTCACAGTAACTGAAGGTTCACTTGACCTTGGTGGAATTGAAGTAGCTCATCAAGTCAAGCGCTATAAACCTCAATGTGACTTTGCTAAAACCTTGTTTTGGGTAGAGATAATTTTATCTAAGGGGTTAGATCAAATGGAATTAAAATCAACACAAGAACTTATTAATCAAGGATCAACTACTAGATCTTATTAAAGATCATAACATGGAATTCCTCCTCATAACATATGAACATATATCTATTTGGAAATCAAGTAACAATAAATGGACAAACCATTCTTCACGTATCTTTTCCATGTCTTAAACTAATCTTTGATGCTACCATGAACCTCATGGTATTTATTCTATTTCAATCTTGGAAACAAGACAATGATATCCACTCTAGAAATATATAATCCTTCTCTATTCCAAATTATTATACATCAAACCTAGAGAGGTGAGAGTTCTATTATAATTATTAGAGAAGCAATAAAAAACCTTGAGCTAAACTTTGGATATACATCCAAGTATTCAAATCATCATCTTTAAGAGGAACCCTAGAATCTTATTCAAGATATTTCCTAGAGAGAGAATCCATTTATGTTAACCATAGATATTGGTGACCACATCATTCTCTATGGATCCTAACCTTAGGTTAGTATTAAAGACCTTCCCCAAACAATAGAGAGACCACTCATACCAATCTTAGCTTTACCTATTTAAGAATAAAGGATAACCTTTGAACTAAAGTATTAGGAGATTAACCATTTCATCTTGGAGTGGTGAGACAACCTAATATCAAATGGAATAAGACTATACCCATGAATTAGTGAAATAAGGATAGGACTAATCCAACTAATTTAGACAATTGAATCTTTAGCTTATCTACTTAAATAAATATCAGGAGTACACCATAAACCCTAGAATATCTATTCCTAAATGAGAGAGCTCAAGCTTTGGTGTCATACTCAAGATACAAGAGGTAAAAATTGAAATGAAGGGAGAGCACCATCCATAGATCCTGATGATTAAATCATCATTCCTAGAGATAAATCATAAGTAATTATTTCAGGCATTCTCCTGGAATATAAAACTATTGAGACAACCATGGTAATGTCCATCCTAGAAAGTAAAATAGAAATGCTATACATTAGTTGATCAAGACAATGCCTGATCATGGAAGTGAGAAACCTAATTCTTGAGAGATAACTTAGGAAGCCAAACCTTGATCATTATAAATTGAGTGATGATCATAAAACCTAATAACTTGAGGTAATGATATCAAGAACAAGTTGATCATGTCTAACCATGATCATGCTCTTGAGTTATGTAAGGATAAGTTAAATACTAATAGGATAAGTAGATATCATCAACCACATGAAATTATAAGGAGATCAATAATAAGCAACCCTAGGCTTAGATCCCAACCTTAACTTGTGAACCACTTGGTGATCACAAGTAGAATTCTACCACATCTATATTCCACTTATTCCTCAAATAAAGAACAATAGAAAACCTTTAGAGACAAACTCTAAACTTTATATGGTGAGAAACCATTAATCCATATGACCAAAGTTAACTATAAAAAGAACTATAACCATTGTAGTTACTTTAATGATTAATTGAGGATAATAATAGAAGTTAATTGGTAGAAGATAAAACCAATTCTCAAATCCTTAGTAATTAGAGAAGCACATAAGATATGAAGCAAGGTACCATCTTATAATGGTTAGGGGAGATTAAACTCTAGCAAATACTCCAATGTGTCACCTCATTTCTACCATCTAGAATTATGTATTAACCCTAGTATATGTATCACTATGGTGATCATAATATAAACCAGGCCATAATTGTGATTCAAACCAATTGCCATTAGGTTTATATGATTAAAACCCTAGAATTGCTCACTAGTTAAATCTTATGCTTCACCTATCAAACATAAGAACACCTAGTGCTAAATCCTATAATTAAAACCATGTGTGGTTATCAACCATTTATCTTTGTAACCCTAGATCAATCATGATGGAACCAATATCTACTTAGATCCTTTCAAATATAATGATACTATTAACTTTAATAAGGGGTTTGTAATAGAAATCATAAAACCCAAATAGATTGATGCTCACATAAAATCATCTGTGAACAAACAACTTCTTAAATAAGATAACAAGTCCTACTGATAAACTCTAAAATACCTTGAGCTGGAATTACCAACTCTAATACTTCAAACAGGTTGATCCACAAGATTGAGAGTATGAGTTATCAACATAATAACACTCATTGAACACAAAACTTAGTCATCATCACAATACAAGTATGTAAGCCACATAATTAACATGTTACCATGTTCTAACAAATAAACCTGTTGTCTCTAGAAAGAAACCAAAAAGTTAATTGATACAAACATGTATGAGAAAATCAAGAATAAAATAATCATCTCCATAAAGATTTATACCCATTTGGAATATTAAGTTATTATCTAAATAAATAAGAAGGAAGTAAATATCTCTGGAATATGTTAATACAATATATTCCAGAACCTTACTAAGTTCAATCAAAGGGGGTCTATATATTCCAATACCTGCAAAATACAAGAGGATTCAAATTTGAGTTAAAACAGAAAATAAGAAGAAAAAAAAGAAAACAGAAAAAAATGGAGAGAGGCTTACCTGTAGCAGAGCCCAGCAACGGAGCCCCACCAGCAGCCCAACAAGCACGGGCCTAGCACAGCCCAACCTGGCCCGAGGTACCCCTTCGTCCAGAAATACCAGGAGAGGCTCGTCCTCATCCTTTCTCTCCACATGGACGACAGCACGCGGCGTGCTTGCCTTCTCCCTCTCGCTGGCGACCTCCCAGAGCTCGGCGTCGTGACGAGGCACTCTTCGACACCCTATAAAAGCTCCTGCACGAACTCTAGCTTCGGTTTGCTTCCTTCTCTGCTCAAATTTCCCAATGCCAAAACCCTAGCTAGCCCGGCCATCTTCAACGCCGCCGGTAGGAACCTCCCCAAGCCCCGCCGTGGCTACCATCATCCTCACCATCCTCGACTTGGTCACCGTGCACAAGGAATCGAGCTGAAGCGTCCTTAATCGACCGTGCCAGGCCGTCTTCCCCGACGCCGGCATCAAGCAATCTCGGCGATTGCGACCTTCCCTTGCCTCGCCGTCAAGCCCGGCGTGTTCACGGTGACTCTCCAGAGCATCTTGGCTCCTCTTCTAGTGCTCCATCGCATGCTAGCACCATAGGACCGTCTCCGCCGCCGCAGCACTTCATCGCCGGCCATGCTCCGGTGGTCATTAGCGGGCGGTGCTGGTACCAAAATGCTCACCGTAACGTTCTGGTTCGATTGATATGAGTAGTCCATCCGCATATGCCCGGGAACGGCGGCGCCGTCGCCGAATCCCGCCGGCAGAGAGCTTCCCCGCCATGCTCCCGATTTTGACTTGGTCCACGCCTGCGTGGCAGCCAGCGTGGATCCCTGGTCCACCAGTCAGCCACACGGGTAGAACCCCACCGGTACATTTCGTCTGTTCCATTTAAATTTAATTCTAGTAAATTACTGCAACTTCAAATAAATTTAGAAAATCCAATTTACATCAGAAAAATATAAATGAGATATTAAAATTCTTAGAAAAGAAAACTCTATCCAATAAAAATATAATATGAAATTTTTATTTTTAATTAAAATTCAATTATTTAATACTTGTTAATTTAAGCCTTTTCTTTTAATTCTAAATTCAATTAAAATTCAATAATTAAGAAAAACTTCTAAAATTAATAAAAACCAGTGAGAAAATCAGGAAAATATTAAAACTAATTTTCCTTTGCTTATAATTTATTAAATCCTTAATAGGAGGATTTAAACCCTAATTAATAATTGTCTTAATTATTAATTCTTTAAAAATAAGAAAAGGTCAAATCCAATATTATTTTTAATTCAAAGTTATTAATAACTTCAACTTTATAATGAAGTTATCAATCTAATAACTATATGGTGATTAAGAAACAATAATTCCATATTGAATAAAGAACACAACCTCATAATTGTATGTGAAACCCAAAACCCTAATTCCACTTGAAATCCTAGCTCCACTATTTCATGTGAACTCCAAATTATTTTCAAACCTAAACCCAAGTTAACATGAGATCATGTTACTTCATTAGTAGTTATAGACCCATAATTAGCAGCTAAATGCTTACCTAGTTCACATAAAATATAGGAACCCTAACACTAACAATTTAGCATCCTATTTATGTAAACTCAACAAACCAAGATAATCAAGTAGGGTTAACCAAGTGTAAACCCTAGATCCTACTACCAAAGCCATCATCCTTATTCATTCCTATTTAGCATCACACCAATGTGATGAACTGATACGTCTCCAACGTATCGATAATTTCTTGTGTTCCATGCCACATTATTGATGTTATCTACATGTTATATGCACACTTTATGTCATATTCGTGCATTTTCTGGAACTAACCTATTAACAAGATGCCGAAGTGCCGGTTCTGTTTTCTGCTGTTTTTGGTTTCAGAAATCCTAGTAACGAAATATTCTCGGAATCGGACGAAATCAACGCCCGGGCTCCTATTTTACCCGGAAGCATCCGGAACACACGAGAACCGCCGAGAGAAGGGGCGGGGCCACCACACCACCCCGGCGCGGCCAAGGGGGGGCCCCCTAGGGTGTGGGCCCCCCAGAAGCCCTCCTGCGCCGCCTCTCCGCCTATATAAAGCCCCTGACCTAAAAACCTCGGGGCGTTCGACAAAACCCACAGAAACCTTCCAGAGCCGCCGCCATCGCGAAGGGGGGACAGGAGTCTCTGTTCCGGCACCCTGCCGGAGCGGGGAAGTGCCCCCGGAAGGCTTCTCCATCGACACCGCTGCCATCTCCACCGCCATCTTCATCACCGCTGCTGCTCCCATGAGGAGGGAGTAGTTCTCCATCAAGGCTCGGGGCTGTACCGGTAGCTATGTGGTTCATCTCTCTCCTATGTGCTTCAATACAATAATCTCATGAGCTGCCTTACATGATTGAGATTCATATGATGATGCTTGTAATCTAGATGTCATTATGCTAGTCAAGTGAGTTTTACTTATGTGATCTCCGGAGACTCCTTGTCCCACGTGTGTAAAGGTGACGAGTGTGTGCACCGTGTGGGTCTCTTAGGCCATATTTCACGGAATACTTATTCACTCGTTGAATGGCATAGTGAGGTGCTTATTTATATCTCTTTATGATTGCAATGTGTTTGTATCACAATTTATCTATGTGCTACTCTAGTGATTTGTTATTAAAGTAGTTTTATTCCCCCTGCACGTGTGCAAAGGTGACAGTGTGTGCACCGTGTTAGTACTTGGTTTATGCTATGATCATGATCTCTTGTAGATTGCGAAGTTAACTATTGCTATGATAATATTGATGTGATCTATTCCTCCTACATATGCATGAAGGTGACAGTGTGCATGCTATTTTAGTACTTGGTTTAGTCTTTCGATCTATCTTACACTAAAGGTTACTAAAATATGAGCATTATTGTGGAGCTTGTTAACTCCGGCATTGAGGGTTCGTGTAATCCTACGCAATATGTTCATCATCCAACAAAAGTGTAGAGTATGCATTTATCTATTCTGTTATGTGATCAATGTTGAGAGTGTCCACTAGTGAAAGTGTAATCCCTAGGCCTTGTTCCTAAATACTGCGTTACTACTGCTTGTTTACTGGTTTTACTTGCGTTACTACTGCTGCAATACTACCACCATCAACTACACGCCGAGCAAGCACTTTTACGGCACCGTTGCTACTGCTCATATATATTCATACCACCTGTATTTCACTATCTCTTCGCCGAACTAGTGCACCTATTTGGTGTGTTGGGGACACAAGAGACTTCTTGCTTTGTGGTTGCGGGGTTGCATGAGAGGGATATCTTTGACCTCTTCCTCCCCGAGTTCGATAAACCTTGGGTATCCACTTAAGGGAAACTTGCTTGCTGTTCTACAAACCTCTGCTCTTGGAGGCCCAACACTGTCTACAAGAATAGAAGCTCCCGTAGACATCAAGCACTTTTCACGGCGCCGTTGCCGGGGAGGAAAGGTAAAAAGGCACTCATACTCCGGTCCCAGGTAACAGTACTTTTCTGGCGCCATTGTATTTGTGCTCGAGGCTATTTCCTTTAGATCCTGCAATTGCATCTTGTTGTTTCTTGTTTACACTAGTTTGGCATAATGTACAAGAGTGAGCTTCTTATTCTATTTCCTGATTTAAAACATGGATTGTTTGATGCGAAAATTAAAAAACCTATGAAATCTTATTTGCATGCTGGTAGTAATATTAGTATGAACGCTTTTAACACCATTGTTGACAATAATATAGAAAGTTCTAAGCTTGGGGAAGCTGGTTTTCATGATCTTTTTAGTCCCCCAAGCATTGAGGAGAAAATTTTCTTTGATGATACTTTGCCTCCTATTTGTGATGATTATAATAGTGGTCTTTTGGCGCCACCTACTATGGAGAGTAAATTTTGTTGTGATTATACTATGCCTCCTACACTTGATGAGAATAATAATGATAGCTACTTTGTTGAATTTGCTCCCACTACAACTAATAAAATTGATTATGCTTATGTGGAGAGTAATAATTTTATGCATGAGACTCATGATAAGAATGCTTTATGTGATAGTTATATTGTTGAGTTTGCTCATGTTGCTACTGAAAGTTATTATGAGAGAGGAAAATATGGTTGTAGAAATTTTCATGTTACTAAAACACCTCTCTATGTGCTTGAAATTTTTCAAGCTACACTTGTTTTATCTTCCTATGCTTGTTACTTTGCTCTTCATGAACTTGTTTATTTACAAGATTCCCTTGCATAGGAAGCATGTTAGACTTAAATTTGTTTCAAATTTGCCTCTTGATGCTCTCTTTTGCTTCAAATACTATTTCTTGCGAGTGCATCATTAAAGCTGCTGAGCCCATCTTAATGGCTAAAAAGAAAGAACTTCTTGGGAGATAACCCATGTGTTATTTTGCTACAGTACTTTGTTTTATATTTGTGTCTTGGAAGTTGTTTACTACTGTAGCAACCTCTCCTTATCTTAGTTTTGTGTTTTGTTGTGCCAAGTAAAGTCTTTGATAGTAAAGTAAGTACTAGATTTGGATTACTGCGCAGAAACAGATTTCTTTGCTTGTCACGAATCTGGGTCTAATTCTCTGTAGGTAACTCAGAAAATTATGCCAATTTACGTGAGTGATCCTCAGATATGTACGCAACTTTCATTCAATTTGAGCATTTTCATTTGAGCAAGTCTGGTGGCCTAATAAAATCCATCTTTACGGACTGTTCTGTTTTGACAGATTCTGCCTTTTATTTCGCATTGCCTCTTTTGCTATGTTGGATGAATTTCTTTGATCCATTAATGTCCAGTAGCTTTATGCAATGTCCAGAAGTGTTAAGAATGATTGTGTCACCTCTGAACATGTTAATTTTTATTGTCCACTAACCCTCTAATGAGTTGTTTCGAGTTTGGTGTGGAGGAAGTTTTCAAGGGTCAAGAGAGGAGGATGATATACTACGATCAAGAAGAGTGAAAAGTCTAAGCTTGGGGATGCCCCGGTGGTTCATCCCTGCATATATCAAGAAGACTCAAGCGTCTAAGCTTGGGGATGCCCAAGGCATCCCCTTCTTCATCGATAAATTATCGAGGTTCCTTCTCTTGAAACTATATTTTTATTCGGTCACATCTTATGTACTTTACTTGGAGCGTCTGTTTGTTTGTTTCTATTTTTGTTTGTGTTTGAATAAATTGGATTACATCATGCTTGTGTGGGAGAGAGACACGCTCCGCTGGTTCATATGAACACATGTGTTCTTAGCTCATAATATTCATGGCGAAGTTTCCTCTTCGTTAAATTGTTATATGGTTGGAATTGGAAAATGCTACATGTAGTAATTGCTAAAATGTCTTGGGTAATGTGATACTTGGCAATTGTTGTGCTCATGTTTAAGCTCTTGCATCATATACTTTGCACCTATTAGTGAAGAATACATAGAGCATGCTAAAATTTGGTTTGCATAATTGGTCTCTCTAAAGTCTAGATAATTTCTAGTATTGAGTTTTGAACAACAAGGAAGACGGTGTAGAGTCTTATAATGTTTTCAATATGTCTTTTATGTGAGTTTTGCTGCACCAGTTCATCCTTGTGTTTGTTTCAAATAAGCCTTGCTAGCCTAAACCTTGTATCGAGAGGGAATACTTCTCATGCATCCAAAATACTTGAGCCAACCACTATGCCATTTGTGTCCACCATACCTACCTATACTACATGGTATTTTCCCGCCATTCCAAAGTAAATTGCTTGAGTGCTACCTTTAAAATTCCATCATTCACCTTTGCAATATATAGCTCATGGGACAAATAGCTTAAAAACTATTGTGGTATTGAATATGTAATTATGCACTTTATCTCTTATTAAGTTGCTTGTTGTGCGATAACCATGTTTATCGGGGAACGCCATCAACTCATTGTTGAATTTCATGTGAGTTGCTATGCATGTTCGTCTTGTCCGAAGTAAGGGCGATCTACACTGAGTTGAATGGTTTGAGCATGCATATTGTGAGAGAAGAACATTGGGCCGCTAACTAAAGCCATGATCCATGGTGGAAGTTTCAGTTTTGGACAAACATCCTCAAGTCTCTAATGAGAAAGGAATTAATTGTTGTCAAATGCTTAAAGCATTAAAAGAGGAGTCCATTATCTGTTGTCTATGTTGTCCCGGTATGGATGTCTAAGTTGAGAATAATCAAAAGCGAGAAATCCAAATGCGAGCTTTCTCCTTAGACCTTTGTACAAGGCGGCATAGAGGTACCCCTTTGTGAAACTTGGTTAAAGCATATGTATTGCGGTGATAATCCGGGTAGTCCAAGCTAATTAGGACAAGGTGCGGGCACTATTGGTACACTATGCATGAGGCTTGCAACTTATAAGATATAATTTACATGATGCATATGCTTTATTACTACCGTTGACAAAATTGTTTCATGTTTTCAAAATCAAAGCTCTAGCACAAATATAGCAATCGATGCGTTTCCTCTATGAGGACCATTCTTTTACTTTCATTGTTGAGTCGAGTTCACCTATTTCTCTCCATCTCAAGAAGCAAACACTTGTGTGAACTGTGCATTGATTCTTACATATTTGCATATTGCATTTGTTATATTGCTTTGCATTGACAATTATCCATGAGATATACATGTTATAAGTTGAAAGCAACCGCTGAAACTTAATCTTCCGTTGTGTTGCTTCAATACCTTTACTTTGAATTATTGCTTTATGAGTTAACTCTTATGCAAGACTTATTGATGCTTGTCTTGAAGTGCTATTCATGAAAAGTCTTTGCTTTATGATTCGGTTGTTTACCCATGTCATATACATTGTTTTGATCGCTGCATTCACTACATATGCTTTACAAATAGTATGATCAAGTTTATGATGGCATGTCACTCCGGAAATTATCTTTGTTATCGTTTTACCTGCTCGGGACGAGCGAGAACTAAGCTTAGGGATGCTGATACGTCTCCAACGTATCGATAATTTCTTGTGTTCCATGCCACATTATTGATGTTATCTACATGTTATATGCACACTTTATGTCATATTCGTGCATTTTCCGGAACTAACCTATTAACAAGATGCCGAAGTGCCGGTTCCTGTTTTACTGTTGTTTTTGGTTTCAGAAATCCTAGTAACGAAATATTCTCGGAATTGGACGAAATCAACGCCCGAGGCTCCTATTTTACCCGGAAGCATCCGGAACACACGAGAACCGCCGAGAGAAGGGGGCAGGGCCACCACACCACACCCGGCGCGGCCAAGGGGGCGCCCCCTAGGGTGTGGGCCCCCGTGAAGCCCTCCTGCGCCGCCTCTCCGCCTATATAAAGCCCCTGACCTAAAAACCTCGGGGCGTTCGACAAAACCCACAGAAACCTTCCAGAGACGCCGCCATCGCGAAGCCAAGATCTGGGGGACAGGAGTCTCTGTTCCGGCACCCTGCCGGAGCGGGGAAGTGCCCCCGGAAGGCTTCTCCATCGACACCGCTGCCATCTCCACCGCCATCTTCATCACCGCTGCTGCTCCCATGAGGAGGGAGTAGTTCTCCATCAAGGCTCGGGGCTGTACCGGTAGCTATGTGGTTCATCTCTCTCCTATGTGCTTCAATACAATAATCTCATGAGCTGCCTTACATGATTGAGATTCATATGATGATGCTTGTAATCTAGATGTCATTATGCTAGTCAAGTGAGTTTTACTTATGTGATCTCCGGAGACTCCTTGTCCCACGTGTGTAAAGGTGACAGTGTGTGCACCTTGTGGGTCTCTTAGGCCATATTTCACAGAATACTTATTCACTGTTGAATGGCATAGTGAGGTGCTTATTTATATCTCTTTATGATTGCAATGTGTTTGTATCACAATTTATCTATGTGCTACTCTAGTGATTTGTTATTAAAGTAGTTTTATTCCTCCTGCACGTGTGCAAAGGTGACAGTGTGTGCACCGTGTTAGTACTTGGTTTATGCTATGATCATGATCTCTTGTAGATTGCGAAGTTAACTATTGCTATGATAATATTGATGTGATCTATTCCTCCTACATATGCATGAAGGTGACAGTGTGCATGCTATGTTAGTACTTGGTTTAGTCTTTCGATCTATCTTACACTAAAGGTTACTAAAATATGAGCATTATTGTGGAGCTTGTTAACTCCGGCATTGAGGGTTCGTGTAATCCTACGCAATGTGTTCATCATCCAACAAAAGTGTAGAGTATGCATTTATCTATTCTGTTATGTGATCAATGTTGAGAGTGTCCACTAGTGAAAGTGTAATCCCTAGGCCTTGTTCCTAAATACTGCGTTACTACTGCTTGTTTACTGTTTTACTGCGTTACTACTGCTGCAATACTACCACCATCAACTACACGCCAGCAAGCACTTTTCTGGCACCGTTACTACTGCTCATATATATTCATACCACCTGTATTTCACTATCTCTTCGCCGAACTAGTGCACCTATTTGGTGTGTTGGGGACACAAGAGACTTCTTGCTTTATGGTTGCAGGGTTGCATGAGAGGGATATCTTTGACCTCTTCCTCCCTGAGTTCGATAAACCTTGGGTATCCACTTAAGGGAAACTTGCTGCTGTTCTACAAACCTCTGCTCTTGGAGGCCCAACACTGTCTACAAGAATAGAAGCTCCCGTAGACATCATGAACCTCAGGAGCAACTATGCCAATTCTTGAGCATTGTATAATCATATTCCACTAAACCCTACTAACAATAGATACTAATCAACCATCCTATTAAAGGAGCCAATTATTCCTTACTTAATAGAACCAACAGTAAAACCTATACCACCTCAACCCTAATTTCTATACTTCTTAATATTTAAGAAGTATGTTCTACAAAAGTTATTCTTTTGAAGTAAATAAAGAATCATCATCAAACCTGCCTAATAGGACCTATAGACAATAGCCATCTATCACCAGCAAGGTAGCATCAACCTTGATAGCACCCATGTGTAATTAATTGCTTAGAATGCCTAGGCATAACTCCACCTACTATTGGTGAATCCAACTCTGTTGTGATCCATCTAATACTTGCCCTAGAACCCAACTAGAACCATAATAAACCATAGAACTCCACAACCTTAATTATTATACTTGTTCTTTATTAAAGAACATGTTCTTCAAAAGTTATTCTTTTGAATTATATAATAAGTAATCATCAACCATGCATTCTAGAACTTAAAATTGACAACTGCTCCTTACTTATTATACAATTACTATTCCTGGGTGTGTATGATTCTTACTATTCATTTTACCACCTGCTTATGATTATAAAACAACACAACCCTAAATAAGAACCTTGTTTGTGAATCATTCTAAAAGTGCAACACACCCTGAACTAATCATTACCACTCACTAATCCTAAATCATCGGGGTTAGATCACGCTTAGAATGATTGCATCTCATACTTATGCATTATTGCATCCTTGCCAATCTTTTAAACATCGTCCTTACCGGACGATGATGCTATTTCAGAATTTGGAGTTATTGCGTGTCGAAGACCTTGTCTGCATAATCTTGCAGCCAAGAAAGGCAAGTTCATCACTTGCTCATGCCATTTGTGTATTTTTACCAAATTACTTGCAAAGTACTATGTTTATCACTATTGCATAAAAAGCAAAACCACTATTTTCATAACTATGAGTATGACTATGTGGTGGGCAATGGAACCATGGATTGTGTTGATATGGTGGAGGTTCCATTGCAAGGGTTTATATCCATCTAGGATTAAACAACAAATGTTGCCAGTGATTCTTGTGCCGTAATACCCATGTTAACCATAAGATCTGGAGTGGGACGGAATAGTCAATCATATTTTCACCTCTTGTACATCAACGGATGCGCTTACCGTAGCGGTTGTATCTTGCGGAGCAATTGGTGGGTGGGGAGCCCCTTCTAATTCCCCACGGTATAGCTGTTGCTTACCGTAGCGGTTGCTGCTTGCGGAACAATTGGTGGGTGGGGATCCCCTTCTAATTCCCCACAGTAATGTGGTCTATGATGGGTTGCAGCTATCGGTGAAGGAGTTTGGTTAACGAGTCCCAGACTGTCGTCGTGGTCGGGGTCCATCCTTAATTGGTGTAAGAGGACCGGCGAGGACCCAGGGTCGAGGTATGCAACAAAGGGTGGGTGTGCGAGGTAGCGGAGGAATATGATTGGCTATGACCTTATACCGGGCCTCACACCAAAGGAAGTGTGGACGGGAAAGCTGCCCGGTTGGCACCAAGGTTAAGATCTCTTATGGGTAAAGCAACACACCTCTGCAGAGTGTAATGAATCGTGACCTATCACTCCCTGTTCCGGGATATGGAACTGCGAACGCTGCCGGAAAGGAGCTCCATGAAGTTCTAGTAAACCGGTGAAGGCTGACGGACATAGTTCTTCTGAATAAAAGCAATCTTTTGAAAGAAATGGTTATGAAAACCTGCATTGGTATTAGACTTTCTGGTATAATGCCGTAGCTAGTGCATTAAACACCTCTTTCCTATAATGAACTTGTTGAGTACGCTCGTACTCATCCCACTCTTAAATCCCCTGCTTAGATATGGAGGCAACGAAGGAGGATCTACATGCAACTCGAAGGCCGAGGAGTCAACAACTACTTCAAGAGACAGGAACCTGTCAGAGGAGTTAGATACCACATCCAACAAGGAGAAAACCTAGTTTAGCCATAGAAAGGAACTAGCTTCCTAAACCTAGCTCCTATTTAGCTAGAATCTATTCTTAGCCTCTATAGCTAGTTAAATACTCTACAAATAGAGTTCGTGATAAGACTAGACTACGAGTCGTTCTTCTGGAGTTTATTTGCAGTTTTACCTCATTGTAAAGTAGGAGGCTGTGTTGATCTTATGTAACAGAGTCTGTGTGTAATTCTATAGACATGCCTTGGACCCGCATATTTTTCTGTTGTACCACTCTGAGCGATATAATACTAGTGGAACGGTGTTTCATTGGTGTTATATCAGACTTGCATACTACACCATGCAGTGGTATGCCGGGTCACCACAGTTGGTATCAGAGCAAATGCTTTGACCCTAGGATTAAAACCCTTTAAAGGAGACCTTTAGGATTGGTAGTGTCTATAGGAAGTTGTCTTAGTTAAACCAAATATTCTTATGACTTGAGATGGGTATTCACTTGAGAATAATCCTGACACACTAGAGTCAAACTTTCCTTCCTATCTTCCTAAGTGAAGTTAGATAACTAATCCCAAGTATATAGCACACCATTAAGTCCTTAAAATAATAGATGAGTAGACCACAGTTGGTATACAATACATGGTAGTCCAAAGAGAGGATACAACCATAAGGAAGATATCCTATTGGAAGATGTGTACCAACATCTGTCATGAATAAATAAGAGTTATTCAGACCTGTAATAGGAACGATATCAAGTGATGAATATAATTAAGATATCCTAATAGAAGATATAGACCAAGATATGTAATGAGTAGGTAAAATTATCTAGACATGTGAAACAATTGATAGTAAGTAATAACTATGAGTTATATGAGGTAGTATAGACCATGATGAGTCAATCATGGGAGGTAAGGAAGAGAGATAGGAATAAAATATGTCTATTTTCAGGGTAGAGTTGTTAATCATATATGATTCACCTGAGAATCGTTATGTGATGGAATAGAATATCATAAGTACTTAGGAGGGGTTTGATAAGAAGTTAGACGCGAAACAAGAGAGTAAGATTTGTGTTCCAAAACCATGAGAACTGTGTCAAGTACATCAGAACCCTAGTTATATGGTAAGAACATATGGAAGTATAGGAGCTATCTTTCCATAGTTATGTGTTTAGAGTAGCAATGTTAGAACCTAGACATATCAAGTGAGATAGTCCTCAACAAAATGAAAGTTAAGTAGTACTTCCAAAGAAAATTAGGTTAACCTTAGCTATCCTAGACCACTTTGTTTCAAGTTTATCTCATTGCAAATGTGCAATTAAGGTAAAGGTTGAGACAAATAGTAGAATCCCATATATTCGTGCTAAGTATCACGATATAAACCTATATTATGTGGTGTTATATACTACACATCTCAGCCTGATGTTTAGAGATGTCTTACTCAACTATTACATCCAGGCTTATGATGATGTGTATTATATGCACAAAGCTGAATCTTCTTGGATTCTAATGAATTTTCATTGTTTGACTAGATCCATACATGAGGTTAGACTTTGATATGCAAATGCATGTTACAATATCAAGTCCTTACTTGATGCTATAGATCTAGAGGGTAATGGTAAACGTGTGAGGAAGTGACGAATTCTGGAAGATTCCGAAGACAAGATAAAGGTGCATCAGAAAAAGGAAGTAAAGTTGTGGGAAGTAACCACAATACCCTGAAGGAAGTACCCAACCAAAACTCATGCTCAACCTCAACAGAGGAGTACTTTAGTACGGAAGAAGCATGAAGGTAAGAAATCTGGTGATTATGGTAAAGCTCAAGCAGATCCATAGTCAACATAGAAGAGGGAATGCATGGGAAATCACTTAGGATACTATATTCATAGTATCAGTTAGTGGTTCTCTTGCAAAATAAACCCTGAATGAAGGAAGATGATATATGAAATCATAGCAGATATAAGAAGACCACAGTTGGTATCAGAAGACCACAGTTGGATTAGAAGACCACATTTGTGGTATAGGACCAATACTGCGATATAAAGTAGAAGATGTCTCGTCCAGTTGATCAGAACCTATAATAGAATCCATTTTTAGATAACAAATAGCCACGATTGGTATCAAGTAGTCCACCATTGGATTATTTGTATCAAGAAGTTGTGAACAAATAAAATTTTGTTAACCAAATAACAATGACCTATAATCATTTAGTCAAAGGATTCACATTGGATGTCCAAAATTGAGTGGATACACCACAAACATTCTTCGTGAGACTTTTAGAAAAGTATAAACCATAAGTTAGACCTAGACCAATATTCTAATCATAAGTCCAATAGTTGGAAGAAAAGGAGTTGAAGACCATAAGAAAACTCTAAGGGGTAGAGTAAAGATTGAGTTAGATGTACAATGACTCAATACTTTGAGCAAGATAGATGAAGAAGGTCTGAACTGAGAGGAAGTTCGATCTTATTTTCATAAGATTATTGAACACTACTTTCAGAAGGATGTCAGACCAGAAGCCGAGGTTCATACCTCAAGGAAGTAAGAAGTGGACTATAACTTGAGAAAGTGAGTAAAATTTACTCAGAAGTACGGAAGCTCAAGTAAGCTAAGTATAATGAAGTTGGACGAAGGAAATACCGTAGACCAATAAAGCCCAAGAGGGTCAAAGAATGAAGAAGATTGAACATACCAATATCAAAGACTAATAGAATGATTCTTTTCACGGAACCTAAAGAACACAAAATAGTTATAGGTATCAACTATAAACCATGATTGGATGGACTAAATGAGTCTAATCCATTCTTAGAGGAATAAACCACCATGATCATTTACATGTTAAGTATCTTACTTAGTACCATTATTGCAGTTTTGGTAGTAAGGGAAAACAAAGACCTATTTACCAAATAGGAGTATGTTATTAAATTAGTCTTCAGTTAAGACTAGCAGTACCAGAAGAAGTCCTAATCATTGAATCTTCAATGAGAAAGGAAACAAGCTTATAGAGTTGGAAGAAATCAATGAATCAAAGTAAGAACCATGGTTCAGAGACAAACCCTAATGGATTCCAGGAAGAATCTGGACAAGTTATATATTCAATTATATCTAGTAAGATCACTACGGAGTTCGAGAAAAGTTTAAGTCTGCATAAGTCGGAACCACACTCCGGAAACGTGAGAGAGTTCAAACTTCGAGGACGAAGTTTAGTTTAAGGGGTAGAGACTATAATATCCCAGGTAATGGGGTTACAAAAATAGAGGAAACGATGTGTGCATTGCATTCATGCATAGAAAATGCGGGAATTTTCGCGCTTTAAAGTAAAACAGATCACGATAGCGAAGTTTCACTTGACCTTGGTGGAATTGAAGTAGCTCATCAAGTCAAGCGCTATAAACCTCAATGTGACTTTGCTAAAACCTTGTTTTGGGTAGAGATAATTTTATCTAAGGGGTTAGATGAAATGGAATTAAAATCAACACAAGAACTTATTAATCAAGGATCAACTACTAGATCTTATTAAAGATCATAACATGGAATTCCTCCTCATAACATATGAACATACATCTATTTGGAAATCAAGTAACAATAAATGGACAAACCATTCTTCACGTATCTTTTCCATGTCTTAAACTAATCTTTGATGCTACCATGAACCTCATGGTATTTATTCTATTTCAATCTTGGAAACAAGACAATGATATCCACTCTAGAAATATATAATCCTTCTATATTCCAAATTATTATACATCAAACCTAGAGAGGTGAGAGTTCTATTATAATTGTTAGAGAAGCAATAACAAACCTTGAGCTAAACTTTGGATATACATCCAAGTATTCAAATCATCATCTTTAAGAGGAACCCTAGAATCTTATTCAAGATATTTCATAGAGAGAGAATCCATTTATGTTAACCATAGATATTGGTGACCACATCATTCTCTATGGAGCCTAACCTTAGGTTAGTATTAAAGACCTTCCCCAAACAAGAGAGAGACCACTCATACCAATCTTAGCTTTACCTATTTAAGAATAAAGGACAACCTTTGAACTAAAGTATTAGGAGATTAACCATTTCATCTTGGAGTGGTGAGACAACCTAATATCAAATGGAATAAGACTATACCCATGAATTAGTGAAATAAGGATAGGACTAATCCAACTAATTTAGACAATTGAATCTTTAGCTTATCTACTTAAATAAATATCAGGAGTACACCATAAACCCTAGAATATCTATTCCTAAATGAGAGAGCTCAAGCTTTGGTGTCATACTCAAGATTCAAGAGGTAAAAATTGAAATGAAGGGAGAGCACCATCCATAGATCCTGATGATTAAATCATCATTCCTAGAGATAAATCATAAGTAATTATTTCAGGCATTGAGGTAATGATATCAAGAACAAGTTGATCATGTCTAACCATGATCATGCTCTTGAGTTATGTAAGGATAAGTTAAATACTAATAGGATAAGTAGATATCATCAACCACATGAAATTATAAGGAGATCAGTAATAAGCAACCCTAGGCTTAGATCACAACCTTAACCTGTGAACCACTTGGTGATCACAAGTAGAATTCTACCACATCTATATTCCACTTATTCCTCAAATAAAGAACAATAGAAAACCTTTAGAGACAAACTCTAAACTTTATATGGTGAGAAACCATTAATCCATATGACCAAAGTTAACTATAAAAAGAACTATAACCATTGTAGTTACTTTAATGATTAATTGAGGATAATAATAGAAGTTAATTGGTAGAAGATAAAACCAATTCTCAAATCCTTAGTAATTAGAGAAGCACATAAGATATGAAGCAAGTAACCATCTTATAATGGTTAGGGGAGATTAAACTCTAGCAAATACTCCAATGTGTCACCTCATTTCTACCATCTAGAATTATGTATTAACCCTAGTTTATGTATCACTATGGTGATCATAATATAAACCAGGCCATAATTGTGATTCAAACCAATTGCCATTAGGTGAATATGATTAAAACCCTAGAATTGCTCACTAGTTAAATCTTATGCTTCACCTATCAAACATAAGAACACCTAGTGCTAAATCCTATAATTAAAACCATGTGTGGTTATCAACCATTTATCTTTATAACCCTAGATCAATCATGATGGAACCAATATCTACTTAGATCCTTTCAAATATAATGATAGTATTAACTTTAATAAGGGGGTTGTAATAGAAATCATAAAACCCTAATAGATTGATGCTCACATAAAATCATCCGTGAACAAACAACTTCTTAAATAAGATAACAAGTCCTAATGATAAACTCTAAAATACCTTGAGCTGGAATTACCAACTCTAATACTTCAAACAGGTTGATCCACAAGATTGAGAGTATGAGTTATCAACATAATAACACTCATTGAACACAAAACTTAGTCATCATCACAATACAAGTATGTAAGCCACATAATTAACATGTTACCATGTTCTAACAAATAAACCTGTTGTCTCTAGAAAGAAACCAAAAAGTTAATTGATACAAACATGTATGAGCAAATCAAGAATAAAAGAATCATCTCCATAAAGATTTATACCCATTTGGAATATTAAGTTATTATCTAAATAAATAAGAAGGAAGTAAATATCTCTGGAATATGTTAATACAATATATTCCAGAACCTTACTAAGTTCAATCAAAGGGGGTCTATATATATTCCAATACCTGCAAAATACAAGAGGATTCAAATTTGAGTTAAAACAGAAAATAAGAAGAAAAAAAAGAAAACAGAAAAAAATGGAGAGAGGCTTACCTGTAGCAGAGCCCAGCAACGGAGCCCCACCAGCAGCCCAACAAGTACGGGCCTAGCACAGCCCAACCTGGCCCGAGGTACCCCTTCGTCCAGAAATACCAGGACAGGCTCGTCCTCATCCTTTCTATCCGCATGGACGACAGCACGACGGCGTGCTTGCCTTCTCCCTCTCGCTGGCGACCTCCCAGAGCTCGGCGTCGTGACGAGGCACTCTTCGACGCCCTATAAAAGCTCCTGCACGAACTCTAGCTTCGGTTTGCTTCCTCCTCTGCTCAAATTTCCCCATGCCGAAACCCTAGTTAGCCCGGCCATCTTCAACGCCGCCGGTAGGAACCTTCCCAAGCCCCGCCGTGGCCACCATCATCCTCACCATCCTCGACTTGGTCACCGTGCACAAGGAATCGAGCTGAAGCGTCCTTAATCGACCGTGCCAGGCCGTCTTCCCCGACGCCGGCATCAAGCAATCTCGGCGATTGCGACCTTCCCTTGCCTCGCCGTCAAGCCCGGCGTGTTCACGGTGAGTCACTGACTCTCCAGAGCATCTTGGCTCCTCTTCTAGTGCTCCATCGCATGCTAGCACCATAGGACCGTCTCCGCCGCCGCAGCACTTCATCGCCGGCCATGCTCCGGTGGTCATTAGTGGGCGGCGCTGGTACCAAAATGCTCACCGTAACGTTCTGGTTCGATTGATATGAGTAGTCCATCCGCATATGCCCGGGAACGGCGGCGCCGTCGCCGAGTCCCGCCGGCAGAGAGCTTCCCCACCATGCTCCCGATTTTGACTTGGTCCACGCCTGCGTGGTAGCCAGCGTGGATCCCTGGTCCACCAGTCAGTCACACGGGTAGAACCCCACCGGTACATTTCGTCTGTTCCATTTAAAATTTAATTCCAGTAAATTACTGCAACTTCAAATAAATTTAGAAAATCCAATTTAAATCAGAAAAATATAAATGAGATATTAAAATTCTTAGAAAAGAAAACTCTATCCAATAAAAATATAATATGAAATTTTTATTTTTAATAAAAATTCAATTATTTAATACTTGTTAATTTAAGCCTTTTCTTTTAATTCTAAATTCAATTAAAATTCAATAATTAAGAAAAACTTCTAAAATTAATAAAAACCAGTAAGCAAATCAGGAAAATATTAAAACTAATTTTCCTTTGCTTATAATTTATTAAATCCTTAATAGGAGGATTTAAACCCTAATTAATAATTGTCTTAATTATTAATTCTTTAAAAATAATAAAAGGTCAAATCCAATATTATTTTTAATTCAAAGTTATTAATAACTTCAACTTTATAATGAAGTTATTAAATTGCTAACCGTTTTTCGTACGTGTACGTCGTGGCTGTTCAGCGTGTTCCATCGTTCCCGCGAGCTCATATGGGCCGAGGCCCAACAAATCTCTGAAACGTTCTCCTCTTTACCCGAGTCCCTGCCTCTCTCGGAAGCCGCTCTGGATTCTCTAACTTGCCACAGCCAAGGCAGAGGCAAACAGTATCTCTGACTTGGGTTTATTTTGTACCGTTGGATTTAGATCTAAGGGTTTGAAACAGCCACTACAGTAGTAATAAACAGTGTCCTGTGAACAGGGGACGCTACTGCTCCACGTCAGTACAGTACCACGTGTACAGTGTTGGAGTGATCTATGCCCTTTAACTCTGATCTGACGGCTCTAGCAGCAAGTTAGATAACTGTAGCTCGATGACTTGCTATTAGCAAGTTAGACAAGCTGCGCCGCTCGGAAGCAGCGGTGCTCCACTCGAAAAAAATGGAAGCAGCGGTTCTGAGAGACTGAGACAAGCTCGCTGCCAGCCGAAGCCGCTGCCTCGCCCTCGCGTCGGTCTGGCCTCCGCGTGATAGTTCTTGCCGACCGCGCCACCCGAGCACGTTACTGGTCGTCGGGAAGCTCCGCCACGACCCGTTCCTCGCCAACTCCCTACGTGCCCCGATCCACAGTGTCCCCATCGCCATGGTGGGCTCTAGGCCGCGGAATCGGCAGCCAACCGATGTGGAGCTCACCTTCGTACATGATGACGGTCGGCTACTGGATTCGCGAAGATCAAGCTGGGAACAGGAGTGGAGGAGGTGGCGGGGAGGCTTCCGGTGACGGAAATTCGGGCGGACCGACGAGATTTGGCCGCCGCAGCCAGCGGTCACGGGAATCCTTCCGCCTCTTCGTCTGTGGAAGGGAGCGCCTCCACAACCGCTCGAGACCCACCTGCAGTTCTATTTCGGGGCAGGTTTTTTTTTACTGCCCCAAGTCTGTCGAACTGTGAAGATGAACAAGGAGCTGAGCTAAACCAGGAGGGACAGAGGGAGCCTGTGTCGCCGTGCCGGACCTCTACGCTCATGCTGCATTGGAGCACGCCGGCCGCGCCCTCCAAGAGGAGGAGCACGAGTCTGATTTCCTGGCCGCCGTGCTGATACTCTGGTTCGGCCACCGTTCATGGTTAACTGGATGTGGAACTCAGCAGCTGAGCGTAAACATCCTGCAAGAAATTGCAAAATGCAGGAAACGTCCAACCTAAGTTATTGTTAAAACTTAATAATTGAATTTAGAACTGCAGGAAAGATTGAGAACACTGAGAGGAAAGATTGAGAACACTGAGCATTGCTGCTGTGATTGGATTGGATGTTATGACTTGTGACTGAATACGAATTCCAGTTGCTATTTACATGTATAGAACTGAGCTGAACAGATTGGATGTTCCTGTGTTTGCAGTAAATTTTGGGCATGACTACTAGCTGTGCTTTCAGGGAATTCGACTAGCTGCCATCTGATGCGCAAGAGACGGAAACAAACACATCGGCATCTCCCTCTGCAGTTTTTCACAATCTGCTTAGTAGATACAAGTAATGTTTATTTCAAGAAATTAGATATTAAGTATATATGACGATTTTGTGCATAGTATCATATACTGTAAATCGCATGTAATCTTAGTGAATGATTGAGGGGAAAACCTAATTGAAAGCATATCATACATGCGGTTACTCTTAGCAAACCTCGTGATGGTTTGGGATAAAAGTCGGGCTTGGTGAAGCCTGACCTGAAAAAGTCGGGCCCAACTTGGCTCGAACAAATTCATATGTTGCGCTATAAATATATTAAATAAATTATTTTACGATATTGAGTATAAAAATATGGAAAATCGCTAACTTCAAATTTTTTTGGGCCAGGATTTAGGCGCAAAACCGAGGGACGAGTTCGGCTCAAATGTCACGTCTTGGGTTGGGCTATCCGTGCATGTGATGAATAATCCCGGTGCAACGCACGGGTATATGTGCCGTTGGATGGTCGAACAAGCGTCACACTTCCGCATCGCCTGCGATGAGTTATCCGTCTTCTCCTGCTTCCTCTACACTCTGACCAGATGGAGGTGAAGGCCTTAGCGTAACGGGGTGAGATGGTGATGACGGTTAATAGCTATCGTGCGATGACGCACTTGTACCGCGTAGCTTCAATGCAACAGCGGGTAGAGCATGCGTTAAAGGAGTGCTTAACCGCAAGGTAGATTTTTCTCCCCTGTGCAACGCACGGGCACTTTTGCTAGTAACTATATGGTGATTAAGAAACCCTAATCTATTATATAATCTATTATATAATTAAAATACAAGACAAATAACGGTGAAGATTAAACAAAGTAAAACCAATGGATTAGATTAAAGTAGCCACACCAAAAAAAAGAAAAAACGTACGCAACCAGGATCGCTTGGAGAAAAAACTGAATATATATCCGCACCAGCACGTGCAAAGATCGATTCAATGTCACGCACAGAAAAAAAAAGACGTACGCAACCAGATTTCCACGATCGCTAGGAAATAACTGGACAGATATCCGCACCAGCATGTACAATAAAAGATGTCTTCAATTTATCCCTACCCCTGTATAGAACTATAGATCATATCTAAACTAACCGGCGGATCGGATCTTCACCTGAACATCTGCCGGACCGACGAACCTATGCACAACGCCACGCAAATGCCACCAGACAATCGGTAGATCAAAGTCGACAAACAACCAATGATCTAGATTAAGTAACAACCAACAAACGCTTCAGATTAAAACGTAAAAGTAAAGCTAATGTTGACGGGAAAGTTGGGGAAGCGTTTAGAATATTGACAGAGAATATGTTTCGCACGATGGTTCGCGTGTAGATATATTAGATAGAAAGCCGGAGACGCAGAGTCAAAGATGGATTAGTAGGACGACGATTTTGCCAGCCGATGAACATCTTCCATGGTCGTTCTCTTCCGAGGCATGGCAACTTTTGTCTTGCCATCAGACCTACACGGCTGAGACAAGCAGAATCAAATTCGATTAGTAGAACAAGATCTTCTCCGGCCGGAGAACATTGGCCATAATCGTGATCTCTGGCCGGAGAACATCGCACTCCTATCACTGCATGAGCTGGCCAAGATTCAGTTCTAGGTTAAGATCCTAATTTTGCGCAATCTCCATGATCCAATTGCGAAGCACACTCTTATCGCTACATGATCACCTCTATCACCCCAAGAAATTTCACGAGACGGAGCATGGCGATCCCCCGTTATGGTTGCAGGTATGGGTCTATCGGAGAGGAAGCAGCGACGTCCCACACACCAGCTCCCGTCGCAGGCATGCAGCAAGCATTGAATTTCGCTGTGCCAAGAGAGCGGTGATCTAGCTCCCGCTGCAGGCGTGCGGCAAGCATCAGGAGGACGGCCGTCGGTCAGAAGCAGTCGACCACACGATCGAAGGCATCACAGATAGCTGCGGCAAGCACCGAAAAGGAGGCCTTCGGCCTGGAGCAGTTCCGGTGGATCGAAACTGCACCTGGTGCACGACACATTCGGGCAACATGGCCAGTCGATGGATATGATGCGCTGCAGCAGCGGAGGAAAAGCTGAGCAGTCAGGTAAGTGTGATTCACGTATCCATTAGATATGTTATGTGTATTATTTACAACAAAATAGATAGGCTACTGACTCACATCCAATGAACATCTCAATATGTATCTCATGTCAGAATTCACTATGAGCTTCCATGAAGATAAGGTCTACACCGAGCAAACAAAGCAAGCAGATGTACCAATCTTCTCTTGGGTACTATATATATTCCATAAAATGAATCATCATCAGGTTGTGAAATATCTTTGATGTTTACAAGTATATTAGCATACTATTTAATTCGTTACAGGTTTCTTCATATAAATTTCTTCTTTAGAATGTGGCATTGGTTTTATTTATTCTTGGATCATCCCAAATTCCCAATCGATATTTGGTGATTTGTGGTGAAACATACTGGTATACAAAAGCTATGCAATTTATTTTGGATCTTCTATCATCAATTCCTAATCCCAGAGAGAGAAAATGTTGTGTATACTAACTCTACATTATTGTGACCCTAACACTACTGACCTATGATCTGAATACAGTTCAAATAAAATTATATAAATCAATGGAATATTTAGTCTAAGTCTACCACCCGAGATGATATTATAGATGACAAATTAATTAGCAGGCATGTATATTTCAGAAAATAAGCAAGGATGGTACTGGTATAAGAAAATATATTTAAGAAACATTCTGAACCAATACGGTACCCATTTTCTATGCCATCTTATAGATCAAAAAGGTAAGAACATGGTTGCAGCGTTGCACAAAGCTTCTGTCCTACCCGTTGGGTGTTCATCATTTGAGTTAAGGTATTTATGCACTTACATAAATTCCATATTTCATACTCACAGAACATGTTCATGTAGCGTTGCCATTTGAAAATTACATATCTTTGTGAGGGGTGAAAATAAGATTCTTAAAGTATTTTTGTGTTAGGAAAATAAATAGCCGAGGATATATTTCTTTTTGGAATAAGCACGGCGCTTTAGGCGGAACCATGGGAACATTTAACACGATTTGGCATGACGAAGTATACTCATCTAGATGCATGTCTTGACAATAATAATAGTATGAATTTTCATTTACCAAGTTTTAGTGCAAATGACCATTTATGTATGTATGATACTAAAACTAAACAACAAGGTTGATAAAGTTTATCACAACAACATACAACATATTTACATCAATCATAGCATCGAGTAAAATAAACTTACAACATATTTACTTTAAATTATAAAGTTATATTTATAATTGTACAAATGGAAAAAAAAAAGTAACAACAAGAACAAATAAACTTATACAAAAACTAGCCGCGCAAATGCGCGGGCCATCCCGCTAGTTCCATATTGAATAAAGAACACAACCTCATAATTGTACGTGAAACCCAAAACCCTAATTCTACTTGAAATCCTAGCTCCACTATTTCATGTGAACTCCAAATTATTTTCAAACCTAAACCCAAGTTAACATGAGATCATGTTACTTCATTAGTAGTTATAGACCCATAATTAGCAGCTAAATGCTTACCTAGTTCACATAAAATATAGGAACCCTAACACTAACAATTTAGCATCCTATTTATGTAAACTCAACAAACCAAGATAATCAAGTAGGGTTAACCAAGTGTAAACCCTAGATCCTACTACCAAAGCCATCATCCTTATTCATTCCTATTTAGCATCACACCAATGTGATGAACCTCAGGAGCAACTATGCCAATTCTTGAGCATTGTATAATCATATTCCACTAAACCCTACTAACAATAGATACTAATCAACCATCCTATTAAAGGAGCCAATTATTCCTTACTTAATAGAACCAACAGTAAAACCTATACCACCTCAACCCTAATTTCTATACTTCTTAATATTTAAGAAGTATGTTCTTCAAAAGTTATTCTTTTGAAGTAAATAAAGAATCATCATCAAACCTGCCTAATAGGACCTATAGACAATAGCCATCTATCACCAGCAAGGTAGCATCAACCTTGATAGCACCCATGTGTAATTAATTGCTTAGGATGCCTAGGCATAACTCCACCTACTATTGGTGAATCCAACTCTGTTGTGATCCATCTAATACTTGCTCTAGAACCCAACTAGAACCATAATAAACCATAGAACTCCACAACCTTAATTATTATACTTGTTCTTTATTAAAGAACATGTTCTTCAAAAGTTAATTTTTTGAATTATATAATAAGTAATCATCAACCATGCATTCTAGAACTTAAAATTGACAACTGCTCCTTACTTATAATACAATTACTATTCCTGGGTGTGTATGATTGTTACTATTCATTTTACCACCTGCTTATGATTATAAAACAACACAACCCTGAATAAGAACCTTGTTTGTGAATCATTCTAAAAGTGCAACACACCCTGAACTAATCATTACCACTCACTAATCCTAAATCATCGGGGTTAGATCACGCTTAGAATGATTGCATCTCATACTTATGCATTATTGCATCCTTGCCAATCTTTTAAACATCGTCCTTACCGGACGATGATGCTATTTCAGAATTTGGAGTTATTGCGTATCGAAGACCTTGTCTGCATAATCTTGCAGCCAAGAAAGGCAAGTTCATCACTTGCTCATGCCATTTGAGTATTTTTACCAAATTACTTGCAAAGTACTATGTTTATCACTATTGCATAAAAAGCAAAACCACTATTTTCATAACTATGAATATGACTATGTGGTGGGCAATGGAACCATGGATTGTGTTGATATGGTGGAGGTTCCATTGCAAGGGTTTATATCCATCTAGGATTAAACAACAAATGTCGCCAGTGATTCTTGTGCCGTAATACCCGTGTTAACCATAAGATCGGAGTGGGACGGAATAGTCAATCGTATTTCCACCTCTTGTACATCAACGGATGCGCTTACCGTAGCGGTTGTATCTTGCGGAGCAATTGGTGGGTGGGGAGCCCCTTCTAATTCCCCACGGTATAGCTGTTGCTTACCGTAGCGGTTGCTGCTTGCGGAACAATTGGTGGGTGGGGATCCCCTTCTAATTCCCCACGGTAATTGTGACGCCCCGGAACCGGTACCATCAGGATTCCAGCGATCCCTCCGAAATCCGCACGATATCGATTCAGAGACGCCCTCCGACACGACGTGCGCGAAGAATCTCACACGTGATGCCAGAGGAATTAACACGAGCGGTAACATTACAACAGGATTACGATAGAGTCCACAAGATACATATATTACAACAACGACTCCAACAAGTCAAGATACAAATATACAATACAAAGATCCGAATCATACAGAAGATCGAATACGTCCGAGTACGGACAAGATACAAATTGGACTAAGAGTCCTGAAGATAACCAGCGGCGTCCATAACCCTGCCCAGGCCAAGCCGGAAGGGTAACCTTGCTAACGTCGTCTTCATCGAACATATCTTCATACCTGCCCGGTTATATCCCGTAGAAGCGGCAATAAGTACGGGTTCGTACTTAACAAGACTTCAAGACGTATAAGCATTCGTCAACCAGTCGTCCTTTGTACTTGAGGCACGCAGGGGACTTAGAGGACGCAAGAGGAATGTCATAGGCAATATGGTGGGGTTAAGCGGCAGCGCAAGCACTAAAAACCTATAGAGACACTCTACAACATTCGTCTAATCAGAGAAGGTGAGAGAGCGCATAAGGTAACAGATAAAATACTACACAAACATAACCCAGCCGATTACACATATCCCCTCCAACAATTGCGAAGAGGCAATGTAAAAGGCACTCAACGGTGGACAAGTTTTATTGGGTAACGGTTGTAGTGAGGCTATATTACTACGCAAGTTATTATCAGATTATTAGTAACAAGATAACGGTGTAAGTTGTTCTATGATCGAGTTAAACAGCTCCAAGTCGTCCATAACCGCGGACACGGCTTATTGATAAGATGTACACCCTGCAGGGGTTGCCCAAATGTAACCATACGCATGCTCGACCCACTTACGACAGGTGGATGTCTCACAACAAGACCGTTCCCAGTTCAACAAGAAAGTCTAGGGGGGCCACCCGACTAAGCTACCCGTAACGAAGTCCGGCCGTACTCCGAAGCGGACTCAGGGTTTGCGTTAACGGCTAGGCGTGCAAACCACATGCTTCGCTAAACGTTCCGCGGGGTACAGTACAGAATATAAACACCCGAAGGCAACAGGAAGTAAACACCCGAAGGCAACAGTATATAAACAGGCATGCGCCAAATAAAACCAAGGTTGTGGCCCCCTTTTCAACTGACTTGAGAAAATGTAATGGGTGAGGGGGGTCCCAATAATCGTCCCCACGCATGGGTAGAGCGCTCAATCTCGGAACAGATAACAAGAACTCGGGTCCTAGGGGACATTAGCAAGTCAAAGTTCCGATGCTTTCGCAAAGGGGCTCACAGATGCCTCTACTTACAGTTTTAGTTGTTAACATTAAAGTAAAGCATGAGTATCTCCAACAACTGATATAGCATGTGATAACATCCCAACAACCCAACATATCCCGATAAGATAACAGTAACGGTAACGAGATAAAACAGCACTAGCATGCACTACGACTCGCAAGGCAGACCCGATAACCAAACAATAGCTGTAGGTGGTTGGTGGAGTCAATATAGGCTGCTTGAGGTAACAAATGGAAGGGACACGTGACAAGAACGCAACTTAAGGATAGCATGAGGGAGAAGGCAAAATAAAATAGGTGAGCGACTCCTGCAGGGACAGGAGTATAAGGGAAATGCTTGCCTGTTAAAGCTCGCCGAGGAACATCCGGAGAACTTGTCGTATCTCACCGCACCACTTCGTGATCCTATCCGGGAAGAAGCAAATGCTGGAACACACAACGCATGCAAGTCTTACTACTACGGATAAAGAAGATCCAGCATGATCAAGATGATATGCATGACATGGCATAGATGGTGCAATGCATCTTATCCAATTTAAGCGGAGTCGAAACCCCGACAAACAGTTTAGGTTGGAGTTGCATATTTACCGGCGAAGTTAATGGTTGTTAGAATGGCAGTAACATGGCAAGGGTGATCTACTTCAATATTAAACGGAGCGGGGAAATCTTAGGTGAATATCCGAAATACTCCGCATATATGTTAGGTGGTATGCACGAACTATCAACGCGCGACATGATGCGAGATGCAAACAGATGAATGGATGGCATATTAATGTTCCGCACATTTTTCTGATCAATTTTCATGTATAACACTTTTTATTTCGAATTACAGATTAAAAGTTATTAACAGACTGGTTTTATTATTAATTAAAATAGAAAAACAGATTTATTTTATTAGAAAAAGGACCCGAAAGCAAAACAGTTGCCAGGGAGGGGCCCCGGGTTTATTTTATAAGCATACAGGGGGTTTTCTTGGAAAGAACAGCAGCCAGGGGCCGCGGTTTGATGCTGAAGAAGATACAGGGGCCAAACTGTAAAAGGCCGGATTGGATCTGGATCTGGGGAGATTCTCACCGCGCTGGGTGCTAGCCAGAGTCGCTGACGAGTGGGGCCGGAGGGGGTCGACGTGGACGCCATGCTGGCGAACCATCCGCGCACGCACACCAGATGCTCGACGCCGTGCACGTTCCAGGGGAGACGGTCACCGCGGGTCAGCGTCGTCGCGCGCGGGCGATGCAGGACGCCCCAGGGCGCGAGGAAGAAGGAGTCGTACGCGCCTCGTTGGCGCGGAATAGGAGGAGGCGACGCCATCGTCGGGGAGTCACCGGAAGGGCACCGGCGGCGGATATCTGTGAGCGGTGGCGATGGGTCAACGTGGGGGGGACAATACAGAGATGGAGGAGGAGCGGGAAGGGGTCAGGGAGATGCGCTACCTCACGAGGAACGCGTGGAGACGGTCGGATAAGACGGGGGTGGACAGATGACATCACCATCGTCGATGAACTGTGGTGGCCGGAGTTGGGGGCGGAGGTCCTTGCCGATGATTGGAAGCACCCCCGGCCCAATTTCTTGCACCGGTAGATGGAGGAGAACGATACGGTGCCGTAGGTGCTCTCAGATCATCGGGGGGTGGCCGGAGTTGGTGGATCGACGGCGGGAAGGGGGCAGTGCTGTGGGGTTTTCTCTTCTCCCGTTTTGCTTGCAGATGAAGAAGAAAGATGGGAGAGAGGCGTGTGCGAGGGGGAAAAGAGGGGCGTGGTCCAGAGTGGGCCGGATTGGGTTGAAGAAAGGAAAGAGAGAGCTGGGCCGCCGAGGGAAAAGGAAAAAGGGCCAGGGAAGAGCTGGGCCTGGTTAGAGGATAGGGCTTTTTAAAATTTGTTTTCCCTTATGTTTTTGAAAACTGTTTTGAAACTATTTTTGTAATTCAAATAGAACCAGTTTGATTTTAAATTTGAAAGTATTTGAAAATAGTTTTGTTTATCATATAGTTTTGGGAGTTTAGGATTTGTGAAAAGAGACATAGAAGGGTGGCTTAATATGAAGACCATATGAGAGGTTAAAATAAAATAAGAAGGCTCTATAAAATAATTTTATTTTTGTAAAACATGGATGATATGATGCATAAGCCATGATGAACTTGGAACGACACGGAAAAACAAGCAACGGAGAAAACTAATCTATGGGGTTTTTTCGGGTCGTTACAAACGACACCACTAACAAGGAACCTCGCCCCGAGGTTCCACCTCAAGGTACGGGGGGGAGAGGTGAACTATCGGATCTTCTGGCGATGTGTGGAACTCCTCGACACCACTAACAAGAAGTCTTGCTCCAGCTTGATCGGCGACACCAGCAACAAGAAGTCGTTGTTCCGTTCCGATGACGATGATGACTCCGGAGAAACAAAGGAAGGAGTAACAGTCACACGGATCCACCAATTCATCGTAACAAGAGCGAATAATAAGAGTAGTCGGTATGGTCATGACTCCATCCCACACTCAAAGTATTACTCTGCACATGAATATGAGAGTCGTGTAACAGCTCCCAGAATTCTGATTGACGACATCATCAAGCATTGTCAGCGAAGATTCAACGGAGCCGATGAACAAAGAATTGTAGAAAGATCAGAGAGACATATATGACATCAATGGAGAAGACGAAGGTTAGCCGCCGGTGATGTTCTTCTGTCAGAAATCTTCAGAGATCGGTCCTAATAGGTGAAGGCATAGATCGTTCAACCCACGTCGAAACCTAAGACTCGGTGACAAGGTATCAACTTGTCAATGCCTACGGGTTGTAGACTAGGGTTTAGTTGGAAGTAGAGGGCAAGTAGATCTCGAAGGTTTCAGCCGAAAAGTACTCGATGATTATGAAAACTAGGGTTTGAGAGACAATGATTCGATGCTTTCTTCGTCCCTCGACTCCCCCTTATATAGGAGGCGGAGCCGAGGGATTCGTATTGTACAAGTTACAGAGTCCGGGAAGGTTTCTAATTCATCCCGCAAAATTACAAATAATGCTTCCTATTACAACTCTAGCTTTCCTTAATAATATCTTGGGCTTCCGAATCTTCTTATTCTTCGAGTAGTGGGCCTTCAGTAAACCCCGGGTACCATCTTCGGCAGGCCCATTTGGGATACCTATGTCAATAGCCCCCGAGATTTTGCTTGAATCGTAGAGTCAGGGAAAATCTCCACTGTTTATTTTTATTCGACAACTTTAACTTTTCTATATTTCTTCACATAAATTTCTATATTGTAGATAATGGTAGTTGGGGCTAGTTCATCTAACGGATCAGGTACTAGTTAACTGCTCTAGTGGCAATCCGCAAAAACCTACTTCAAGATCACGTCCCTGGACATGATCTCTGGATGCTGGTGTAAACTTCGACGAGTGCCGCTTAAGGTCTTACCATTCCGTCGAGTCCCGATCAAATTTATCGGGTACCTAACGCGTCCGTTAGGATTTTTCTTCGTATCTCGTTGATACGGATAAAAGTAGCAAACCGACGTCGGAGACGGCGCCACGCCTCACGGAACGGATCCGGGGTCTTACCTTCGCAAAGTTTTGCGGCATTCAGAAATTGATCGCAACTTTGGCGTTCTGAGAATATATTGTCGAGTGCTTATTCGGCTGTTGGAATGGCACATTTTATTGAGTCAAAGATGACTTAAATTGTTCTCCCGATGGGAGTATATGCAGAGTTATTTATAACTCGAAATATACTCTTTTGCTCTTCTATCTTTCTTCTTTTCATTCTTTCTTTCTTTTTATAATTTCATCGGGCACGCGAACAGCGTTCCCGATGGAAGTAGCCCCCGAGGCTACAGCCAAGGATTTGTGCTTGGGTGTAGGCTCCACATCTTACGCCGCTATTTTTTCTTTCTCTCCCGAAGTTTTACAATTTTCTCGGGTGCGCGAACAGCGCTCCCGATGGGAGTAGCCCCCGAGGCTATGAACAAATATTTGTATTTGATCATAGGCTCACGCCATTTCTATTTTGTCTTTCTTGATCTTTTCATTTTTTCAAAGTAGCCCCCGAGCATTTGATCAAAAACTTGTATTTGATCAAAGGCTCACCAATATTTTGTCATGTCGCCTTTTTTATGAAACTGTTGAGGCGAATTTTTTCCTGCAAAAGGTGACGTTATTGCTGACGATAGCCACGATTTCTAGTCCGAAAATCGCGAAAAGTTTTCTCCCGCTGCCTTGCGGGCCCAAAGTAACCATTATCTTGACACGTTGTGCGGGTGGGGGACACACGTCCTCCGCTTTTCCTGGCGCACATACCGTAACTTCTCAATGTTAAAATACTTTTTTACCCCTGTCTCCACGTGGTTATCATCTGCCGCACACTTTTTCCATCCAACGGTCCGCCGTTTCGCCGCACCTCTATATAAGATCTCCTTCTTCCTCCTCGAGCACTTCCGCTCGCGCCGTTCTCCTGCTCTCCTCTGCAAAACCTCCTCCTGTGCTCCACAATTCCCTAAGCTCATCTTCTCCAAGCTGCATTCCTGCGCCATTGTTGATGCCACCGCGTCGGTTGACCAGGCACAACACGCCGGAATCATCAATGGATGCCGTGGATCTGGGAGCCGCGGAGTGGGAAAGGTCCAAGATTTCCACCCAGGACATCAATCTCCAGAAGAAGCTAGGGATCAGCAAGAAGCCCAAGGCACTGTGCTTCCCTAGTGAAGAAAGCTACCCAACCCCTCCAATGGGGTATCGGGTAAGTTTTGTCGACCACCTCATCCGCGGTCTCTCCGCCCCCATTCATCCTTTCCTCCGCGGACTGCTTTTCGTTTATGGTCTGCAACTTCACCACCTCACGCCAAATTCTATCCTCCACATCTCCATTTTCATCACTCTCTGCGAAGCCTTCCTTGGTGTCCAGCCTAACTGGGCACTATGGAAGCGCATTTTCTTCTGTCGCCGCAATGGCTCTCCAATTGTCGCCTATAATATAGGCGGCGTTGTAATTTCCGTTCGCCCCACCGTCGATTACTTCGACGTCAAACTCCCTGACTCAGTTCAAGGGTGGCGCAACAAGTGGTTGTACATTCAGGAGGAGAATCATGGATGTGTTGAAGACAACATCCCTCCTTTCGATGGCGCCGAAAAAATCCTTCGCCGCCGCTCCTGGGATGCAGAAGCTACCGAAGAAGAAAAGATATCGACAGAGGCCCTGATGACTCGCTTCCATGAGTTGCAAAATACTCGCGGCAAGGAGCTGTCAGGTATTCAGATCACGCACGTATTTTTTTAGAACTAGGGTGCAGCCTCTTCAAGCTCGCAAATACCCTCTCTGGAAGTATGCTGGCGATAAGGACGTAGATCGGTTGTCGGCGGATTTAGAGGTCAAGGACTTAGAGAAGCTTGTCCGAAAAATCTCGTCTCTCAGCAAAAAAGATCCTGTCCCATCTTCTTGCCGTGTAAAACCATACAGCGCCGCCAATCCACTTCCCAAGGTAACCTTTGTCGATTGATTTGTTATTGCCTTGCTATCTTTTTGTAACTCCTTTTTTGACATCTTCCCCTGTTTTTTGTATAGAACCATCCAAATCTTGTCTCGCTTCCTCCCCTTCCTGAAGGTGGAGAAGTCGAGGAAAGGGCCGTTGTCACCGACGACAACCAAGATGCCCCCTCTTTTGTGAATGAACCCGTGGATTCTCTGAAATCTGCGGGATCTTCTGAAAAGGAGGCTGCCTCCGAAGGCACTACATCGGCACAATCTCCTCCTCCTGCTGTTTCTCCAAGGAACAAGAGGAAGAGGAATGTTGCCGAAGATTCCGGCACCTCCAAAGCCGAAGAAGTTGCTCCTTCACGTCAGAAGGCAACTTATGATCCATATCTTGAATCCCTCATCAGCTCGTAAGTCTCCTTTATTTCCCTTTATTTTTGTACTCGGAGATTTTCGTCTATCTTGCTTTTTATGCTGTCGACTTTTAATCGCAGTGATGATGAGGAAGAAGTACCAACTCTTGATGTGGCTGCTCGAACGAGTACGTCACATACTTTAATTGTTTCGGAGACGCCTGTTGAAGGAGAGGAATCCTCGCCTCCTCAACAAAACGTTGGCGCTCCCACTCCTCCTTCAAGCCCTCTTGTCCCTTCACCAAAAAGGACAAGGGTGGAAACGATCGTGGAGCCTACCCTCCAATTGGGTAGCTCCTCCAATCCTCTCTTGGATGATGTAAGTTCTTAATTTGCTTGTCGCTATCTATATTTCCTCCGTTTGCTTCTTTATACCTTCATATTTTTCCCATACCGACGTTTTCTTTCTTTGTCCTTCTTTGACAGCCTATGATCAAAGAGCTTGTTCGTATCGGTGCCCAATTCATTGGATACCGTGAATATGCCAGCAAAGCTGAAGGTAATAACATTTTTTTGATGACCTTTGTTCACAACTTCTTGCTCCTGTTTTGTCGCAATTTTGACGATTCTTTACTATTTTGGCAGAGAAACTTGCAGAAGCTAACAAGCTTGTCGACACTCTTGCTCAGAAACTGGAGCAAAGTGAAGCGGCTCGCAAAGCAGCTGAACTTGACGCTAGCCAAGCTAAAGCAGAGGCTGAGAAGGCCAAGGCAAAAGCTGCTGGTGTCGAAGATCTGCAAAAAAGACTTGATGACGCCGAAACTGCTTTGAATGAGCACAAGGCCGCCCAGGCTACTCGTGAACAGGCGATCACCAAGCGCTTGAACACGCAGAATCAGCGCTTCCTCGGTAATTTTGTCGATCCCTTCTATCTTTCTTAGACTTGCTTTTCCTTGCCTGCTGTCGACCAACATATATTTTCTGCTGCAGGTAAAACAAACCAAGAATTTGAGCTTGAAGATCCCGACAATGATCCTCTCCTTGACGCACTATCTTTCCTGGAGTTTCATGGAACCGAAGTTCGCGAAGGCATGGAGCATGCTGACACAGGATTATCAAGGCTGTTCCCTTACTTCTTCCCGAAGAAAGAGGAGCCCAAGACTTTTCTTGCTCTTGCCAAGGACTTCAATCCACCAGAAGATCTTGGACTGAAGATGCGCCAGGAGAACATGAAGATTGCTGTCGAAAGCACTGTTGCCTTGGTCGCTGATAGCCAACAAACTATCGACTGGGCGAAAGTAGGCGACACAGACCAGATAGAGCAAACAAAACGGCGATCTTTGATCAAGGCAGCCAAGCCCAACACGAAGAAAATCTTGGCCTATCTCGGGATCAAGCCATCTGCAACTCCTAGCTCATCAAGGCCGGAGGTCTAGTTGAATGCCTCTTCTTTTTTATTTTTCTATTTCTTTAGCTATTGTCGCCATATTAGCTTTGGCGAAAATTACCTTAGTAGTCCTTTTGAAGAACTCCTTCTGTAATATCTATGTAAATTTCCTGAAGATCAATGGAATTCTGTCTTGCACGATCATTTGATATTGAAATTTTCTTTTCCAGTTGATTTTTGATAACTACTCTGCCAGTCCTCGTGCTGCCGATACTTCTCCTGCTTCCTCCTTCTCGAAGAAAACACTAGTCGATGATAATCTCATTGAAGGTTCTTCAAGCAAACATTTGTCGCAAGATTTGCAAGAGCTTCGACAAAGAACTTCAATCTATGAAAAAACAAACTCTGGCAATGATGGAACAATCTCGAAAAGCATCCGAGAGAGAGAAAATCGCTCTTCAACAAGCCAAAGAGGCCATAGCTGCCAAGGATGCTGCTGTGTCGGAAGCTGAGAAAGCCACTACTCGAGAAAATAGCATGCTCGAGCTAATGATTGAAGCTAGCGCGGATATGCTAGGTATGCTTTTCCAACCTCACACTGCTTCTTTATTTTTGTCACTGTGCCTCCCCTTAGATTTCTTGTTTTGTCGCTTAATAGGCTCGGTTCTCGATGCTGCCGCTGAAGACGAAAGAGTGAATGTCAGGACGAATCTCCTCGTCAATCTTTCTCTTAACCATGGATGTCTTTTCTGGGCCACTCCTGAGCGAACCCAGCAAATTGTCAGGTTCCAAGATCGCGCTTGTCAGGTGCGCGAATTTCTCAATTTCTGCACGAGAACCTTGACCCTTGTTTACAAGACTTTATTTCCTCGAGATGAGGCTCCCGAAACTCTTCTTGGACTGATGGAGAAATTTAGAGATGCTCCTCGTATTCACAACTTTGTGCGAGCTCAACTGACTGCTGGCGCAAGGTTTGCCATGATTATGATACACATTTGCCATCCCAAGTTGGACCTGACGAAGATTGTTGCTGATTGCTTGGCCAAGAAATCGCGGCGGAAAAATAACATTGACTCAATCAATGAGATGGTTACTCCTGTGGCTGAGGCGATGATGGATGAACTTCTTCGAATGGATTCGGAATTCTTCATCAAGGGAACCTATGCTGAGCACAAGACAACCAGAGGTTTATCCATAGATAGTATACTAGGCATGAACTGAACTGTACTATATTGCGAGAAATTATGTCTATATCTTGTCTATCTCTTTTGTTCCGAAGAATTTGTTTATATTGTAAAGCAGCCTATATTGTTGGAGCCCCCGAGCCTCTGGCTAGAGTTTATACTATTTTGCTATCTCAAAAATTCTTCTTCTTGTTGCAAGAAGGTATATTTATTTTTCCATCGATGGGTTACAAGCCCCCGAGTGTTTTGGTGTCGAAGTTCTATATTTTTGTTGCGAGGTTTTCAGACCAAAGCAATAAGATTTTGACGAGTATGCTATATTTATAGTTGTTAGCTTCCGATGTTCTATTTGGCGAGGTATTATTGTACCAAGGCGAAATATTTCGGTAAATCTAGTTTATCTATATTGTATATATTTTGTAACTTGAAGGCGTTGAGCCCCCGAGCGTGTCGAAGAATAAGAAGTATATCTCCACTATCTTTATTATATTGCAGCACCGCGAGCCCGCCTCATTAAAAACCTTTCCGGCCCCACTCGGTGCCCCGAAAAGGAAAAGAGTGCGTCTGAAAACTCGCGGGCGTTTCAGTACATTGTATTTTTACAAAGGAGGACTATATTTCGACTCTAGTCGTAGAACCGCCTGAGCTGCGCCACGTTCCAGGGGTTTTTCTCGGGAGCCCCCGTCTTCTTGTCCTTGATCCTATATGCTCCTCCGTCGATGACTTCCGTGACGACGTAAGGGCCTAACCATGGTGATTCGAGCTTTTCAGTACTTTTTTGATTTAACCGTAAGACCAAATCTCCGACCTGGAAAGATCTTGGCCTTAACCGTCGACTGTGGTAGTTTTTGAGGTCCTGCTGGTATTTGGTGACTTGTGAAAGTGCTTCATCTCGAGCTTCATCGAGTGCGTCCATATCATCCTCTCGAGCTCTTCGTGATGTTTCCTCGTCATACTCTGTTACTCTTGGAGAATCATGCTCTATCTCAATTGGTAGTACTGCCTCAGCTCCGTGGACGAGGAAGAACGGAGTTTCTTGTGCCGCCGTATTTGGTGTTGTTCGGATGCTCCATAAAACACTTGGCAATTCTTCTGGCCAGGTATGTCGCGCCTTTTCAAGCGGTCCTAGCAAGCGCTTTTTGATACCGTTGCAGATGATGCCATTGGCTTTCTCGACTTGGCCATTGGTTTGCGGGTGCCCAACTGACACAAAGTGCAATTTAATGCCTACTTCTGCGCAGTACTCCTTGAATTCCTTGGATGTAAAATTTGTACCGTTGTCTGTGACGATGCTATGAGGCACTCCGAACCGAAAAACGAGGCCTTTCACAAACTTTATTGCCGACGCTGCGTCTGGTGAATTTATTGGCTTCGCTTCTACCCACTTTGTGAATTTGTCGACAGCAACCAACAGGTACTCATATCCTCCTGGCGAGGCTTTGTGCAACTTGCCCACCATATCGAGTCCCCATTGAGCAAAAGGCCACGACAATGGTATTGGCATCAGCTCTGCCGCCGGAGAGTGAGGTTTTGCGGCGAATCTCTGGCACGCGTCGCAGGTTCTTACTATCTCTTTCGCATCCTCGATTGCTGTCAACCAGTAAAATCCTGCCCGAAAAACCTTTGCTGCAATAGCTCGACTGCTCGCATGGTGACCACATATTCCTTCATGCACATCTTTTAGGATTATTCTTCCTTCTTCGGGTGTGACACACCTTTGCAGGACGCCTGAGATACTTCGCTTGTATAACTCCCCTTTAATCACTGTGAAAGCTTTGGACCGTCGAATAATTCGCCTTGCCACAACTGGATCGTCGGGTATTTCTTTCCTGAGGATATACGATATGTAGGCTTGCATCCAAGGGACTTCTACCATCATCACAAGCTCCTGGTCTTCTTCGTCCTCCACGGCCTCTTTGAGGGGCACCGAAGTTTTTTCTTCTTTTGCTTTTTTCTGCGCCTTCTTCGGCTTTGTGGATCTCTCCGCTATTTCTTCCCAAAATACACCTGGCGGGATTGGGAGGCACTGCGACCCGATGTTTGCGAGAACGTCGGCTTCATCATTGCTCAACCTACTGATGTGATTTACCTCGCATCCATCGAACAGCTTCTCAAGCTCATTGTACACCTCCTTGTATGCTATCATGCTATCATTGACTGCATCACATTGGTTCATAACTTGCTGAGCTACCAATTGTGAGTCGCCAAAGATTTTTAGTCGAGTTGCGCCGCAAGCTTTCGCCATCTTCATCCCGTGTATGAGGGCTTCGTATTCCGCTTCATTGTTGGATGCGTTTGGGAACGTCATCCGTAGGACGTACTTTAACTTGTCGCCTTCAGGTGATATAAGTATCACTCCTGCGCCAGCTCCTTCTACTCTCTTGGATCCATCAAAGTTCATGGTCCAAGTTCTCGACAAATCTGGAGGTCCCGTGTTTTGCAGCTCCATCCACTCTGCAATGAAATCTGGCAAAACTTGCGACTTGATTGCCTTTCTTTTTTCATACGTGATGTCCCGAGGGGAAAGTTCTATTCCCCAAAGGGAGACACGCCCTGTAGCTTCTGGATTGTTCAGTATATTTGAGAGAGGTGCTTCATTGACTACTATTATCGGGTGTGCCGAAAAATAGTGGCGCAACTTTCTTGCCGTTGTAATTACTCCATATGCTAGCTTCTGGTACTGCGGGTACCGCTGTTTGGAAGGCGATAAAACTTCACTGATGAAATATACCAGCCTTTGCACTCCATGGAGTTTCCTTCTTCTTCTCTTTCGACAACTAGCACCGTGCTAACCACTCGGGGTGTGGCTGCAATGTACAGCAGAGAGGTTCCTTTTCCTTCGGCGCCACCAAGATTGGTGGTGTCGAGATTGTGCGTTTCAGATCCTCGAAAGCTCTATCGGCTTCTTCGTTCCACTGGAATTTCTCCCCCTGCTTTATCAAAGCGTAGAATGGTAATGCTTTTTCTCCCAGCCTGGCGACGAATCTGCTTAAAGCTGCGACTCGCCCAGTCAATTGCTGTATTTCTTTTAACTTTGTTGGCTTCCTCATTGTTACGATAGCTTGTATTTTGTCGGGATTTGCTTCAATTCCTCTTGCTGAAACTAGGAACCCAAGAAGTTCTCCTGCTGGGACGCTGAAGGAGCACTTCGTTGGGTTCAGCTTGAGACAGAATTTGTCGAGGTTCTCGAAGGTTTCCTTGAGATCCTCGATCAGCGTCGTCCCCTTTTTTGATGTTATGACGATGTCATCGATGTATACTTGCACATTTTTTCCAATCTGTGTCGCCAAACACTTCTGCATCATCCTCTGATATGTTGCTCCCGCGTTTTTCAGATCAAAGGGCATTGTTCTATAGCAAAACACGTTGTAAGGTGTGATGAACGCTGTTTTTACTTCATCTTCTTGTTTTAATCTGATCTGGTTATAACCAGAATATGCGTCCAGGAAGGAAAGACGTTCACATCCTGCCGTGGAGTCGATAATTTGGTCGATCCTCGGGAGGGGAAAGTGATCCTTTGGACAATGTTTATTGAGACATGTAAAGTCGACGCACATGCGAAGGACCTTAGTGTTTTTCTTCGGCACCAACACTGGATTAGCTACCCATGTGGCCTCCGTATGCAGCTCCTTGATAAAACCAACTTCTCTTAGTCGATCAATTTCTCGACAACGATAGCCTTGCGGTTTGGTTCCGAAAAACGTCGCAAGGGTTGTTTGATTGGTCTCGCTAGTGGATCCAAGTTTAGGTGGTGCTCGGCAAGTTCCCCGGGTACTCCCGGCATGTCAGCTGGACACCATGCGAAGATTTTCCAGCTCTCACGGAGGAACTCGACGAGCGCGCTTTCCTATGCGAGGTCCATGTCGTTTGCGATGGATGTCGTCTTTTTGGATCCGTCGGGTGAATCCGCACCTCCTTTGAATTTTTCTCGGTGTTGAAAGTTGATTCTTTATTTGGCCTTCCAACGTCCGGCAGCACGTCGTAGTCGGCCATGAGCCTTGACGCCAAATACTCAGCTTGCATCCCGAAAGTTTCTGATATTCGATGAAAATCCTTATCACATTTATCGGCTAGGGCGAAGCTTCCTTTGACTGTGATTGGTCCCTTAGGTCCAGGAATCCTCCATAACAGGTACGTGTAATGTGGTACCGCCATAAATCTAGCATAAGCTGGTCGACCCAACAGAGCGTGGTACTGTGACGGAAAATCGACGACTTCAAACTCCAACTTCTCGATTCTATAATTTTCTCGGGTTCCGAACTGAACGTCGAGATTGATCTTCCCCAGCGGGTAACTTGGCTTCTCCGGTGTGATACCATGGAACCTCGTGTCCGTTGGTTTCAGGTTTGCTAAGGATATATTCATCTTCCTTAGTGTATCTGCATACATAAGGTTTAAGCTGCTGCCGCCATCTATGAACATGCGAGAGACATCGAACCCTGCGATAACTGCTAGTAGGATAAGTGCTGACTGCCCTTGTCGAGGAACTTGCTGTGGATGATCTGCTATGGTGAAGCCGATGTCTTGCCCTGACCAATTGAGGTACTCAACTATTGGTGGAGGCATTTTTTCTGCCATGAACACTTGCCGCGAAATTACTTTCTGAGTTCTATTGGATGGCCTTCCCTTCTGAATCATCGAGACCGCTCCGTTAGAGTTAGGATCAATGTAGGGCGATGGTGGAGGTGCTGCCGCTATTCTGAGCTGATGTCGATTGTCGTCCGTAATCGCGGGAGGAGGTGGCAAGTGAATCTCACTCCTGGGTTCTCGAGGATTTCTCTGTGCTGCCTGAGCATTAGCATGCCCTGCCCACCTTAACATTGCCTGGAAATTGCGACAATCTTTCTGCAGATGTCCTGACTGTCTTTTTCCGTTGCTGTTGAGGAAAAAATGCATCTGACACGGCCCGTTCATCATTTCTTCGGGAGACACGAAAGGCCTCTGAAACCTTGGCCCACTATTTTTCCTATTGTTTCTAGAGTCATCTCTATTGTCGCCTCGTTGCTCATTGCTTCTCTGATAATCATCTCTGTTGTTTCCTCCGGTGTTTGCTCGGAAGCCTGCCGAAATTTGACCTGGGGCGTCATAGCTCGGGTACTGCCGAGGAAATCGTCGCCTTGGTTGATAGTTTCGACCACGGTCTTCCTCTGGCGACCTGTGCCGTTTGTTGTGAACAGCATCTTCTCCATCTGCCCATCTGTTTGCTATTTCCATTAAAGCAGATACTGTCTTTGGATTGGTCCTCCCCAAATCCTCGACAAAATCTCCACGACTGATTCCTGCGACAAACGCATCAATCGCTCTCTCGTCAGATATATTTTCTGCCGAATTTTTGATGATGTTCCACCTTTGGATATATTTTCTCATTGGCTCGTCTGGCTTTTGTCGGCATGCTCTCAACTCCTCTAATGATGCAGGTTTCTTGCACGTGGACCGGAAGTTCTTGACGAACACGTCCTCGAAGCTTTCCCAGCTGTCGATAGATCCTGGAGGAAGTTTCTTTATCCACGATCGTGCGACTGATTCCTGCGACAAACGCATCAATCGCTCTCTCTATCGACATAAAAGACATGTCGAGGTTTCGACCAAGAAGCTTGTAACCTTGATCTTGCTCTGTTCCGAGCTTCTCTGTGGCTATCACCCAAAGTTCTAGATTGTCGACTCAGCTCTGCCCTTCGCCTACTTGATGCAGAGGCTGCCTCCTTTCTTCTGTTTAGCTCAGCTGTCTGTTTTTCCAATTCCCTTGCAGCTCGTGCAAGCCTATATTGATATGTTTGTAATTCTTCCGGCGTGGCTGTGGTAGCCATTGGTTCTGAGCCATCCATAGCTCTTGCGGCTCTATCCCATGCTGCTTGCGGGAGTCGAACTCTGTCTCGCGGCTGTGGCCCGATATATTTATTGCCTAGGCCTCGTCGCAAATCAGAGGGATCAACGTATGGATTTCCCAAATTGTCGAAAGCCTCAGATGTTTCCTCCTGATCATGACTTGGCTCTCCGATGACATAAATCTGATGATACTTCGTATTGAGATCTATGTTGGGTTTGGTGACACCATCATGAAGATTGGCGAAGACCTTGCCCACTGTAGTAGATTTGTCGATGAAGTCATAGCTATCGACACTGCTTGAGCCATTGCTTATATAGGAGTCCGCAGATGACTCAAACGACATGTCGCTGAAGATCTTGGCAAGTTTTTCTCTCGCCCTGGTGCTGATGAAGCGTGTCGAAGAAGTTTCTTCCTCTCCTGATTCGGTTGACGATGTATAGCTTGAAAAATCGGAATCGACCGCCGACGATCCCGATGAAATCGGAATTTCGACACGATACGATCCCTCTTTCTCGACGCGGAAGTGAAATCTTCCGAACGTCATCTCCATAGGCTCCTCCAGATACGCATATGCATCCAAACGGGAGGGCGGGTGAGGAACAAAATCGACAAGACCAGTTGCGATCTGTTTACCTCGATCCATTGCGTTGCTTGCGGTTGATGAAGTCGACGATCTTGAACGTGCCATCGAAATCGTATCCTTGACGCCTCTAGTTCCCACAGACAGCGCCAATTGACAAGGTATCAACTTGTCAATGCCTACGGGTTGTAGACTAGGGTTTAGTTGGAAGTAGAGGGCAAGTAGATCTCGAAGGTTTCAGCCGAAAAGTACTCGACGATTATGAAAACTAGGGTTTGAGAGACAATGATTCGATGCTTTCTTCGTCCCTCGACTCCCCCTTATATAGGAGGCGGAGCCGAGGGATTCGTATTGTACAAGTTACAGAGTCCGGGAAGGTTTCTAATTCATCCCGCAAGATTACAAATAATGCTTCCTATTACAACTCTAGCTTTCCTTAATAATATCTTGGGCTTCCGAATCTTCTTATTCTTCGAGTAGTGGGCCTTCAGTAAACCCCGGGTACCATCTTCGGCAGGCCCATTTGGGATGCCTATGTCACTCGGAGAAGCAGAAAAGAGAGAAGACTCAAAACTCGCAAAGGTAAGAGAAGAAAGAATATAGGTAAGGAGAAAAATCAGAGCTAGTCAGATCTATCCAACGAATTTTTCGAAAATAGTTTTGACACTCTACACAACAACGTCCGTTGGCAAGGTTATCCTACAGGCTGGACTAGTGGGGTACAGTCAACCTGAGCTCTGATACCAACTTGTGACGCCCCGGAACCGGTACCATGAGGATTCCAGCGATCCCGCCGAAATCCGCATGATATCGATTCAGAGACGCCCTCCGACACGACGTGCGCGAAGAATCTCACACGTGATGCCAGAGGAATTAACACGAGTGGTAACATTACAACAGGATTACGATAGAGTCCACAAGATACATATATTACAACAACGACTCCAACGAGTTAAGATACAAATATACAATACAATGATCCGAATCATACAGAAGATCGAATACGTCCGAGTACGGACAAGGTACAAATTGGACTAAGAGTCCTGAAGATAACCAGCGGCGTCCATAACCCTGCCCAGGCCAAGCCGGAAGGGTAACCTTGCTAACGTCGTCTTCATCGAACATATCTTCATACCTGCCCGGTTATATCTCGTAGAAGCAGCAATAAGTACGGGTTTGTACTTAACAAGACTTCAAGACGTATAAGCATTCGTCAACCGATCGTCCTTTGTACTTGAGGCACGCAGGGGACTTAGAGGACGCAAGAGGAACGTCATAGGCAATATGGTGGGGTTAAGCGGCAGCGCAAGCACTAAAAACCTATAGAGACACTCTACAACATTCGTCTAATCAGAGAAGGTGAGAGAGCGCATAAGGTAACGAGATAAAATACTACACAAACATAACCCAGCCGATTACACATATCCCCTCCAACAATTGCAAAGAGGCAATGTAAAAGGCACTCAACGGTGGACAAGTTTTATTGGGTAACGGTTGTAGTAAGGCTATATTACTACGCAAGTTATTATCAGATTATTAGTAACAAGATAACGGTGTAAGTTGTTCTATGATCGAGTTAAACAGCTCCAAGTCGTCCATAACCCCGGACACGGCTTATCTATAAGATGTACACCCTGCAGGGGTTGCCAAATGTAACCATACGCATGCTCGACCCACTTACGACAGGTGGATGTCTCACAACAAGACCGTTCCCAGTTCAACAAGAAAGTCTAGGGGGGCCACCCGACTAAGCTACCCGTAACGAAGTCCGGCCGTACTCGAAGCGGACTCGGGGTTTGCGTTAACGGCTAGGCGTGCAAACCACACGCTTCGCTAAATGTTCCGCGGGGTACGAGCATGAATATAAACACCCGAAGGCAATAGGAAGTAAACACCCGAAGGCAACAAGATATAAACATGCATGCGCCAAATAAAACCAAGGTTGTGGCCCCCTTTTCAACCGACTTGAGAAAAGGTAATGGGTGAGGGGGGTCCCAATAATTGTCCCCACGCATGGGTAGAGCGCTCAATCTCGGAACATATAACAAGAACTCGGGTCCTAGGGGACATTAGCAAGTCAAAGTTCCGATGCTTTCGCAAAGGGGCTCACAGATGCCTCTACTTACAATTTTAGTTGTTAACATTAAAGTAAAGCATGAGTATCTCCAACAACTGATATAGCATGTGATAACATCCAAACAACCCAACATATCCCGATAAGATAACAAGAATCTGTAACGAGATAAAACAACACTAGCATGCACTACGACTCGCAAGGCGTAATCCGATAACCAAACAATAGCTGTAGGTGGTTGGTGGAGTCAATATAGGCTGCTTGAGGTAACAAATGGAAGGGACACGTGACAAGAACACAACTTAAGGATAGCATGAGGGAGAAGGCAAAATAAAATAGATGAGCGACTCCTGCAGGGACAGGAGTATAAGGGAAATGCTTGCCTGTTAAAGCTCGCCGAGGAACATCCGGAGAACTTGTCGTATCTCACCGCACCACTTCGTGATCCTATCCGGGAAGAAGCAAATGCTCGGAACACACAACGCATGCAAGTCTTACTACTACGGATAAAGAAGATCCAGCATAATCAAGATGATATGCATGACATGGCATAGATGGTGCAATGCATCTTATCCAATTTAAGCGGAGTCGAAACCCCGACAAACAGTTTAGGTTGGAGTTGCATATTTACCGGCAAAGTTAATGGTTGTTAGAATGGCAGTAACATGGCAAGGGTGATCTACTTCAATATTAAACGGAGCGGGGAAATCTTAGGTGAATATCCGAAATACTCCGCATATATGTTAGGTGGTATGCACGAACTATCAACGCGCGACATGATGCGAGATGCAAACAGATGAATGGATGGCATATTAATGTTCAGCACATTTTTCTGATCAATTTTCATGTATAACACTTTTTATTTCGAATTACAGATTAAAAGTTATTAACAAATTGGTTTTATTATTAATTAAAATAGAAAAACAGATTTATTTTATTAGGAAAAGGACCCGAAAGCAAAACAGTTGCTAGGGAGGGGCCCCGGGTTTATTTTATAAGCATACAGGGGGTTTTCTTGGAAAGAACAGCAGCCAGGGGCCACGGTTTGATGCTGAAGAAGATACAGGCGCCAAACTGTAAAAGGCCAGATTGGATCTGGATCTGGGGAGATTCTCACCGCGCTGGGTGCTAGCCAGAGTCGCTGACGAGTGGGGCCGGAGGGGGTCGACGTGGACGCCATGCTAGCGAACCATCCGCGCACGCACACCAGATGCTCGACGCCGTGCACGTTCCAGGGGAGACGGTCACCGCGGGTCGGCGTCGTCGCGCGCGGGCGATGCAGGACGCCCCAGGGCACGAGGAAGGAGGAGTCGGACGCGCCTCGTCGGCGCGGAACAGGATGAGGCGACGCCATCGTCGGGGAGTCACCGGAAGGGCACCGGCGGTGGACATCTGTGAGCGGTGGCGACGGGTCAACGTGGGGGGAACAATACAGAGATGGAGAAGGAGCGGGAAGGGGTCAGGGAGATGCGCTACCTCACGAGGAACGCGTGGAGACGGTCGGATAAGACGGGGGAGGACAGACGACATCACCATCGTCGATGAACTGTGGTGGCCGGAGTTGGGGGCGGAGGTCCTTGGCGATGATTGGAAGCACCCCCGGCCCAATTTCTTGCACCGGTAGATGGAGGAGAAGGAGGTGGTGCCGTAGGTGCTCTCAGATCACCGGGAGGTGGCCGGAGTTGGCGGATCGACGGCGGGAAGGGGGCAAGCGTCTGTGGGGTTTTCTCTTCTCCCGTTTTGCTTGCAGATGAAGAAGAAAGGTGGGAGAGAGGCGTGTGCGAGGGGGAAAAGAGGGGCGTGGTCCAGAGTTAAAGAGGAGGGAAGGGAGGACCACGCGGGGCAGGTGGTGGAGGCGCCGTGCTTCTCCCTCTCTGCTTCGGCATGAGCTGCGTGAGGGGAAGAGGACAACGACCAGAGAGGATATTTCATCGAAGGGGTACGGGACAGATAGGGGTGGGCTGAAAAAGAGTGGGTTGGATTGGGTTGAAGAAAGGAAAGAGAGAGCTGGGCCGCCGAGGGAAAAGGAAAAAGGGCCAGGGAAGAGCTGGGCCTGGTTAGAGGATAGGGCTTTCTTTTAAAATTTGTTTTCCCTTATGTTTTTTGAAAACTGTTTTGAAACTATTTTTGTAATTCAAATAGAACCAGTTTGATTTTAAATTTGAAAGTATTTGAAAATAGTTTTGTTTATCATATAGTTTTGGGAGTTTAGGATTTGTGAAAAGAGACATAGAAGGGGGGCTTAATATGAAGACCATATGAGAGGTTAAAATAAAATAAGAAGGCTCTATAAAATAATTTTATTTTTGTAAAACATGGATGATATGATGCATATGCCATGATGAACTTGGAACGACACGGAAAAACAAGCAACAGAGAAAACTAATCTATGGGGTTTTTCCGGGTCGTTACAGTAATGTGGTCTATGATGGGTTGCAGGTACCGGCGAAGGAGTTTGGTTAACGAGTCCCAGACTGTCGTCGTGGTCGGGGTCCATCCTTAATTGGTGTAAGAGGACCGGCGAGGACCTGTGGTCGGGGTATGCAACAAAGGGTGGGTGTGCGAGGTAGCGGAGGAATATGATTGGCTATGACCTTATACCGGGCCTCATACCAAAGGAAGTGTGGACGGGTCGCCCCCGGTTGGCACCAAGGTTAAGATCTCTTATGGGTAAAGCAACACACCTCTGCAGAGTGTAATGAATCGTGATCTGTCACTCCCTGTTCCGGGATATGGAACTACGAACGCTGCCGGAAAGGAGCTCCATGAAGTTCTAGTAAACCGGTGAAGGCTGACGGACATAGTTCTTCTGAATAAAAGCAACCTTTTGAAAGAAATGGTTATGAAAACCTGCAATGGTATTAGACTTTCTGGTCTAATGCCGTAGCTAGTGCATTAAACACCTCTTTCCTATAATGAACTTGTTGAGTACGCTCGTACTCATCCCACTCTTAAATCCCCTGCTTAGATATGGAGGCAACGAAGGAGGATCTACAGTGCAACTCGAAGGCCGAGGAGTCAACAACTACTTCAAGAGACAGGAACCTGTCAGAGGAGTCAGATACCACATCCAACAAGGAGAAAACCTAGTTTAGCCATAGAAAGGAACTAGCTTTCTAAACCTAGCTCCTATTTAGCTAGAATCTATTCTTAGCCTCTATAGCTAGTTAAATACTCTACAAATAGAGTTCGTGATAAGACTAGACTATGAGTCGTTCTTCTGGAGTTTATTTGCAGTTTACCTCATTGTAAAGTAGGAGGCTGTGTTGATCTTATGTAACAGAGTCTGTGTGTAATTCTATAGACATGCCTTGGACCCGCATAAGTTTATGTTGTACCACTCTGAGTGATATAATACTAGTGGAACGGTGTTTCATTGGTGTTATATCAGACTTGCATACTACACCATGCAGTGGTATGCCGGGTCACCACATCTACCAACCAAGGTGGGCCACCATGTCATTTCCCATGAAGGATTCTTGAAGAACAAGGCAAGAAGACGAAGAAACAAGGAAAGTTCAGATGTAGCACTCTTTGTCATACCTCTCGAGACCTGGCTCACAATATAAGGGCCAGGAGAGAGGCTGTCGAGGGACACACAATCAATCTAGCCATAACCACTGTAAGTCGAGAGTTAGGTCATACACAATCCTAGCTTTTCGTCGAGTTCTTAGTCAAAGCCTTCGACTGCCCCATTGTAACCCGATATTCACAATAATCAAGATCAGACAAGCAGGAAGTAAGGGATTTACCTCGCAGAGGGCCCCAAACCTGGGACAATCCCTCTCCCCGTTTGTTTGGTATCCGATGTCTCGTGTTAGCCTCCAGGATTCCGTCAAACCTAAGCCCCAAAAGGTGGGCATTGCCAAGGAGTACCCTCGACAATTGGCGCCGTCTGTGGGAAACCTGTCAACACAAGACTCGGCATCGGCTCCTTCGGCCATGCTATAAGCAACTTCATCATCACCACCGGCGGTATCGTTGGCCCCTTCGTCACCAAGTTTGGGGAACTCGATTCGATTCGGGTCCTTCGAATTCACGCCACATGACAACTCGTCTCGCCCGACCTTTTCGGATCTACAAGGAGGATTTGGCATGACGTTCGGGATCATCCACTACAACATCAATGCTGAGGGCATCCTTCGACTGCCCGAACCGATCGTCTCCAACTTAGCAAGGACGTCATCCTCGATGGCGACAGAGTCAACCGTGACCAGTCCGGGCTTTGTTGATTCTCAACTGAGTTACTTGCATCAGCAAATTCTTCACCGCCAACGACCCCTCGATCAATGTCATCCATGTCAGTTGGATCTTATGATTCTATGTCATCCAACATAATTTCATATTACTGTTTAAACTGCGATACCAGGCATGGGTTGGGCTCGGACGACACACCATTCGTTTGCAGTGCCAATTATTCTTCGGGTGAGGAATGTTCAACACCGTTGTCAGGATGACTACTTGGAGGGTGGCTCATCATAAGATCTATGCCATCCTCAATGCAGCGAACGGAGGAGAAGAAGGAGAACATACGCCACACGCTAGCAGGCGCCGTAACCCCAAAAATAGCGCCAACAATGACGACAACGATTACACTATCGCTGAAGAAGAATGGACGGCGGCTCGAGCTTCTATACTCAACAATACTGGGCTCCCCTCTAGGACCTCAGCAGGGACCCTTAATGCATATCGTTCCATATTAGTGAGAAATCGAGTGCGGCTGTCAAATGAGCAGGCAACTCTCGACCGACATCGGGTTGTGGCCGATCAATCTAGCGAACGCCGAAGGGCCTCATAGGCAGTCGCGTCTCGGAGCAACCAAGGTTCAGGAAGACATCGAGCAAGGATGCCTCGGCTTTCGGAAGAAGATGCAAGGGAGATAACTTCGAACTTGTCCAAATCTTTTATGACTATGGACACCGCGAGCATGTTGAGACCAAAAACCGTTGAGGGAGCTACGGCCAACCTCGCAGCATACCTGATCAACCAGCAACCACCACCTGAAGAGCCCATGGCGCAAGCTCATCGGGGTGTTATGGAGAGCCTCGCAATCCTTGGAGATAAACTCGTTCCTCAAAAAGAAAAGTCCACACATCAGGGATGTGGCTCCAAGCATCGTTCGAGAGACGCTCGATATGACATTACTCAAAGTAGGATTGATAAAGCTCGGCGACGCCGAGCCACAAGAGGAGAATATGATAGCAGCAATTCCGAAGAAACTCAGGAGTACGACGGCGAGATGTGAGGAGCAGATTGTTTGAGTTATAAGATTCGAGAGACAATGCCACCCAAAAGGTTCAAACCTACTCCCACTGATGCTGCCAAATACGACGGGCAGCAGGAGCCGAGATCCTGGATAGATGATTATCTACAAACCTTGACTTTACACAAGGGGAATCAGATAGCAGCAATGCAATGCTTGCAGCTTTACTTAAAGGATTCGACACGATCTTGGTTGAGGGGTTTACCAAAGGGCTCCATCAAATCATGGGAGGACATGGTCTATGCTTTCGTCAAAAACTTTAAGGCGACTTACAAGAGGCCTATCGGAATCAAGGAATTGTGTCACTGCCAGTAGAAGCAAAAGGAGTCGATGCGGGCGTACATCGGAAGGTTTACCAAGTTATTGAACACTGTCGAAGATGTTTCTGTCAACAGAGCAATCGACGCCTTCAGTGATGGCATTCGATGGGAATCGTACATTGAAGAACTTGGTCGAAAGAAGCCAAAGACTATCACCAAGTTGATGGAAATCGCCAACAGTTGGGCTAATGGAGAAGATAATGTGAGAAAACCTCGTCCACGCAGCGACGATGAAGATGACAATCACCCAAGGCATGACTCGGGCAATCGAAAGGGTCGGCGCAAGAGGAGGAAAGATCGCGGGTACGACGACACCAGCATGGTAGCTGCTGGATACTCTGATCGATGAGATGATCGATATGATGACAGACGTGACGATCGACACGATAATCATAATAATTCAGGAAGTTGTGGCAACTACAAAGGACGGCCTTTAAGGGTCCCAGACAGCCTTTTGCCAAGCAGCTAAATGCTCCCGGTTATCTACATTCATATATCGACTCTAAGGATGACAAGAAGAAGTAGAGTCATCTGCTCAGAGACTTCCGACAGTTCATTGAGATGCATAAGTTCATTCAGGGGCCGCAACAGTCGAATCCGCTGCCACTGCCACCACCACCTCAGCACCAAGTCCAGCAAGTGCAACCTCATAACCCCAATGAGTCCTTTCCTCCACCACGAGGACAAATGAGTATGATTCACAGAACTGGTGTTTCGAGGAGAGAGATGAAGAAACTTACACAGGAAATCAACCTCGCAGAAAGTACCATGGCAAATATCCCAGAATATGTCGACTGGTCATCACAGAGCATCCTGTTTAGTAGAGCAGACCACCCGATGACCATCCCAAAGCCATGTCATGTTGCCTTAGTAGTCGAGGCTCAAATAAGAGGATTCAGTATGAGCAAAGTGTTTATGGATGGTGGAAGCGGATTAAATCTCTTATTCGCAAACACAACCAAGAACATGGGGATTACAATGAAGATGCTAGAAGAATCTGATACATGTTTTCACGACATCCTTCCTACTTTACCGGCATATTCTCTCGGTAAGACCTCTCTGACTGTTGTCTTTGGGAAACACGATAATTTCAGGAAAGAACGGATCGAGTTTGAAGTAGTTAATTGGGAATCGCAGTACCATGCTATACTTGGAAGACCAGCTTACGTCAAGTTTATGGTTGTGCCACATTATGCGTATCTCAAGCTCAAGATGCCAGGAAACAATGGAAGAAACATCACAGTACATGGAAGATTTTCTCGCTCGGATAACTGTGATCGCGAGTTTCATAGGATTGCTGCAAAATTTGGAATGAAACAGGAAGTTATCGACTTTCCGTCTAAGCAATTGACCTCTCAGGAGGATGACAAGGTCAAGAAGTTGAAAAAGAAACCAGATGACACTGCATTGGGGGTATCAGTGGTTGGGCCCTCAAAAGTTGATGACAAAGCCTTAGTCGAAGACATTAATGCTTTGGCGCTTGCTTCCAGTACTTCTGATGAAATTATTGGCATGTCCAAAGCCACCGGCACCTTAGACAAGACTCAAGATAAGAAGAATCCTCCTCTTGTTTAAAACAAGACTAGCAGCGTTATGCACCTTTAATTTTTTCGTCTTCTCATTTCTCAGTAAGGATTTTTTAGCCGTATCGTCTTTAGTTTATCTTACTAATGAAGACTTAAGTTTCGTTTCTATAATATAATTTCGGACACCCAAACAGGCTCATCAAGACTTTTTTCGCATACTACATCGAACATAGATTCCGGCCCACAAAGCTCGATTAATAAGCTCGAGGGTGGTTATCCAAGACTATACCCGCTATTACCATCTAAAGCCTTTGAAATACGAGTGTTGCAATAGAAGGTAAAACAAGAGGGACCTATAACACACAAATATCCTTTTGCTAAAGCCTCAAGATTATGAGAGTGCTGCGAATAGCAAGGCTAAAAAAATTCCCATGCCGGTACTTTAAACTACAGTAGTACTAAAGAGCGACGGAGACAACGGCAGGCACAATCCCTTCGATTTAATTCAGGGGCTGCCGCCTAAACATACATCATCGGTTGAAGCAAAGTTGCACATTTCTACAGGTTTAGCGAACCTGCAACAAGAGCTAATCACTCAAATATTTGCCTCCGATAAACTTACAAACAATGGCATCAATGATGCTCAAGGAGCATTAAGAATTGCCCCTTGGAACAAACACCAATGTGCCAATGGAACTTGAAGAAGAAATCGTGTTTTGATAAGCATAACAAAATATGATGTAATTGACATAATTTACATCATACACATACTACACCCGAACAATCGGGTACAGCAAATATCGAGTGCATAAGTATCATTACTCTAACAAGACTTCGAATGTTCTCAGGAACGTTCTTCTGGGTTTTCTACTTCAACGTCCACTTTTGAACTATCTTCCAGCCTTTCAATTGCAATAATGACAGGAATTTTCGCCTTAGCGAAAAGATGTCCTACATTTCCACCGGCATTTGCAATAGCCGTCAAATTTGCAGAAGGATGCCTTGAAAGCACAAGGGCAAAGGCAATTTCGGCTCTAGCAATAAGTTGGGCACGAACATGACTCTGGATTTTCCTGGCGTTGCTGAACTTAGACATTAATGTCAACAGTGTTGGTGGAACTTCATTCAAAGGGAACATCGTCTTCCAGATCATCCTTAGTACAGTGTAGCATTTATCAAAAAAACCGGTGTACTAGATGCACCTGATCCTGAAATTTAGCGACTGTGGCAGCTTTCGATTGATTCTTCCAGAAGACTTCATCGAAACGGGCCAGGTTGATCAAAGCATCCACGCGCTCATGCACACGGTTGTTTTCTTCTGATAAGTTTAGAGCTATGACTGTCGAAGGAGATGGTTGACACATCATACGAGGATTTTTCGATGGCATTAAGGAAACTAAAAAAAAGATAAGAGGAGGGAATTACAAGAACTTACAGTTCAAGCTTTTCGTTGCTTTATGTAATTCAGTCATTGCATAACGTTCTGCTTCAATGGCTAGTTCACCCTTCCTCTTTATAATAGCAGCCATGCCATGGAGGTCTCGCATATCCTATTCCAACTGATGAATGCGCGTCCTTATCTGCCGAAGCCGATCATTTTCAGCATCACCAACAGAAGAACTTTCGGTGAAACAAGGTACAAGTGACACCTGCAAAATGCATCATTAAGTATATGAAGAAATATGCATAGCTCCAAGTTGAATTTACTCCCATCGGGAGCATACATTCAAAACACCAAGAACATCGCAATCAAGATAAAGAGGTACTGGCAACATTGCCAGTACATGATTCATTACAATAAGAAACCTTTTAAAGGTATTGTTTGAAATCAAACGAAGAATATTACAATTCAACAGACAAAGAACTTAAGGAGCCTGAGTTTGGGTCGATAAGCTAGGACCAGCAGGAGACTTGTTTGCTGAAAAGGGTGCAAGAAGTTGCAGTGCACACTTGCGAGCTGATAATTTATGAAGGCTCAAGTCAATAAATTGCCCATCTTGGTCCTTCGGCAATTCTTTTGTCATCCGTTCCATATCAGCTTTGAAGCCGTATCCCATCATAAGTTGGAAAGCGAGAAGAGCACCATAGGTACACGAGGTGCGTTTGAGTACCTCGATATTGTCCTTTGTGTCGACCGCGAAGGCATCCGTCAGCTATTTCAGGGTCTTTTCTTGGCTAGCCTTAGGGAAGATCATAGCATGCATCCTTGACAAGACTTCCTTGTTCTTCCGAAGAAGGGCTTCGAAAACCTTGTTTGACTCGATAGTCATGGATAGGGCGTCAGCAGGAGAATTGTCTGGAAGCTTATCCAAAGAATCAGAAGGAATATCGGCAGGTTCTGCAAAGAATAAATGGAAACATATAAAGTAACAGCAAAACTAAGAAAGGGAAATTTAAGAGATAAGCCAATGGGTACTACTGAGCAGGGCCAAATCGGATTGACGAAGAAGGTTGTCCTTCTCATTCCTCTGAGCTTCGGTTGCGCCCTCAGAGGTTCCTCATCCTTCAGTTTACTCTTCAACTTCTTAAGCTCTTCCTTCAAAGAATATGTGTTCTTGCGAGCTTCGACATCTATTTTTACTGCATTATCAAGCTTTGACGACGTAGATTCAACTTCTTTTTGAAGTCGAATCTTGTCGGCCTCAAGCGAGGTGAATTGGGAAGCAAAAGCCTCGAAAGTAGTAATAATCGTTTGGAAATCCTATAAAAGAAGAAGAAGAAAGAAGCATCTGTTAAACAACAATAGTATTCTTGTTAAAAGTTTACATTCAGCTGTGGTTAGTCCAGCATAGACTCGGGGGCTGCTAGAGGCAGGACTTCATCAAGGAAAATGGAGAAACTTACAGGTCTTCCGGAAGGAGGAGGAGAAGCTGTAACGACAACTGTCGAAGGAATCTCCTTCCCTTTAGAAAGGGAAGAAGCCGTTGAAAGTTGGGCTGCCGTGGTTGTCGCTGGAACCAAAGCTTCCGAAGCTGCCGGGGCTGGATGTTTTTGCCTTCTTCAAAGGAGGCTCAATGAGGCCCTCGTCACTGAAAGCATATAAACCAATCAAAACAAGTACTAGAGTACGAAGAAGTTCTTGGAGCAATGAAAGAAACTTGCAGATCAAACAAATCATCCTCGTCTGCAAAGTCGCCAGATGGTCTTTTTGAAGGTTGCAAGTTGGCCTTCTCCGGAGCTGCATCAACAAAGGCAGTATGATCAGCATCATCGTCGTGATTTGACTCCGCCGTATCACTTATGTCATCAACAAAAGATCTATGGTCTATAGAAAGAGCTTCAGGATTTGGAGGTTCATCGTCTTCATCTTTGAAGTCTGCTTTTTTCAGTACGGAACTCTATAGGAATGGAATAATCTCTATCTTTGAGTTTGTCATTCGATATACTCAGGAAATATTCGGGAGCTAATAGGAGCTGTCGAAGGAAATAAAGGTCTTGATAAAAAAAGGTGTGCATCTCGAATTCAACATTTATTGTAAGAGAAGTTACATCGCTCGGCGGATGATTGGAATCGAAGGGCGTTTGAGGAGACAGAAGAGGGATTGAATCCTCCTGACTGAAATGAGTCAGGCGCCCAACTTCATCTAATAATTATTTCTCTGACAATTCAGCAACATTCACTCTGGGTTCATCCATGGGGCCCGAATATAACCACATCGGGCGAGCTCTAGACATGACTGGTTGGATTCGACATTTCAAGAAAACGGCCGCTATTTCAGTACATGTAGTTTGGCCATCAGTCACTTTGATTCGAAGAATTCTATCGAACAACTTGTCGACTGCCAGATTTTCTTCGGGTGACAAGATATCTTCCAAGATCTTTTGGGCATGGCTTCAGGAACATCAACAAATCTCGGCAGACGCATTTTGGCTACTGATGAATCTTTGATGTAGAACCACTTCAACCTCCATCCTTGAATAGACTCTCTCATTGGGAAGCTGAAGTAGTTCACTTCTTTGCGGACAACAAACCCAACTCCACCAGTGACGAAGGAACCACTACTACAGTTATAGCGTTTCACGAAGAAGATTTTCTTCCATAAACCAAAGTGAGGCTCGATGCCCAGAAAGGCCTCACATAGAGTAATGAAAATATCAAGGTGAAGGATTGAATTAGGAGTCAATTGCTACAGCTGAATCTCGTACACATGAAGAAATGCCAGAGAAACTCGTGAGCAGGGAGAGAAAGCCCACGGTATAGGAAGGACATGAACATCACAGTAAAACCGGCAGGAGGATTGGGGCGTGAAGCCGAACCTGGAAGGATGACGTTCCCATTTCCAGCTGAAGTCAGACCAAGATTGCGAGCTTTTTTCTCGTCGCGCCTGGTTGTTGTGGAAGTAGACCAGTCACCGAGCATAGGCTCCGCGGCGGAAGCCTCCGGAGCGGGCGGCCTGGGTGGCATAGGAGCTGAAACCGAAACTTCACATGCGCCCCTTCTCGACGCGCTCGATGCAGCTTTGGCAGTAGCACCGCTGGTCGTGGCATCGGTGGCAAGCGTGAGGTTCCTCTTCTTCACCATCGCCGGAGAAGTTTAATCAGGGAAGAGTCCAAGAATAATGGTGTGGGGACCCCAGACTAGCTGTCCGAAACTCCCTGTTATGTATACAGTTCACGATCCCATGATCAGTGCGCCGTGAACACATAACCGAACTGATATCAAATTACACCATCCATTACAAAGCGGAATAAGAAAATTACAACATGGTCACATGACCAATATTTACATAATAGCCTCGAAGGGCCTAACTAAACATCAGAGTAGCATCATCACTTCAGCAGCGCAGTACCCAAGTCATCTGCCATAACCCTACAGGCAACTGACTGGGAAGACGTTCCTAGCTCGCATAGACGTCGCCAACTCCTTCATCCGTCGTGTTCCTCCAAGTCTGGCCAAGTAAATAGCCAGGGACAAAGCCGTGAGTACATTGGAATTGTACTCGCAAACCATCGAGAAGGTACTTTGCAAGAGTGCAAGATAACAAAGGCTAATCTAAGATGACAAGAGGGAAGAGCTAATTTCTCTTGTGGAAATAGCATGTGAAAGAGAAATAGTTTCTTTTGTGGATATAACAAGTGAAAGAGAAATAGTTTCTCTTGTGGATATAGCGTGCAAAAGAGCGTCAGTTTCTCTTGTGGATATAGCGTCCCGGCATCTCAATTGAAGGGGACACTAACAGGGTGATAAGACATTTCTATGACATCTCTATATCTTTATTGAAGAAGATACTTCAAAAGATAACCTATGACATCCCTATATCTTTATTTAATGAGAGTTAGCATACCGCCATCTCAGGTGATGGGGATACTAGGGAAGTCCTATGACATCTCTATATCTTTATTGAATAAGAGTTCCTCTACATGAAACACTATGAGAAGTCCCCCACTTTGCTTTATTTTCACACGACCATCTCCATATGGTCGACACACGCCTTTCCCGTACCCTTCCGGTACATCCAACACAAATTTCCTTTGTAAAGCATTTAACAAAACAAAACTCAAGCCCAGGTTAAGTATGGCCATTTCAACTTGTCCATGACCGCAGACGCGGCTATTCGAATAGATTTGACTCTGCAGAGTTTGCACACTTTCCCCACAACTATCCGGATACCTATCGTGTGGGCATCATCCCCGCATAGCAACATATGCCACGACGGATACCCGAACATGACCTTTCGCTTGTCTCCACTGGCATGAGTCCTTCCCTACGGGCTTAACCCTTCCCGGCACCCCAGCAGCATACCCCCTTTTTGAGCGTATCTCCGGCGCCATGGCAGAAGACCCTCAGTAATCGTCCGGCTATCAGTTAAGACAGTGTATTGCCTCCTCCAGAGCGCAACCCTGCTTCAGGGGCCATATCCACCCCTATAGAAAGTTGTGAGGTGTCCCATGCCAGCTTCAACAAACTACGGGCTAAGCCCCATCCCACACCAGGGTAGTGTGGTTGCGCGATAAAAAGTTGGGACGGCGAACACTTACACGCAGTGCTCCTTTGAAAACATTTCACCCACACTTCCTTTACTTGCCAACAACCAACCATATTCCTCTGAACAACCTTGTTCAAAACATTTGCTTTTCCAAAAACATACACTTGGGTAGAGTTAACTTACCCAAGGTATATTCCTCCGAACAACCTTGTCCAAAACATTTGTCTTTCCAAAACACACACTTGGGTAGAGTTAACTTACCCAAGGTTTTCACAAACATTTACAACAAGGTAAGCCTTGAGGGGTTCCCAACCTAAAGTTTCATGAGTTGAACTAGTATTGCACTACGGCCGAGATGAGAGTCATCACGCCATAGATGGTGTAAGAAGGGGTAATGGAGTGGATCACACTTGCTTAAGGTAAGCATGTATTATGACAAAACAAGGAGGATTATACTTTCAGATTTGTGGTGCTAAACATACAACTTAGATAGTGGAGTATCACTATCCAACATACTCTCCAATGGGGTACACGGCATACTCCTCTCAAGTTGAGAATACACCAAGATCATGACGTTGATTCCTTTATACAACAAAAGGGGGGGTGTGGTGTACATCACTATCTAGAAATGAGACATGCTCATGTTGAGCATACAAGTTAACCAAGTGGAATAGCATGACCATGATGTCATGCATCCCAAGATCACAAGGCCAATAGTGGAGTATCACCACTAGGGAGTACTCCACTAGCAACCATACATAGGCAACAAATATGTAGAGAACAACACACATAGAATCAAGGTGCTTTGGGGATCAACAAATGACACCCAACTAGACACCAAATCAGAGATCAAAGATGGCTTGCCTTGGCTTATTTGTCCCTGTACTTCTTCAACTCCATCAATATAATAATCCCAACAACATAAATAAAATCCTCGTCCGATTCCACTTCTTCTTCTTCTCCGGAATTGTTCGCATCTATCGCCGGAAAATATAAAAGGAACACAATCAATCACATTGCACCAACAAAACAAACATACAACAATCATCAATCAAAAGCTAACCACTCTACTAAAGCTAACGTATAGAGGACTTATAGATACTACAAAGCAACTAAAAGAGAACCCAATTTATTTACCTAGTAAAGGTATGAGAGTACCACGACTTAGCAATTGCCTCTCTCGGTATCACCATGGCACAAATTAAGTATCCCCTGGTAGATAACATCATAAAGAGGACAAGTGCATTAGTTTGGCATCACAAACATTCATATTATAATTTGAAACATTTTTGGAAAAGCGGGCAATCCTTCTCCCTATTTTATAAAGCTTACATAACACTACACAAGAATAGGAGCAATTGACATGCCCCACCATTTGAAAACTTAAGCAAAACAAAAGAGATAATGTTAAGTTGCAGAGGTTTTGTTTTGCAAGCATAAAACAAAGGTTGCCCATTTCTAATAAAAGAGAAGGTCAAAGGTTTTAAAATAAATCAAAAAGTTTTGGTCCAACAACTCATATAGCACACACATGTTAATATCAGTAACCAATAAGCTTGAACAGATACTAGAAGTATTTTTCCTAGATGGCCAGTACTAATACAAGACTAACCCAATTAGAATCACCCAAAAAGGTTAATCCTACTATTTTAGGAATTTCTTTGAATCTAACTGTACAGAAAACAAGATCTGTAAGCCATAAATCGTATAAAAATCCAAAAAATATGAGACCACCGACATTTGAAAGATATTTAAACAGAGATGCATACACAATTGGATTTGGGTTCAAATTGTTTCTGAAACTCTCACAAATGGATTAACAAGGTTACTGCATGTCTTCACCATTTTCTTTATCTCTGGATTTACATAACAGATAAAGGTTTGAAACTTGTTTGAGATGATTAAGAAAACATCCAGTAGTACTACCAAATTGGAATCAATCAATTAGGATCAAATATGGATTTTTGGTGATTTAAAAGCTAACAGCCATATCTGCAGAACACACGGAACAAGTTTAATTCACCAAAAATCGTACATAACTCATAAAAATATGAGGTCATCTGCATCTGAAAGGTATTGAATAGGTGGTTCTTACCCAATCTGTTTAATCCAAAAATTCGTTTCCAAGCTCCTAGTTTAAGTCGACAAAGTCAGATCTGACCAGATCTTGATCTGTGAACCATTTTAATTTCAGAAGGTCATTCGAAGTGAAAACAACGCCAAAATGAAGGTACTGAAGAGGGCTTTCACCCACAGTTGAGTTTGCTCAAAAAGGTTTTGTAAAACGGAACAAATCTAACAAACAGTGATTCTGCCTGTTTACAGAACTTTATTTACCTAGGAAAATCCATAACGAATTTGAGGATGAAACCAACGCAAAGTTGTAGATCTTTTCAATATCTATCTGTGGAACTTTGAACACTCGATTTGGATCTGTACACGAGTTTTGGCGGATTTTACAAAATCGTACAGAATCTGAAACAGCAAGATAGCAGAAATTACTGCAGGGATTTGGACGAATTTTGCTCAAGAACTTCAGATCTGAGGATAGCTCAAGATTCTCCATGCTTGGACCAACATGCACCTGCATCAAGATCCAATCTTAGCAATGGAGGAAGAAGAAGAGGAGATAAAACCATCTAGGGTTGAGGAGAAGAAGGAGAGGGATGCTCTCATGGTGAGGAGGAGCTTGAGGGAGGAGGGGAGCTGCATCTTGGCTGGTTTTCATGGCCATGGCCGGCCATGGAAGCAAGGGGCATCAGCATTTCATGGGGAAGTGGAGGAGGAGAGTGTGAGGGAGTGGAGGAAGAAAAATGAGAGCCAAAGGTGGAGGAGGTGGCCGGCCAAGCCTCTTTTATAGAGGGAGAGGGGTGGTTGCCTCCTTCTTTGATTGGCCAAGGTGGGTGGCTGCTCATTTAATGATTGGGTTAGGTGGGGTACACGGCTTGTGGAGAAAGGAAATGAAGAGGAACCTGGCCGAAATTCTTGCCATGGCCGGCTCCTTTCTTGTCATGAACAAGTGAGAAATGTGAGAGAGATGCACAACATTCTTGTAAATAGACCAAAGCATGATGTTGGGGAGGTAATGTCAATGAGTGACTTGGATGAAGATTAAAAGTGGAGGTGGAGACATGGAGATAAAAATGAGTGTGAGAGTGATATGCACTATGGGGATTATTTCTACCACTATGGTTGTGTCAAACACATGATGAAAAGATAGACCCAAAGGTATAACTGATGATTAGAGGGTTGCATTGGAATTTAAAGTTGAAAGAATTGGGATTTGACCACTATAAGGGAGTTGGTCAGATGTTGGATGGGGTGGTGTTGTTTTGGTGAAGTAAATATGAAAAGAGAGAGAGAGATGAAAGTGTATACCATTTTCTAAGTTGGATCACAAAGTGGAATCATCTCAAGGTCACATGATTAAGTTAGATAAAGATTTATGAGAATCTTTAAAGAAAAAGGAGATGGACATGGGACACTATTCACTGGAAAAATGTCAAATGACCATCTTCATGATCATGAATTGGAGGATGATGGGATACAATATGGTAGATCAGAGATGTGCATAAGATGTGCAAGAGTTGCCATTTGAAATAGAGTTCAATTTAAAGGTATAGGACACACCTCAATTATCAAGAGACAATTGGGAATGAACCCAAGTGAAAAGAAATTTGAAACTGTTGAGAGAAAATTAGTTGGAAAATAGGAGGTCAAAATGTTCTATTTACTTTCTCAACTAAAGTAGAGTTTTCTCAAACTTAAAATAAACAAGAAATGGTATAGATACCATAACAAGCCTTTTTGTAAAAAGGAAGCAAAATAAAAAAAATGTTTTAGAAATAAGTACCTGGTAGAAATGGGATGAAAACAAAACCCATTTCAGTTCCACGTTTTCTTTGAAGAAATTCTTGAAAATATTTAATAAAACTAGGAGTAGTTTTATGATCCAAACTAGGGAAGGAAAAACAATAGGGTTTTTGAGATAGAAAACTAATTTAGGTAGGAGTGTTCTCAAGGGTAGATGGTGGCTACAAAATGTACCCATCATTCCACTCTTGGTTTTGTGAAGATTAAACTTGAATAAACACAAGAGCCAAAAGTGCAGAAAGTGATCTTGAGGTTAAACATTTGATAGGGTACAAGATCAACGGAGTATAAGAGTTGCAAGAGTAGAATGGGACATGCAAGACGTGGAAGTTACAGATGGTATTGCACATATGAGATCAATGCATTGAGGTCAGCTAAAACAGTTGTGAGTGCTTAGAGATCAATTGCCAAAGTCTGGACATTTTAAGCCTGTCAACACAGATGGTCGACATGGCCTCAAAACCAACAAGGATGAGTGGGTACAAGAGAGGGATGTAGCTAGGGGTAGATGATCCCAAGTTTTGAATTAAGGATAATTGAGCTATCTTGTACCACAAAGAGGAAAAATCAAGTTGGCACACTCATGTTGCCATCAGGAGAAGAGTTTGATGTAGTAAAAGGAAAACAAATTTTCCTAAGTCACACATGTGTTTTATTAGGTGAGTTGTTTGTCCCATCACCAGAGGTGTTGTTCTTTGAGGTAGCTCAAGACAAAACTCAACAAGCAATTCAAGACAATTCATCTAGCAGCAGATCAAAGCAATTCATCACAACAAACAAATCAAGGCAATTCATCTAATTAGTTTATAGAAAAAGTTTTTGTTCCCCCTAATTTTTGCATTAAGGACAAATAATCAAGGTTGCAAAAGTGGGGCGTTACAAATGGCGGCGGTGCAACGGCTTTGAGGAAGAAAGGCGAACGAGGAAGACGGGCTGTGAGAAAGAGAGAATGAAAAAGATGGATCTCATCCCCCACGGTTATAAAGTAAAAGTTCAACAAACGAGATCTGGAATTAGGTCACCACGTGTCATTGCATTTATCCTACCAAGGAACATTTCCTTCACTACACGCGGAAATCGAGGAGGCGTCTTGGTCAATTCGCAAGGACTAGTCATTTCCTAACTGACCGCACAGAAGTAGGGTGGGCCTATCAAGGTCATGTCTTGTCAATCAAACCTCCGCAACAACGACGTCACTGATGATGTCATAGGAACTATCAGTATCCAAACAAAACATTTGGAGGAAGCATCCGAAGAAATCTACAACATTCGAGTAGTGCAACTTGAGTCTATGCGCGGTTGCAAGCATCCGTGCCTAGACTCAGGGGGCTACTCCCATCGGGAGCGCTTGTCGCGCACCCGATAGAAATTATGGACCTGAAGGAATCACAAGATCCAGGATCATGCCCGTGGACTTGATTCTGAGTAGGGTAGCATTGTTTTGCCATTCGACAGTTAACCAACATCGATTAAAGCTAGGCACATTACTCAACATCCTTTACGTACTATCAACAAGAATGGCCTGACTCGAAGATATTGAAAACCCGATATAAAGAAGCTATCGGGTGACCGCTACAGTTTGCAGAAAATATCGACAGACGTAAAACATTCGAGTAGTACAACTTGAGTCTACGCGCGGTTGCAAGCATCTGTGCCTAGACTCGAGGGCTACTCCCATCGGGAGCGCTTGTTGTGCACCCGATAAAAATGAAGCTTTCAAGATCAATGGACGTTCGATAGAAGACAACTTTAGTCCCTGCCCGAAGCGAAGCTACGGCAAGTCACTCGGAGCTACTGATGTGGGCATTACCCTTCGGGTAACTAGTATTGCGCTACCTCCTACGGCCCAACCAGGGGACCATGAAGATCATCTACCAACCAAGGTGGGCCGCCATGTCGGTTTCCATGAAGGATTCTTCAAGAACAAGGCAAGAAGACGAAGAAACAAGGAAATTTCAGATGTAGCATTCTTTGTAATCTAGATTATTAATAAAGGCCGTGTGCATCACCATGATGCAGAGCTGGGGTCATATCCCCTTTTCGAAGAATTTTTTTTACTTAGACCATAGCCTTATTCAAAATCAATTCTCAGTCAAGCTGCAAAATCTCCTACCAATCCCGAAATATTTCGGAATGGCTTTTCAAAATTGATTTTCAAGATACATCATGATTATGATCGTGGTAACCGATTTTCAATGTGATGATGACTTGATGTGACACTTGGCCGTACTAGTACGGTCTCATATTTTTGTATTACTTGGACCATAGACAAATTCGAAATCTCATTCCAGCGGCAAAACTTTCCGCCCAAAAAATCAAAATATTTCACACGCTTCTAACTTCCCATTCTACCCTCGTAAAGATGACAACAATGTCCATGTATAAGTTGGTTGGTGGGGGGTTAACCCATCATTTTTTCGATCACCACCTCCCTAGCTCCGGAAACTCCCCGGAAAAAAAATTCATTTTCCTTAGTCTCTCCTCTGAGACCACCCACCGGAACTTCCCAAGTCCCTCTCTCTCCCACCTCCACGACCACCGCACCGGAACATCCCCGCCAGACTTCCCTGGCCTACCCAAGGCCGCGCGATCCTCGTCATCCAGCTGTCTGCCGGATCCGCTTCATCGACGCCGTCATCAACCGGACCGGATCATCCCCGTCGAACCTCGAAACCATATACTCATCCAGCAGTCTAACGAAGTCGCTTCAGCTGTGGTATCGTCCACCCCACTGGAGCCGCTTCGCCGGATCCGTCGTCCACCGCATCGGATCTAGCTCACCGACACCACTGTGCATTAACCGGATCTGCTTCACCGGCATCGTGCATGATCTAAATTCTTCTATTGTCGCTTTTCTATTGCTTGCCTGCAAGTTCTTGTTTAATCTTGGGGGAACCTGTTTGTGCTAATGACGCACCATTACGTTTTTGCAGATGAGATGAGTAATCATGAAGTGTAATGGCCGTCTCTCCAACCCCATGTAGCATATGTAGTGTACTTCATCACCGGATCTATCAACCCCAGGAAGATCTACAGTGACTCCCACATAGTGTTTCTCCTCATGTAAGTCCCTTGTTTTAGCAGCATGTTCTGGGTTCAAATGCTTGTTTGTCTGAAGCTCTTTAAGTTCATTCCTAGCTATGACAGTAACACCCTGCTATTTTCTAGTTCATTGCTAACTTTAAGCGATAACTTTAAACGATTGAACATTTTGGTTTGCATTTCCTGCTCTGTAGATGTAGCCATCATAACTTCTATATCTTCCTCAGTCGTTGTTTCAAAAATTATAGCCTGCTACTATTCTGTTCATGCCAATTTTGTACGCCCTGGACATGTTGGTTTGCATTCCCTGTACTACAAGTGATGCCAATGTTATTTCTATCTACTTCGTCGTAAGCTAACAAATTAACTGCGTGCTATTAGTTCCTGCATGCTATCGCTCTGCCATCCTGCACTAAAAATTTATTAGAACTCGTCACAGCAGCTACTTCGATCATAATTTTGTCTGCCATCTGATTCTTCAAAAACTGCAATATTAACTTGTTTCTCTTACTTGGCATGGCGGTCACATATAGAATGTTGAACATATTGATGTGCATTCCCTCTTCTACAAGTTCACAGGTGATCTCACTATATTTCGTTTCTGGTCCATCCTAAGCCGTAGCATTAATTATCCTCTATGTGTTGCCCATTACAACTTTATATCCCGAAACAAATTGATTTGCATTCCTTTATCTACAAGTTTATGAGTGATGCCATTATAAATCATATCTATTTTATTCCTAGCTATTATAGTAGCATCCTGCTATTATTTAGTTCATGGCCAATTTTAAGTAATTGCATATGTTGGTTCGCATTCCCTGCTCTATAGCTTTTGGCATTGTAACTTCTATTTTGGTTTACATTCCTTGCTCTGTAGATCTAGCCATCATAACTTTATCTTGCTTAGTCGTTGTTACAAAAATTATTGCATGCTACTATGTTGTTTGTGCCAATTTTTTACTCCATGAACATGTTGGCTTGCATTCCATGTACTACATGTGATGCCATTTTTTCGTATCTAGTTCATCGTAAGCTAACAAAGTAAGGACTTAGTTTGGCATGCTATCACTCTGCTGTCTAACCTGTAGTACAAATAAACTTGTCATACTACTAGATAAAATGCATCATCATGATGCAGAAGCTAGGGTCTAAATCCCCATTTCGAAAAAAATAACTACTAGATAATAATTTTGTGTGCCATCTTGTTCTTCAAATGCTGCATTATTGACTTGTTTCTCTGACTTGGCATGAAGCTCACATATGGAATGCTGAACATATTGGTTTGCATTCCCTCTTATACAAGTTCACGAGTGATCCCACTATATTCTGTATCTGGTCCATCCTAAGCTCCAGCATTAACTATCAGCTACGTGTTGCTCATTACAAGTTTATATCCCGAAACATCTTGATTTGCATTCCCTTCACTATAAGTTCAGGAGTATTATTTAGTTCACGACCAATTTGAAGTAATTGCACTTGGCACATGTTGGTTCGCATTCCGTCCTCTTTAGCTTTTGCCATCGTAACTTCTATTTTTGGTGTACATTTCCTGCTCTGTAGATGTAGCCATCATAACTTCATCCTTCTCAGTCGTTGTTACAAAATTTATAGTCTGCTACTATGTTGTTCATGCCAATTTTGTACTCTCTCAACATATTGGTTTGTATTTCGTGTACTACAGGTGATACCATTGTTAATTTTATCTAGTTCGTCGTAAGCTAACAAAGTAAGGACTTAGTTTGCACACTATCACTCTGCTATCTGGCATGTAGTACAAATAAACTGTTCATACTACTAGATAATAATTTTGTGTGCCATCTTGTTCTTCAAAAGCTGCAATACTGACTTATTTCTCTTAGTGTGGTGCTCACATAGGCCTGCATGTGTGTATATATGCATGAACACACATTCTAGGGAGATTCATGCCACATCGCTCACTATTTTGGTGTTCAATGCATGAATACCACCGGGATGGAGGGAGTACATAATTCTGTTTATCATGCTGGAACTCGTATGTATGACTGATCGTGTCTTGATGCAGAGTAACAAATAAGTCCCTTCAGAAATAAGGGCAACATTGGACAACTTCAAGTGCAGCAACCAGGTGAGTTGCATGGGACTCGACAGTAGTAAGTCTGCTGTTTCATTCTAACATGCTATGTTATATTGGATGTTGGTATGCGGCATGCACTCTTTGTTTGCTTATTGGTAGTCTATATTAGTCCCATACCGGTAGACTATCTGTGCGCATTACAATGATCTTATTATAACGACGAAATGATGAGTTCCAAATTCTTTGGCAAACAACATTGTAGTGTCTTTGCCTTTCCATTGTTGATGTCTTAACTTGTAATGTCTTTGTTTCAGATATAGGTGGTGCACGGACAACTTAAAAGATTGCCTAATCGCTTCATTGTATTGGTAGGTTTAATTGCCATTCAATTTCTCTGTGTTCTGTAATATTTTTTTCAAAGCCTTGCAGCTGATGTAATATTTAGTTAGTTTCTATAGTTCTTTCGCGCATTCTTTCTATAGTGTTTGTGGTAAGTGAGGCTATCCGACAGAAATCTTGTGCTACGTAAAATATTCCCAGTATCTTTCTATGTTCGTATCTTTCTATGTTCTTCACAATCTAAATCACAAATTCTCATCCCTTCAACGGCCCAATTAAGCGAAATCACATATGGGTCGGCCCGCAAAATCCGAAAGTGCCTATCAGGTCGGTATATAAACAGCAACTAAACGGGCTAGCCCACTTACTTATTGGGCCAGCCAACTTGCTTTAAGGTGGACCCCACTCACTAACTGGACTAGCCCTATAACAGGAAAGAGGGCCCCACGTGCTTAGTTGGCCAGCCCATTTTTGGTAACTGGGCCAGCCCGTTAGGAGGAAAGTGGGCCCCAAAAAGTTATTGGGCCAGCCCACTCACTTGTTGGGCCAGCCCACCTGCTTTTTGGTGGACCCCACTTACTAACTGGGGCGGCCCGTTAGCACGATAGTGGGCCCCACAAGCTTATTGGGCCGGCCCACTAACTTGGTGGGCCAGCCCACTTGTTTTATGGTGGGCCCCACTTACTAACTGGGCCGGCCGGTTAACATGAAATGTGGGCCCCACCTGCTTATTGGGCCAGCCCACTTAGTATATGGTGGACCCCACATACTAACTGGACCGGCCCGTTAACAGGAAAGTGGGCCCCACCTAGTTTTTGGGCCGTCCCACTAACTTGTTGGGCCAGCCCACTTGCTCTATTGTGGACCCCACTTACTAAATGGGTCAGCCCGATAACAGGAAAGAGGGACCCACATGCTAATTGGGTCGGCCCACTAACTTCTTGGGCCAGCCCACTTGCTTTATGGTGGACTCCACTTGTTAAATGGGTCGGCCCGGTAACAAGAAAGTGGGCCACAAATGCTTAGTGGGCCGGCCCGGTTGCCTTTTGACCGGTCAAACGAAGGCATTCGGCCCGGCCCACATGCTTAGTGGGCCGGCCCGTTTAAGTTTTGACCAGTCAACCTTTGAGGTTAGGCCCAGCCCACGTACCCGATAGACCATCCCAGCTAGATAGTTGACCGGTCAAACTAAGTCAGTTGGCTCGGCCCGCAAACTAAATGGGCCGGCCCGCTTAAGGCGTGGCAGGCCTCGTGTGGGCCTACCATCTACCACGGGGTTTTAGCCGGTTAACGGTGTTAACCGGCAGTTAACGGCATCTGCCACGTGTTAGTTTGCATGACGTCAGCAGTCAACGGGCTCCCGAAAACACTTCTGCAACAGTCCAATTTTCCGTGGCGGAAGGGTGCCCGAACGCGATGAACCGAAAAAAACGTGGTAGGACTTTGCCTGACGCAGTTTCGACCGCAGAACCCATATCGTCGGGTTAGGCCCATAGGCGATGAAAAAGGGGCCATACCTGACAAAAATTGGACCTTGAGTATTAGAACATTTCTTGTAGTGATCCCTCGTCAACAATATCATAGAAGAAGGATCCAGCACATAGGTATTAAAAATATGGCCATAATCATGTAGGGCAGCTCATATGACACTAAGAATTATGAAGAGCATGAGAGAAACAGATCAAGCTACTTCCAAAAACCCGTAGTCTAGATCTGGAATACTCCCCTTTTATCATAGTGATGGTGATGAAGATGTTGGAGAAGTTAGAGATCCCTCCGGCGGTGATCCTAGCGGAGTTTCCCCCTCCAATCTTCGCTGCTGGAGCCTCTATTTTTGTGTTTCTGTCTTCTGCAGCGCTCTCCTCCCGAGAACTCTTTGGAGTCATATATATAGTGATTTTTAGGTCAAAATACGTCAGTGGGCGAAAGAATCAAGTGATTTGGACGATCGATGGTAGAAAGAGGGCAGGTGGCACGCCCTACATGTTTGGGCGCGCCACCTAGGCTCTTTTGGACCTCGGGCCAATCCAGGTGTTCCTCCAGGTCCCAGGGTGCTTCTTCCGATGAAATAATGACATTCCAAAAATCCCAGGTCAATTTGATTCCGTATAGGTCTCTGAAAGTGAAAAATAGACAAAAGAGGGAATTCTTGTTCTGCGGAGTTATAAACCAAATAAAGGGGATCATTGGTGAATCCTCATAAATTAATGTAAAACATGGTATTATCATCATATATGTTGCAAATATGTGGGAATTCAATATGGTAAAGGACAAAGTTCATGTATGCATTTTTCATGCATCAACATCCCCAAGCTTAACCTATCCTTGTCCCAAGCATAAAGGTGATTAAACTAATATGAAGTTTGAAGTTTATTATATATAGCTTCTAAATAATCATGCAAAGCATCACAAGGTTCAGTCAATAAATAATGACAATGAGCAATATGAACTCAAAAAGTGATTCTTACATTCTACAAAGCATGCATAATAGTAAATAGTATTGTAAGAAACATGAATGATAACTAATATGAATCATAAAGAATGCTTGGGAGAATATTATAGAATTGTTGGAAGACTCTTTGTCCTCTCTTTTCTTTGCATATTTTTTACTCTTGAACACAAGAAAGTAAGCAGGGAATATATGTGCTAAACCTCCAACAAAATAAAAAGTAGAAATAATAAAACAAGGTTGTGAGATATGCAATTCATGTCAACAATAACGATAAGGATGGGGTACCATGCATATCTTGTGTGGAGATATCTATGAGTCATGTGTTTGACCTCTTATGAGTAAATGTTGCCTCATTTTCTTGGTTGCTAAGTATTACACCTCTTATTACTCAGCTCCGAGTTACCAAAACTTTTCAACACACATGTTTCAACCAAGTATCGCAATGGGGTACCTTCATGCCGCATGTACAAAGGACCAAAGGAGATAGATATCTCAACTATAGGACATCCATACCGGGACAACATGAACAATAGACGTTGAGCATCTTCTCTAAGTCTCTCTCACTTTTTCTCTAACTCTTTTTTCTCTCTTTTTCTTTTCTTTTATTTTTCCACTCTCTCTCTCTCTTTTTTCACCGAGATTAGGCATGGATTTCGTTAGCGGCCCGGCCATTGCTCTTCTCTAACATGCATGCATACTTACTCTTGATAACCTCCACTTATTTGGCGAGAGGTAGCCATCAACAACACAAAAGAAATGATGATCGACGCAGGGTGCAATACCCCGATGGTGAAATGTTGAAAGACTTCCCCAGTAAGCGTGGTTATGGTATAGCTCATTACTCATAATTAGTCAAAATCACAATATGCATAGCGGTATTTTCATTCCAAACCTTACTTTCTTATGAGCTTTAAATTACAAAAAGGATATTTTGAAAAGTTTGGAGGCATCACACACACGTTATACTTAGAATAGCAAGCTCTATATATAGGTAGGTATGATAGACATTGGATTTGAGTTGAGCTTGGAAACCAGTCTATGCTTGTGTAAGAATTCAGTTTTTTGGCTAGCAAGAGGTCCAAAAGCATGCAATTGTGTATTTATATAGCTATTCATTCATCATCGAACAATGATATTTAAAATTAAACATCTATGTACACTAGTGAGAAGTAGCACTGAATAAGGCACATATCAAATCACTACTCAAAAGAGCATGTGAAACTAGAATACCATACACAAAATAAATTTCAGCTTTAGAAATTCCTCCTTTTCTTTTAAAATCATGCAACTTAATTTTCTTTAATCATTAAGAGATAAGAGAGTTTGGTCCAGTAGCTATTCATATGCATTATGAACATTAAATATTACGGTCCATTCATTTTAAAAACAAAACTAGACACAAATAAAACAAAGACGCTTCAAGTTTTTGCGAAAATTCTATGTTGCTCAAAAAACAAAGTTTATAGTTTCTCAAACTAGGAGTTTTAGAATGAGTCCAGTGGGGTGTCATGGGCATCCCCAAGCTTATGATATTCACCATACTTGAATTAATATTAGTGTGATATTCCTCCATTCCCTGTGAAAAAACATCAACACAAACTTTTCTTCACATTCTTTTCTATGGGGTGACATTAGTGGTACAAAGAAATCATGTTTGCTGCTATTTTTATCATAAATAAAACTGTATCTTTATGAACCAGAGAGCACATAATGTTCTATTAATTCTAGCATATCAAAAGTTCAAAGCAAAAAACATATTGATACTCAAAATAATGGATCTAAAATTGAAAGGCAGAATCTATCCAGAATTTTTGCTGCAGCAAAACTGAAATTTTAATACGACTTAGACACTTCAGGAATTTTAGCCAATTTACTTGCATATAGAACTCTCGGGGAACTGCGCAAAGAGGTATCTCTCCCTCTCTTCTTCTAGCAATCCTGCAAAGTAAAATAAAGCCTTGTGTCCCCAACTCCACCGTGTGGTTGTCAAGCACAAGGTTTCACGTAAGTAATTAAAACACAAGTAGTAAGAAAACAAGTAAAACTGATAAAATAAAGTAACTAAGTAAAAACGGTAAAAGGGTTGATTGTTTTGGGGGTTTGGGTGCAAAGAGGAAAAGTAAATATTTTTGTAATTTCGGATTAAAATAGTGCAGAAAATAGAAAGATAAAATCAATATAAAGGTGTTTCTTATGATAAAAAATGGACCGGGGTTCATGGGTTCACTTGACTATTCTCTCTTTTAAGTTGTAGTGGGCAATAACAATTCATCAATGATATATGAAGATGCTAAATAATAACATGTGAAAAATACGCATCATATGGGCATCACATCTTAACATAGAGATGATGCAACACATCTCTCTTATACTCCACAAGAAAGGGAAAACTCCATGCAATATTGTATTAAAATTAACAGAGCATAGCCATAAGTACTTTGACATGGTGTTTGAATATCAAATATGCTACCTTGAGCAAACAAGATCATCACTTTTGTCATGTGAAGAACATAGCACATTCATTCACTTTAACTTAGTGAGGTAGCAAAAGAAAAAGGAAAACCATAATAGATCATGAATTTGTTGTCACTATTCAATCACTAAAACCATGCTACTCCATCTAATACACACATCACTCCACACACACTCTTGCATAAAAGTTGGATCAGAACCAATACTTAAGAACGGGGTACATAATATGCATCTATCAATACATCTTGCACATGATATGATCATATCTCATAGCACAATATCATAGAATAATGATCCACCACATAGGTATTACAAATATGGCCATAATCATGTAGGGCAACTAATATGGCACTAAGAACTATGAAGAACATGAGAGAAATAGATCAAAGAACTGCCACAAACCCATAGTATAGAGGTGGACTACTCACCTTTGATCATGGTGATGATGATGAAGATGTTAGAGAAGGTGGAGATCCCTCTAGCGGTGATCCCGATAGAGTTTCCCCCTCCAATCTTCGTTGTTGCAGCCTTTGTTTTTGTGTTTCTATCTTATGCGGCGCTCTCCTCCCGAGGAATCTTTGGGGCCATATATACAGTGATTTTTAGGTTAAAATGCGTTTGTGGGCGAAAGAATCAAGTGATTTGCACAATCGACAGTCGAAAGAGGGCAGGTGGCGCTCCCTACATGTTTGGGCGCACTACCTGGGCTCTTTTGGGCATGATGCCTATTTAGGTGTTCTTCCAGGTCCCAGGGTGCTTCTCCCGATGAAATAATGATGCTCCAAAAATCTCAGGTCAATTTTACTCCGTATCGGTCTCTAAAAGTGAAAAATACACAAAACGGGGAATTCCTGTTCTGCGGAGTTATAAACCAAATAAAGGGAGTCATTGGTAAATCCCCATAAATCAATGTAAAACATGGTATTATCATCATATATGTTGCAAATATGTGGGAATTCAGTATGATAAAAGACAAAGTTCATGTATGCATTTTAAATGCATCAATTGCACAAATAACAAGACATCATATATAAGTAGTAAAGACTAGGCTTGAGATAGAGATCATACCACACAAGGTCTTTACAACTAAAATAGATAGCCATGATAGGTCTCATGGTAGATCCTTAGCATGATGTCCCAAGTGGGGAGAAGATCTGCACTCTTGCGTGGATTGGCCCAACCATTGAAGTGGAGTGGCTTCAATACTCCCCTATGGATGGCAAACGAACTGTCGTGGCACCTCCAACCATTTGCATTGCTCCAGGAAAGCGAGGATACCCAAGGGACTCACCAAAACTCGCCAAGTTGGCCTCAAGGAGTAAACCATTGGTAAAACACCGAAATGTGTGAGCTCCATCTTGTTGGAAGTGAATGGTGGCATAGAATTGTATGATTAACTATGTGCCATAGTCCTTATTGAGCGTCATGATGGGAAAGAGCCCAAACTCCTCACACATGGCATAGGATTCCCCAAAGTATGCCATGGACATGGCCATCTTCGTAGTGTCAATGGAGTGGTGAGGGCTCACTTGCTTCTTGAAGGGAATATATATCTCAAAGTAGATGTCCTCTTGTGTCTTTCGATGAAAGTTCAAATCCGTCACTCGAGGGTTGCGAGGAATGAGGTATGGATTTTGCTGCCTCAACTCCTTGTACTCAAGGTAGGTCATTGTGATGATAGTTGCACGAGCTGGTTGCTTGCCACTTATAGCAGTGGCTTTGACATTCTTCTTGTGAGTAGCTTGTTGACATGCAGTGAGCTTAGAGGGGTGCACAACTTCCTCCTAAACATCATGTTCCTTTCCCCTCTTCTTGGAACCATACGTTATAGCATATGGGAGGGAAAAGCATGTAGATGAGTGCATAATTACAACGGAAACCCTGGAAACCTAAGCCCAGAAATGAAATTTCATAGAAATTGCACTGGCCGAAAGTTCCAAGTAGCAAGGGCGGTAGTACCGGGCAAATTTTCCGGTATTACTAGCCGCAATGCTACATCAAGGTTTGCATCCTTATTTGAGCCATGGTTGCACATTTTCAAAAAAAAAAGTCACAGCTATGAGCTTAGATCGAGTAGGGGAATTCTAGGGATTGGATTTCTATTGTGGCTAAACCAAGTATCATGCACTATTTCATATAGTGAGGTCAACCCACACACAGAGATGGCGAAAGCACGAACCGGGTGGAGCCATGGTGTAGGAGAGGGTGAGGAAGGTTCCCACAGAGCAGATCCTGCGTGGGATGCCGGAGTGCGGAGATCCGACGGCAGGAGAGGAGGTCGGCGGTGCAGGAACTTGAGAGGGACGAGCCAGGCGGTCGGGTGGTTGGGGAACGAGTGGGGAGACTGAACTATCCCCCCATTCCCCAACCCCTTTTTGCCTAGATCGACTCGACGAGTAGTACCGGCCACTTATAGTGGTACTATCGGTCCAGGAATTCTAGTGCGCCAAGAGAAAATAGTATCGATGTGAGCAGGACGCAGGCAGTACTAAGGTCTTGGGCACCATAACTTCCGGTCCTTTAGTGACTGGCTAGATTTTGGTGATTTGGAACTTGTGCAATGGAAAGGAGAAGGCTTCTAGATATAGAGACTATACACATAGGATTAGAGATACCAAACTGGGTAGATGGTACATGATCACTCATATTAGCAAGAATAGCAAATAAATGCCAAACATGACTAATTTCTCATAAGAACACAAAGATGGGAAATAAAGCTCAATAAAATCTAAATAAGACCATCTCTTCACAAAGAAGAGGGCGGTGTCCTTGGCCAGCATGTATGAGCATTATGGTTTGGCACCACAAAGATATATGTTGGGTACAAAACCAATACTCATCATTAAGCTCAAATGTTACACAAAACAACACAAAAGTGAATGATTTCTTACTTTGGGAGGGATGGCTCAATATTTTGATCTGCGGTCCCACTATCTCCATGCCCACACCTTAACCAAATAGAGTCTTAAAGTGGAGGTGTGTTTGCAAGATGATCAAGCCATGGTCCTTGAATCTATGATATTTAGCTCATTCCTCAAATAGCAAAATCTTGCTTCATCAAGGGGCTTCATGAATATATCGACAAGTTGGTATTTGGATGGAACATAGCAAAGATCAATATCACCATGGGCAACATGATCACTTATGAAATGATTCCGGATCTCAATATACTTGGTTCTTCAATGTTGCACCGGATTATATGCAATCTTGATATCACTTTCATTGTCACACAAAAGAGGCACTTTGTCGTAAGTGACACCATATTCCTTTAAAGTTTGCCCTATCCATAATTGAGTGCATCCACTTGCGGCGGCAACATATTCGGCTTCGACAGTGGAGAGAGATATACAATTTTGCTTCTTAGAGGACCAACACACCAAGGACTTACCAAGAAATTGGCGTGCCCTGGAGGTTGATTTCTTGTTATCCTTATAAACCGCCAATCCGAGTCTGTAGCCACAAAGACAGAAACTTGATCCTTAGGATACCGTAGACCATATCTTGGGGTATGAACCAAATATTGAAAGATTCTTTTCATAGCCATCATGTGGATTTCTTTGGGAGAAGCTTGAGACCTTGCACTCACACCCACACTCAACACTATATCGGGCCTAGATGTGCGAAGGTAAAGCAAGGATCCAATCATGGAGCGATATACCTTTTGATCCACATCTTTACCATTGGGATATAGCTCAAGATGACACTTGGTAACCATTGGAGTGGCTACTCCCTTTAAATCCTTCATCTTGAACCTCTTGAGCATGTCTTGGACATATTTTGCTTGATTGATGAAAGTCCTTTCTCTCAATTGCTTGATCTCAAAACCAAGAAGGGGCCTCATCTCTCCCATCATAGACATCTCAAACCTATCGGTCATAAGCTTTGAAAATTCATCATTGAAAGATTTGTTAGTAGAGCCAAACATAATGTCATCAACATTGACCCTCTTAGTAAAAAGAGTGGGATCGATTTTCCCAACTTCAAAACCCCGGTCTAGCAACAATTCTCCAAGATGCTCATACTAAGAACTAGGAGCTTGTTTGAGACCATAGAGTGTTTTATCAAGCTTACAAACATGGTTAAGAAAGTTGGGGTCCTCAAATCCTGGGGATTGCTTAACATAAACCTCTTCATGTAAAGGACCATTAAGGAAAGCACTTTTCACATCCATTTGTTGAAATCTCAAGTTGTGATGTGAGCCATATGCAAGAAGGATACAGATGGACTCAAGGTGAGCCACGGGAACATAAGTTTCACCAAAGTCAATTCCTTCAATTTGGGAGAAACCTTGAGCTACCAATCTTGCCTTGTTCCTCACAATAATTCCATTCTTTCATCTTGCTTGTTATTTAATATCCACTTAGTGCTATAATGTTGCGATACTCCTTTGGCTTCTCTACTAAATTCCACACTTTGTTGCGCTTGAAGTTATTGAGTTCTTCATCCATAGCATCGAGCCAATCCGGATCTTAAAGAGCTTCAAATACTTTCTTTGGTTCCACCAAGGAGCTGTAAGCATGATGATTGCTAAAGTTAGCCAATTGTATTCTAGTTGACACTCTTACTCTTACATCACTAAGAACCTTATCATGTGTTTGTTCAAGAATTTCCAAATTTCTTTCCTTCTTGCAAGACGACGGGCTTCAATCTCTTCCTTGGACCTTGAAGTCCTTGGAGGGATCACTTGATAAACTTGATCATTTGGGTCCCCATCTTGATGATCCACGGGGCTTTTACTAGCGGATGAACCCGAAGCTCTACCCGCTAACAAAGGGTATGTGTCCTCCTGGATGGGTTTAACATGAGGGGCTTTTTGCGCCAATAGCTCCATGATATATTCTCGCATTGCTATCATTTGAGAATCCATGGAAGACTTGAAGGTAGTTTTCATAGCCTTGAGATCGTCCATGGATACCGGCTTGCCGGCCTCATCCTTATTCCAATACTCTTAGGAGGTCAAACCCGAAATCAGAGCCGAGGCAATGATACCAATTGAAAGGATTGTATGTCGCACCTAGAGGGGAGGGGGTTGAATAAGTCCTACCAAATTTTTAGATGATACCAATTGAAAGTTCAGGCTTGACACAAAAGGTAAATTCTATAGATATGCAACTAAGTGAATTTACCTAGATGATAAGCTACACAACTAAGCAAGCTACCACTAAGAAAGATGCAATAAACAATAAGGATAGAGGTAACCGAGAGTGGAGCACACGGAGACAAAGGGATGATTCCGGTAGTTCCTTCCTTTTTAGGGTAAATATGTCTAGTTGGAGGGATGTGGCCGCCATGAAGGCCAGACCAACGCCACAAAAGTCTTATCCTATTATCCAGTGAGCAACGCCACAAAGGCCTAGCTCACGTGTCCACTAAAGGATTTCCACAACCACAACTGAATTGGAGGCTCCCAAGGTTGTTACAACACAACACAAGGGGCCCTCAAGTGAATGAGGGGGGAATCAAATCGCTTTGGTGAAGATGTAGATAGTGGTCTTCTCCTTCAATTCTCCAAAGATCAATAACTTTGGGTGCTTGAGGGAGGAGATCTAGTGAAATTGGTGACTCGGTTTTAGGGTTGCTTCCTGTGACGAACGAGCAGATCTTCATTGGAGAAGAAGCTGCTAATATGAGAACAAAGCAAATATGGCCGTTCAACACGAAAACGCGTCCGACTGGTACTTGTAGGCAGACAAGCAGCCAAACTCGGGGTATGGGTAATAGTACTGGCCAACTACTGCCCAACTTCCGAAAAAGCCTCCAAACCTTCTAACTAAAATCCAATTTCCGGAATTCCACCGGAAGTAAGGTGGTAGTACCGGCTGGGGTACTACCGGACAACTTCTGGCCTTCGCATGTGTGGGTGTGCGGTCAGCAGAGCATCTCGGCGGTAGTACCAGCCATATTGGCCGGAACTTCCGCCCACCGTGAGCAAAGCTGAAACATAGCATAACAGCCACAATTTCTTCTTCGAGGCATCCAATATCGACGTGTGTGATAAACTTAATAACATGTGTACATCAACACACATATAATTGATCTTGTGTTGGCACCAAACACGCAAAACTCATTTGGGGCGGGAAATGCTCTTCCAGTGGTGCCCTTCAATTTTTGCACTTGAAGCAAGTACTCTTGGCTGGAGCAGTGGCAAGTCAACAACCTCGGCTAAGGCGGGTAGAGGAGGGGCAGAGAAGCACCTCACGCAGAGAATGGCCATCAGCCAGGCCACACGCGGAGATGGGCCAACAGTGCTGGAGCGCGACACACAGAAGCATACGGGAGAGATAGGAGGAAGGGCTGGGCATCGGAGGCTCGAACGAACCGGCGGATGCATCGGCCAGTCGGTTGCAAGGGCTCTTTTGATTCATAGGATAGAAAAGGTATAGAAATAGGAAAAACAAAAGGATTGAGATGTCATGCCTACTTGAATTATATGGGAAGATGTGTGTTTGATTGTAGCAAAGGAATCTATAAGGTATGACCTAATGTTTTTTCTATAGATTTTGCACTACATGATTATTGTAGGATTAGTTTCTATAGGATATGTTCCTATGAATTAAACAACTTGTGTAGGAAATTTTTCCATAGGATCCAAATCCTACACAATTTCTATACAAATCCTATGAATCAAAGGAGCCCTAAGAACTTTCCATCTTTTAAAGGTTTTGAAACAAATTTCTATGGAAACTTGCAGGCATAGTAATTTATCTTTGGTTAATGGAACAAAAGCTCATCAAGGAATTGTACATGTCCAAAAAAAAAGTCCCGAGGAAAAGAAAGAATGAGTGGTATCCCAAATTCATGGTTTGGGATGTCTCATGTATGCTACTCCCTCTGTCCAAAATAATTTGCTCAAAAGAAATCCTGGAGAGTAGCATGCTAGATCATGTTAAACATTTATTTGATTACGTGAAAGGGATTATTGATTACAATGGTTATAATCTCATATTTCATGGTTATGTTGTTGCTGATTGTCAAGGGGATTCAAATGACCGGATATCTACTTTAGGTTATATGGAGTACTTACTTTGGCAGGAGGTGCTATTTCTTGGAGTAGCAGGAAAAACAGGACCCGGCTGCTCTTTTGTCCATGCAAGCTGAATATATTGTTGGTGTGAGGTAGTGAAGGCAGGTGTATGGCTAAGGGAATTTCTTGCTTCGCTTAAGGTCATGGAAAGTGCATCACAACCTGTCACTATTTTCTATGATAATACGACATCTATCAAGGTATTCAAATATCCCAAATTTCATACGGAGTAGCAAAAATAAACAAATTGAGACAAGGCATCATTATATTCGTGATGTTACAAATAGGCTCAAGTTCGTCCGTTCGGATTATTTTCCCAGTACAAACCAGGACTTGGAAAGGTGGCGAGCAATCATCTTGCAGACATACATATCATGTGTTAAGAAGTAACAAAACTAATAACAAATATTAAGTTATAAAAAATATTTATACACACTGCTCCTTTGCCATTGCAACGTTCCCGTTAGATGGAACAATATTATTTAAGTAAAGTATAATAGTGTCAGTGACATGTAATCAGACTCATAGCCATTTAAACATGTTCTAGGAACACTTCCCTGATCAGATGCAACTTACACGCAAGTTGACATCTTAGCTGCCACGGTAAGTGGTAAAGGAGAAAGGAGAATGCAGCAAAGGAACATGGAAATGCTCGGTCGTCTGACTCTTTTTTATCTCAAATATGATGCTCACATAAGGGAAGAACCCTGACGGTGCATACTTGGAGGTATTGAAACTTATGCGGTAGAAACCAGGAGCCACATTGTCGACGATGTCCATCAGTTGACCGCTGCGTCCATCATTGTTTGTAATTGAAGAGCCTAGCATTGTCCATCCGTTAAAATCTTTGTTCTCGAATGACGGGGGACTTGACACAGCCTTCCACATCTCCAGGTGAACTTCAATTCCAGATGCTGGTGATCCAAGAGCAGTGTCCAACACATGGGTTGTGATAGGAGGGCGTGTCCGGTTCGAACTACCTGTAGTTTGAGAAGCTTTATTGGCAGAAGGCTGGGGTAGAGCTCCAAGGTGTGCTCCAATAATCCGCATGCGGTCTTTTGAAAATTTCAATAAAAAAATTAAGAAGCTAAAATTACCAGAAGTTGCACAGATATAAAAAAAAATACTATCAATATGTTCCACTTCCAAAAACGCACAAGAAAGCGTGCACAAAACAATTTGGCTAATTATGGAAAAATAGAGTGCGAACAATTGTACTGCAAAAACAACTGCCAAGATGGATAAAAAAGACAAAGCCCCAGAATGAGAAAATCCAGGCCATACGACTGTCTTTCCAGCATATGCTCATTCAGCAATATGAACTATTTCCGTGACGTTTCAACACAGTTATCTTCAAGACGATGTTTAGAATGGAAGTTAAATTGTTTACTTCATTTTGAGTCTAGTTTCTATTTGTCTAGATGTAATTGAGTTGCATTCAGATTAATAAATGGAGAACTCTTTAAAACTGCCGGCTGATGGATTGGCTGGCTCGGCTTTTGTCTCTCAAAACTGCCCTCCCCCACCCCGCTGCTCCTCCTCTATCTACTGCTCCTCTGGCTGCTGCGACAGGCGACAGCCACCCCTTCGCCTACTACTCCAGCTGTTGCGGCCCCGTTCCTCCACCTACTCCTCCGTCTGCTGTGGCCAATCGCCCTGCTCCTCCGCCTACTACTCTGGCTGCTGTGGCCACTGCTACTCCGCCGTCCTCGTCGGGTGCTCCTCCTGTGGCACCACGCGTGAAGGACGGCGAGCTCGCCATGGATGCAATGGACCACCATGGATTATACTTGTTTCTGCAGCCATGGACGCTCGAGGGGAGAACTCCGATCAGGTTAGGGAAGTTGGGTGGAGAGAGGAATAACTGCAGGGTCGCAGGATCAGGCTCCAGCAAGTCCGATTCATTGCCAGCAAGCTCGTGGACGAAGGGCTAGATGATGGTGGAGGTCAGTTTTTTGGGGGATATTTCAATGTTGCAAAAGGTGTTTCTGATTTCAATAAACGACTATTGATTTTGTTGTTTAAGCATGGGTAAAATGCTACAATGATTTTTGTGCGCATGCTACAGAGAGATTTCTCCAAGGCTGCATACGTGTTTCTGTAATGTTGGAAGAGTTGGGCACAAATGTTGCATGTATTGGTTTTTTCGTTGTAAACATCGACAAGGCTTTACCAATGTTTTGTTCCAAACAATGGAGATTTGTTGCATCCACTATTTCCTTTTGCTACATTGGTGTGTCCAAAATGTTACTACATGTTTTGCTACACTTCGCAAGTTTTTCAGATTCACGGGAAAATGCTGCAAAATGATGTTTGCATTTCTGAAAAAATTACACAGAAAAAAATTTGTTCAGGATCTTTTTGCAGCAATGATTAGGGTCCTCCCACGCATGTGAAAGCAACATGGCAGCTAAACTGCGTGATGTTTCAGCAACCTTGACTCCTAGTGCTAGAACCACAGTAAGCAAAGTTCTTGTATGTGATAATTGCAGGAGTAGACCTTTATTTAGTATTCATAAATACAAGTCAGTATATTATGTTTGCAAAGTTCGTATACCAACATATTGGGAGCTTGCTAAAAAAAAACTATGAGGGGCTTGCTATAGAAAAACCTATGGGAGGCAACCATATTTCCAGCTCAAAGTAGAAAGATTAGATAACATCAAACACGAGCCTTTGCATGCAAAGTAACACCACCCTATGGAAAAAACAAAAACGCATAGTAGAACTGTTTACTCAATTTTACTGGCCACGAAAATGATTTCCAGGCTTGGTAGCATTTAACAGATAGACCAATAAGACTACCATTGGAAGAAAACCCAAGCATGTGAGGACAATTTCTTTGAACTAAATGGTAGATAACAAAGAAAAGGCACAAGTAACGTAAGTGGAGAAAAAAGTATATTTTTTTTACCACCTACTGTGTCAATAGATATAGTTGATCAATACCTGCTGCTTTATCTGGTTGGCTAATATGGCCTTCAGCTGAAGTAGTGGGAGCAGCAGCCTCTGACGAGAAAAGCTTTGCAAGGCGCAGCTCAGTGATCTTCAGCTCTTCCTGTGCCGCACCCTCAAGTTCAACAATTGGCCTATTTGCATAACGTCTCTGAAAAACAGAAGGAGCATGGTAAGATAGCTCTAAGGCCATTACAGAAATAGGAAGGAAAAAAAGTCGCATCAAAGCTTTCTAGTAGTACGATTTGGGGATCACGTCATAGCATGTAAATGCACTGTATCAAGGATAACTCAACATTATGTACCCCTAGCGATGTAAAAAAGCCAAATGAACAACATAATTTAGTTTCAGTACAAGAATCCTGATTCACATAGGAAGGGCACTACTATACCATGGATGATTTTGCTGGTATTCCACGGATGACAATACCACATTATTTGAGAGAGAGAGAGGACTAGTAGCAAAGTGTTCAGCACAAACAAGCCTCATTGCTGCTACAAGAATTATTGAAATGACCCAGACAGGCATATATGCGTCAATTACAGGAACCAAATACAGTATTAGGATTTAGGATGGACATATGCAGACCTTAAGCTCAGCTAAGACCTCAGGGGCAGTCCTCCCAGACGCGCATATCATGAACACGAAACCAAACTTGTCCCTGTATCTGGCGTTCCACTCGGCCAGCTCCTGTAACAGTTCGAATAAAGGGAATTGAGTCCACAAATCAGATCACAGACGCGAGGGACGCAGCGAACAAGGGCGTGTCACCTGCGCGGTCGAATCAGTGGCTGTGGAAATCGCTGCCGATTGCTCCTCCTTGCTCCACCTGCAGTCAGTGACTGAAGATCATCGACAGCAAGAAGCGAACTGAAGCCCAACAGAAGTAAGAGTAAGGAAACCAACTTGGAGACGGAGGGAGAGGTGGTGCCGATGGCCGGGTGCGCGGCGAAGGCCTCCAGCCATCCATTCACGTCGACCTTGATTCGTCAGCGATGGCACGCGCATGAGCAGCAAGGATCAGTACGGGAAGTGAGGTGGATCGGGACGGGAGGAAGGGGAGCGCGGGGAGAGAGAGACTCGGCGATCGAGGGCTACCTACCTCGTTGAGCCAGATGCGGCGGGCGGCGAGGAGCGCGTCGGCGAGGGAGGCGAAGGGGGAGGCGGCGGCCAGCGCGGCGGCGAAACGGCGGCTACCGTTCACGCGCAGCACATCCTCCACAGCCAACGTCGCCATCTTCGCTGGTGGCTTGCTGGACTGCGCAAAACTCCCCAAAAGGAGGCTCCGGATCCGGAGACGGTACAGTCCAAGATTTTGCTTTGGTAGGGACTGTGGAGTGGGGAAAGAAGAAGATGATGATCCAGAAGAGAAAATGTGGTTCAGCTAAAACAAAAAGAGATTTGCTAGAAGTAACTTTATGCTCCGTTAAGTTTTACACCATTTAATTTGTATCGTGATTTTCGTTCTAGTTATAAGTTGTAATTAAAATTTAACGACATCATCTGACTGAGAACGAGAAACAAGAAACAGGAACCAAAAAAATTTGAAGAAAATTTGGTATTTGGCGTTTACCAAAACACACCGTTTGATTGTGTCTTTGCTAGCTACCATTACAATTTCATGATACATTTGCCGCAACACATCACATTTAAAAAGGAAAAAAATACACTTTTGGTTGGAATGACCATGCTATGACTGGTTTTGAAGAAAAAAAAAGTGCAAAACTTTCCGTTTTTTAAGATTGTGTGTTTTAGTAAATCTGTCACAAAATTGTAATGGTACCGGCAAGAAACAATGGAACGGTGTGTTCTGGCAAACGCCAGAAAATAGCGATGTCCTGTAACAATTTTTCCAAAAAGACGGAACGCAGATTTCGTGCTCCCGAGCTCCAGTGCTCCTGGTTAGTTCAAAAAATTCAAAACCATATCTGTGAGTCTTTAAAAACTTGAAAAAAAATATTCGGATGTAGTTCATGAATTATCCCACAAACGTGTAAAATATCAATTCCAAACACTTTGTATTCTGAGCTGTAAAAAATAAGAAAAATGTAGATCTGTAGAAGTATGTTTCAAATCCCCAAACTTTATCAGATTTGTCATTTTTGTGTAGCCCACAATACAAAGAATTTCAAGTCAGGATTTTACATGCTTGTGGGATACAACACTAACTATGTGCAGAATTATTTTCAGATTTTTTGAAAACTTGTAAACCATGATTTTAGGTTTATTCCGAGCAAATGATACTTTCCGAAAAAGACGTGGTTTAATTTTCTTCCTAGTTTTTTTTTACCTCAGTGTTCATATTGAGTCAGCACAATTACAAATTTCAAAAGAGTGTGAGCAAAATTCATAGACAAATGAAAAAGAAAATATCATAAAATCATGTTTACAAGTTTCAAATATAAATATCAAAGAAAAACAGTTATTTCACTAGGTGTAGTTCAATGAGCACGCAAAATTTCAAGTTTAGATCCAAAATCATTTAGGAGATCTAAAAAGGTTAAATACATTGATGAATAGTATTACATCCGTTCGATGAATACAACGCATGTGTTTTTTAAGGCAAAGTTTAACTGAAAAATTGAGCAACAAAATCTTAAATATATTGTACCTAATTAGTATCGTTGGATTTCATATTAAAAACACATTCTAATGGTGATAATTTTACGCCAATAATTTTTATGTATTTGAAGTAATTCTTGGTTAAAGAAAAAACATGGAAAATAAGGGTGCCTTCATTGAAATGGATGGGGTATCAAGCTGTAGACGCTACTATCCATTGTAGAATTTGTCTTTTACATGGCTACAAAATGAATGAGTTCAAACTTGAAATATTGCATGTTTCTAGAACATCTCATTCCTTTTTTTAGGGAAGAACATCACATTCCTAACACACCGTAAACAAGCTGTAGATATACACCAAGTTATTGCTTGGTGTTCATGGGGTATTTGCTCTAACCAAATATGACCAATTTGTCGTATGAAGAAATATTGATTGGACACATTTTTTATGGCATTAGTTGTAAATCCTTCTTCTTTTTTACTAATGATCATCTTTGTAATGAAATTTTACATGCCTTTCATGCTGTAAGAGACTGTACAACCATTTGCATATTTTCTGCAGAGGCTCTAGCCATGATGGTGCCGCTAGGAGAGCCAGACTGAGAATGTACTTCATGCATCGTTCCACACTTCTTAGTCGTGGTTTTATTTTAAAACTTTGTTTCAAAATTCTTATCACAGTTTTAGTTCAAAATGAACTAAAACCACATCAAGATTTATGAAACAGAGCGAGTTGATAAGCAACATGAATATCACTATATCAGGGCGAAATGAGTAGGGCAAAGGATGCAAACCAGAGACAGCATAAACCCACAAACAGGTCGTCAGACTAACAAGTTTTAGTTTTGATATAATGTGGGCTTGCAGGTTTACTCTACATCCTTAGCAGCACAGCAGTTTGTCTTGTCAGAAACGAGGTATGAGGTACTTCCGTGCAAATTTTGAAATGGCAACCTAACAGGTGGAGATCAACCCTATAAAAACGGTATTTGCACAATTTAAGCACGGTCTGAAGAAATCCTAAAGTGCATGCTTGCACGCTCACCAAACTGGATACGTAAAAGTTACAGTGAAGATAACAAAGCATGAACATGACAAGATTTATGTCAACATGTATTTTCTCCAGGCGAGCAACCTCATCATCCTGAGAGAACAGTAGCACGAAAATTATAGCCATAATGCACGTATCCCTGGCGGGAAGTGATCGTTAGGAAGAGTCCTAAGACATCATCCAGGTAACTGAAGAATATTTATTTTTAAAGTTCTCCAAAAAAGAAAGACGATCCCTCCAGCTCCCATAACCTGTCATCAATCAGAGAGGCAGAGTTTTCCCTTTACGCAAGATTACAGAGGTCCTGGGAAGGTGCCGTTTTCCCGTTGCTCATTCCAACGGTCAACCTGCAGATCAAACACAATATTAACAACGGTCAACTCTCAAGAGCCCAAACGTTATTTAGGACTGATATAAACATGTTACATTGCGACTAGATGCAATATACAACTAAGAAGTGGCAGATTCAATCATGCTTATAAGTGTCCATGTGAAACTGATGATTAATGTACAAAAAAATATGCATTACAGTAGTAGTGACTCAACTCAATTCTCTCTAGCTCATGTAGACTGGTTTATACGAAAACCAGCAAAAAAAAAAGTTTCAGGGTTTACAGTTTTGCGTTGTTATAAATTAAATTATCAGAAGTAACAGTAAGCAGGATAAATGATTCTAGAAAATAGAGCTGCCAGATTGTCATTCACCAGGCAAACCGATTTGACACTTAAAAATGAATCACAAGTTCATGGATCCAAAGGTATTCATCTTTTTTTGGAAGAACTACATATCCAGCTTAATAAACCCACAGTGCAAGGAGACCAAAGTCAGTGAATACCACTTTCATACCAATAGTAATCTTTAATAAACTATGTCTGTACCAATAACACTGCAGAAGCTTATTTTGGCCTCTTCAAAATTCATCTATATAAAAACATTAATGGCAGTACTGCCAATTGCAACAATTGTCACCACATGAAGAGCATACACAAACGAGCTAAATCATGGAATGCACAAAAATACTTTGTTAATCTCAAGTTCTCAATACCGAAAGGAAACTTTACAGACAGTGTGAAAGCAGGAAAAACATACCCATTCACCAGGGCAAAGAGATCGGTAGTATTTTGCGAACTTGTCACATTCAGGGGCATCATCTCCTTTCGCAGCAACACACCTGATTAAGCAACCACAATTACTGAGAATGCCTGCATGTGAACCAATACACCTCTCCACTCTATGAAAGCAATAGTCATACCTATGATACTCAACATAGCGCGTGAAACAGTGCCTTGATTGATTAGTTGTTGGAAAACGGAAATCTGCTGGTGCTGTCTCAATCTGTAAAATGAAACATGCTCAGTAATTGGCACTTATAACATGAACTGTTATTTTACCATTAATTAGTTTATAATAATGGTATCAAACCTTGATTTCTGCTTTCTCTTCAGCCTCTTCCTCAGCAGTCTCAGTTGCTTCCTCTGTTGCAGTGTTGGTTTCCTCTGCTTCCGACTTGTCAACATCATCTTGCACAGATGTTTCACTCTTATCTTCTACAGTAGCTGGCGCCTCAGCAGCTGGAGGGGCTTCATCATTTGATGCAGGGACAGGTTCAGCCTCAGTAGCAATTTCAGGTTTCTCCTCAGCTGCTTTTTCCGCTGGAACCTCTTGTGGTGGGAGTGAATATTCCTGCAAATGGAGGTCAAGTTTAAAACACAGGTTCTGGATCTCAAAAGACCAAAAGTGATGGAATACCACAATACACACAAACCAACTTACATAACAAATACTTAATATATCATTATTTATGTTTTGGGCAGACAAAGAAAGAAATCAAATCCTGCGTGTAACATGAACAATATTCTAATTCTATCATGCAGCACATAACTAATAATCACATGGTGCATAACTTTGAGAAGGGACACACATACACACACATATCTAAGTTTTAATTATCATAGCCTACTCTACATTGCCTAGCCAAATATGACTATTGATAGAAGGCCTAGCTCCAGATTCTTTGCATCTGCGAAAGACCAAGTACTACATAGTTTCTAAGAAAATTGCATATACATTCTTACAATTCTTCATGTACAACAAATAGTTACTATATAATGCATACATGCAAATTCACATAACTACCTTTCTTTTGTGAAACAAGCCATATAACTAAATCATCACTAAGACCTACAAAATCACAAGCTATTTCAAATTTCAACAAATTGTATGAAAATGTCACAGAAACTGAAAAAACAAATAAAATTGCAAAGTGCCTTAAAGCAGTTGTCTACCACCAATATAAGCACATCTATAAAAAAATAAACAATGCAGTATACAAAAGCAAGCAACAGTACTAACTTCCACGCAGAACCTTTTGCCACACCAGAAGCTGACGTGTAATTATGAATATATATACATGAGATGCATTTTCTTCAAGAATGTTATAGACACAACAGACTTTCAAATTTTGGTAAGGAAAGGATGATTACTAATGAGCACTACCAATAAAAATCTGTAAAGTGAACTATTCCAATAAAGTATCCTGGTTCACATTCACAAAGTAACTGCGTAACTGACCCAGCAGTATTGCGAGAACCATTTATATCATCTTCTGAAGTTCCAAGTACCTAGATTTTTTCTCTTTCGACACAAGGATCGAGGCAAATGGCAGTGGTCCAATTGGTGGGTTCAGTTGACCCTATTTATGGTTAGGACAACCAATGAGGCTGAGGCTTGCAAATAAGAGATCGCATATTTAGAAACTTCGCCTGCAATATCTAGTATATACAAAGATGTCCTAATTGTTTTGGAACATTCTAGAACCACCAGCAAAATTATACTTCTGAAAAAATCTCAACCCATCTAGAATCTAGAAAAAAGTATGAGCTCCTACTACTCATTTACAACAAATCCTTCAAAACAATTTTCAGTTTCTCCAGCCTCAAATCGACCACACTACTCAAACCTCTGCACGAATCACACCATCAGCCCACTTCACTAAAAAAATTGATCCCCAAACAACCCAACTACACCCTGAACAGCATAGCAGATGTAAAATTCACATCCACGGGCACTTAGCACGAGCCAATTACTGGTTTAAGCTGATCAAGACAGGCCGGGGGCACGAACTACTAACTATTCCACTCCGACTCCTGACAATTGACGCGTACAGGCTCCTATACTCGCAAGTACATCGACCAAATGAGACAACCACTCCTCATCTCGGAATCCGCGAAATACAAACAACATCTGTAAGCCAGCCAAAACCTCAACCGCTGAACAGCAACCCCTAGACCCCTACGGCGAAAACCCATCAGAAACCGCAGATCTGAAGGCGCCCGCTGGATCTACCTACCCTGCCGGGCCGAGAAGTCTAGATCGGGAGCTTCCCTGTACAAGAGGAAACGGGGTATGGGGTGTTCCGATGGTGTTTACCTCGGCGAGGGTCGGGGCCTTGGTTTCGCCTGCCATGGTCTGGGTAGCCTGGAAGCTTCTAGAGATGGCGGCTGCGAGAGAGTGGGCGAGGGAGACCAGCAAACACGATACAAGAAGAGGATGGAGATTACCGTGATGGCTTAACGGGCCGGGCTGTAATATCGGCCGTACGAGCTGGCGGGTTCGTCGTTTAGAGCGACCTGAAGCGGATGATTCATAGGCCGGTCCAACGCGGCTCAACAAATAGGTACTGCGTTTTTTCTTTTTTTCTTTCTGCTTAAATTTTAAAAATTATTTAAAATATTTCAAATTTGAAGCAATAAATAAAAAACGTTCAAACTTGAAAAAATTCAAATTCGAAAAAAAAACTAAAAATTGTTCAAAAATGAAAAATGTTCAAAATATTAAAAAGTTCAAAAAACTAAGCAAGAAAACTGAAAAACCAGCAATAAAATCGAATAAACAGGAGAAAAACAGTATAAAACCAGCGAAAAAACACCCGAAACATCCCACCCCCGCTATTGGGCCTGACCAAGCTAGCACCCGCTGCGGGTTGTGCCCTAGTGGGCGGTGAATAGGGAATAGTGGGTTCGTCGACTTTTCGTGTACACCAACTAGGTCAGCGCGTACTGTGTGTCGCACACCCTGCCCGGGGTACATACCAGAGCAATTGGGTGTTGGCCTTTTTTAATCATGGTTTTCTGTTATGTTCTGTTTTTTCTTTTATGTTTATTTTCCTTTTATTTTTAAGAATTAAAAAAATGATAAATTGGACTTCTACCACCTCTAGGGTCTCCCATTAGACTTAACACCTCTTTAGCATATAATATATCCACCATATGGTAATGAAGAACTAGAGCCAATTGGACTCCATGAGGAACCGAAAGCGATACCATGATTAATGTATCCACCATATGGTAATGAAGAACTAGATGAGGAATCGAAAGTGCTACCATGATTAATGTGCTTGATGCATCGCTATACCACAACGCTTGTCCCAAAAGAGTGCTACCATCATGATCTTTCATCACCAAGGTTGAGGTACCATGATGTGCTTCAGCATCAAAATTGATATCCGGAACTCTCATCTCTAGTCTCTGCCTCTAGGGCCCAATGCACTAAGTCGATGATCAGTTGGCCTTTGTTGCCATCGAGTTTCTTTTTTATCAGACTGACCAGCTGCCACATAGAATCACACAAGTTTCATCCCTTGTGGACTTTGTGCCATGAATCAAATCAGTTTTCCATGCATGATCTAGGCCGGTGAAGTTTAAGGATTTTGATCTGCACTGCTTTCTTTAATTCTTGCCAAAATATACGTACCTAGGTGCACACAAAGAGTCCCTGGAATATGGTCTCCTGCTCCACACCGCAAGTCTTGTAGAATGCAAGTTCCTATATATGTCTCATTTTAAGCTCTTGTCTGCACGGAATATGCTCATTGATCACCCTACCAGGCTACCACCAGAAAGAACGAAATTTGGTTGGCACTTCTAACTTCCATAAAATCGTCCACCAATTGTGAGAGCTTGACACATGCTCAATTTGTTGGGAAGATTAATCCATTGCTTTGTAACATGAACGTGTAAAACATCCGCTTTTCTCTAGCGCACATGCCCATAAATCACCGTTAAGCCTTCCCAAAAAGTATGTGGTCTCTCGTCCCTCATTTTTTTGTCGAATCTTTTCCTTTTTTCAAAGTCTTTTTTCTTTCTTAAGTCTTTTTTTCCTTTTCAAATCACGTGATAGTCTTAAATTCCATGTTTACACCCCTCGAATTTTGTGAAGCGTCAACACAAAAATAGTCATGCATCTAATAATAGCGCAAAACACCAAGGCCATCGTGCATGTCACCTGCAAAACTGCAACCTCTTAATCCTTAGGGTGTAAGTGAGGTTGACTGCATCAAAGTCATTTAGTTTGAATTTTGTTGCTCAAAAGTTGACTTGTGGGTTTGCACATGACTTACGAGTGGGATTCCACATGCACCCTTATTGATCCCCATGTGATGCAGCCATGCCAATAGCCTTCCAGATATGATAATCCATATCGAAGAGGTGCAACTAGCATGTGGTGCCACATTTTAGTTTGGATTTGTCGAATTGTGTCTTATTTAGATTATCATCCAATCTCCTATGAAAAAGTAGCATCATAAGTAAGAAAAGAATGAAAAATAAGTAAAAAAAAATGATTAAAGAAGATAAATCATAATCGATATGGTTGGATACGAGTTTGCATGCACGTCTGTTTTGTGGGATCCCCACACTAAGGCGTATAGTCTAAGGGCATGATGGGTTGCATGCGCTAACTTTGGAGCTATGAGGGAGCATGCCCTAGGGGGCATGGCCATAGGGAAATGACCCAAAATCCACGTCGTTGACGTTGTTTGGTTTGTCGGGTCATATACTAGAAACGTAGAGGTGCAATTGATTGGATGCTTGAAGTTTCCGTTTCTGGGAGGAGGAGCAGAGACAAAGTAGTGTTGTTTGGTTGCCAAGCTGCCATAGGGACACCCACAATGAGATGTGCTCGCCGTATTAAAAAAATGGTGAGGTTACGACATCACAACCATAGTTGAATTATGAACTAACACACACAATTGAGAATTAGTGACATAGATACTTAAGTTGAACATCACGCGCATCCAATGTAATCTGACTACTATTTACACCAAGGGAACACTCCCCTGCCACAAAAAGAAGGATTTAAACGACCTCCCAACAAACTAACTAGCCAATAAAACTAACAATACTTACATTGTCGTGCCATGGCATCTACAAACATGAACGTCTCGGAGGAGGTGGTGTTCTTGAGTAGCATCATCTTGAAGCCATCGCTCAACAGCTTGAAGACGGCGATGTATTTTTCACGCGGGGTTGTCTTCTCGACGAACTTTTCTGCCCTCTCATGAAGTACAAGTTGTCATGGTATTGTGCGTTTTTGTGGAAGTGATACCTCTGTCTTGATATCGTGTGCGTGTTTAAAGTCAACTCAATAGGCCATACATGGTTACACACGATTAGAGATATTGACTTAACTAGGGGATTGACTAGATCAAAATATGTTTTATACACCTAGCATGTTCCGTTCATATATAGAAAGATATAATTCTAACAGGTACCACTATATATGCATGCCAAACTCATAGAACTTACCAGGTCTTGCCGCCACACTCACATGCGCAAGTACAACGATCTTGAGCTGCCTAGCCATGACATGCGCAATCTCAGTGGGCAAGGAGAGAGCTACCTGTGAAATCGCTCGCCTTGAGCTGCATGTAGAACCAGCGAGGTACAACAGGGAAATCTTGATGCCCCAAGCGTGCACGACGCCCCTCTCGCCCCCCGCTGCCAGATGCACATCCACTCCATGAACATCGGCCCTCTGCTCACGTCATGCTCACGGTACAAGTTGACGGGGCTGTTATCCTCCTGCTCTGGGAGAGGAGCGTCGTGTTGTGCTGTGATCACCAACATTAACGAGCACGTACACGCACGGCCGTGGCGCGGTGATCACCGGCATTGGTATGCACGACGACAGTAGGACGCGCATAGCCCCATGATCACCACGAAGAGGGCTGTAACATAGTGCGGGTTATCCCACCCGTCTATGTGGATCCTTTCTTAAATCGCGGTGAAGGCCGTTTGGACGCCGTGCCGCGACATCCACGAGCCTCCCGTATGCGAAAGCAACTGCGGCTCGCTCCTGTACTGGAGCTATGCTGGAGACAAGCTGACCGGGCTTGGAAAATGAAATACCGCGTCCATCCAGACGGTCGATGCGACGTGCTCAGCTGGCGGTGGGACGGCGTCTCCTTCGCGACTATTTTATCCTCCGATGTCCGATCCAAATTAACACTACGTGAGCAACTATAATCAACGTCAGTTCATTCCGACTTCGCTGCTGCCTCCGTGCCGTCAGCTATGTCGGCAAAATATCGCAATCCTTTTCACAAGGACTAGTGATCGATGGCTTAACCAATCAGCCCTGCTCTCGTAAACTAGCTCTAGGTAGCTGTCTCTGCGTAGCCTCTTCCTGGTCAGCCACCTCGATGACCAAGATTCAACATGGATTATCAGTTTATCGCCTTGTGCACGTCAATGCCTCCTCACGAGCTTGGATCAGAACAGAGTATGAAGACGCGCTCACGAAATGAAATAAACACCCGGTCGCTTCCACGCGATCAAAGCCAATCACGTACGTAAACATGGGTCTTGCCGGTACGCCTTCGATCCGACTCTCCCAAGTCCAAGCTATTTGCTTAGTTATTTAGGAAAGCAACTGTTTCCGCTCATATTTTTCTCCCCCGATCTATTAATAATCACCAACGTATGTATAATAAATATAAAAAGTAACAAAAAATACATACAGCCCTTAGACCACCTAGCGATTATTATAAACGCTCAGCTAAATGCGTGCCAGTGTCTTTACCTCTGCTTCACTAGAGCCAGGCAAAACATGTCGTTATAAAACTTGTTATAGTAGACAGATGAAAAGTTATCGTGCTAAGGTCTCCATGAACTAGCACACGAGAGCAGCAACCATCGTCAATGATGTGAACCGTAGATGAAAAGATACAAACATGCAACCATGTAAATGAAAATGAAAACTGACCGAATCTTAGAAGATCCGCCGGACACATGACTTCACGTGCCCTCCGCTGGTACTAAGCGCATAAAGGGACAGGGAACCTTATCGTGACCTCAGGTTGTCACTTCCACCTCACCATCTTAAAAAAGACACTGAAACTTTCTAGAAGAAGAACTAAAATCCCCCCGATGACGAGGGGTTGTGGTCCGCCACACCTCCAAGGCCCAAAAGCTTTTGGAGGTGGGACAGACCAGGGGCAGCGCTGACAAGAGGGACATAAACCCTAGATCAATTCTGGATCTCCTATTCACATGTTTACACTGTTAACATGTCACCAAAATGATTAAATAAACTAGCGGTACTTCCCTCGGTCTCTTGTGTTCTGCTCTAAGTGTCCAAAACATTTAACAAAAGGATACGAATTTGTTTAATTTTGAAGTTCTGGAAAAATATAGCCATTGAAAAATTCTTATTATTTTGACTTTTAAATGTTATGGTTTCCTATGGTGACAAGTTGATTCAACACGTCGAGATAATGTGGCAGCTAATTAGGCGAACAACTCAAACATATATTGCGCATCCGACATGGCAGCTCAGTTGCCATATCAAATATTACCGTAAGTTTATACCTATTTTTTTTAACAGGAGAGGTCCCGAAGGACCTAGAGCTTCATTTCTTTAACAGCGGTGGCGTTACAAATCATAGAAAGGGTCCTAAAGAAAACAAAAAATACAGTCCAACCCTTAACATTTGCACTAAGGACCTCAGAAAGAAGAAGAAAAACGCGATCAGGTCAAGCTCCTGCTCCACCACGCAGAGCCTCGCCGGAGTCAACCTCCACGCCACCGGACATGACCACTTGGGGCGCAGAGGTGGGAGCCAACTCCAGCTAAGCAAGAGAGCCTCCACAACAACAAAGGTGCCTGGAGGTTGTTGAAACCCTGAGGATGGCGTAGATCCGCCGCCATCACAGAAGTTTGGAGGAGCCGCCCTTCGGCCATAGAATACGGCGACAACGGCGCCGTGGGAATCCTCCAGTGAGCAAAGCCCTGAGGACGGCGAAGATCCGTCATCACAGAGGGTTGGAGGCGTCGTTGTAGTCCTCCGGTGAGAAGCAGTCATACTCCCCTGTTGTGGATGCAGCGGCCATCCACCGATAGCAAGCAGCAGCTCATCCCCGTACTCGTCACCATGACGAACAAGGAGAAAGAGCTTACTGTTGCTTCGTCGGCCACCAAATCCATAGAAAGCCACCTTATTTACGGAGTTCTTCGCCTCCCTCCTCCGCCACACCTTCGACTCCAACCACCGGAGTACCATGAAGCAGAGGTTGGAGACGATGCAAAGCCAGATCTGGTCGCAGAGATCTGCCTCCTCCCTCCCGGCATCCACGCCATACGCCATATAGGACCATAACCTAGAACTAAAACTACACCTATCTACTCCGGCGCCATCTCCTCTCCAACTCCGGCCGGCTAGCCCGGCGGAGAGGAAGGAGGAGCGGCCCGGTGAGAACGAGGGACGGCTCAGGTACTGTAGCGAGTTGAGAGGGGGTGAGGGGGGAAATTGTCGCCCGATTTTGCTGTTCCCGTTTATACCTATTTAAGTTCTATATATATCTACTAATGTACTTAGAGTCAATTAAAAGGAAACGGAAGGAGTATCTCAAAACCAACGTCTAATCAGTGGCGGAGCATGACACAAACACTGGATGAAGCTAGTGAAAGGTACGTGGCCCCGGGCTTCTAGAGTTGCAAACGTGGAGTCCAAGGCTCACGAAACCAAATGCTCATAGAAAACGGTAATGCCGTACAAAATGTACACATCTTACATTCAAGTAGGGCCGTCGAGCTGGAAACCTGTCTGGAATCCATGGCTACGTACTGTCCTTTATTTTTTGAGCATAGATACACTTGTGCCCTTGTGCAGTTGTGCTCGATCCACCAAGGACCCAAGATGAGATCGAAAGCTCGAAAAGGCACCGTGAGTGCCTAACCAATATCCTCTTTGTTGCATGTCATTGTGCGTTGTCTATGTGATCATCCATCATCTTCTTCCGAGTGTTCTTTCGTGAGCACTCGGAGATATCCTGCCCAAGAAGTGACCAACTGCATGTGTGGGTAACTTTCGCATGGCCCTATATATGCGATGCAAGATTGGCAGACATATATGGTCACATGCGCGTTGCTCCATATTCTTTTGTGACTCGACAATCTGGTGACGCGCCTTCGTTTGGTCCAATCAGCTGGAGTACGTGCAATTTTCTAAGAATGGAATTTAGGTAATGCTCTTTCTGCCAAAAGATTGCACACATGTCCGGAGATCCGGAAACCTGCTCGTGCATGATTTAAAGTTCCATTTCCATACTATATCAGAAAAAGATTGTGGTCCAGCCTCCACGCATAGATTAAACCTTTTTTTTGGACATGATGGATTAAGGACTTTCGATTTGCAAGATTTCAAAGATGCGGGAATAGAAAAAAATGATTGCAATGTCATAACTACTCCAAATATATAAGATTATTTGTTTGCACCAGAGTTAGTTTGATTCAACACTGGAAAAATTAGGCCTCTTCTCAAGGAGTTTGTGTTTTAATATAAAAATTACACCGTAGGGGATTTTCATATGGTAAAGGTGTAAAAAATGGAGTTTGCCTGATTGAAAATCGCTGTGTAATAGTAGAGTGCAAAAGTATCCTTCTGAAAATTTCTATATGGTTCATTCCACACAAGGGGGAAAATGCTACGGTTTCTAATCCCCCACTTTGAATCGGATAGGCCCTTATAGCACTTAAATTGTTCTTCCGCGGAGCTTGGAGATCTGAAATGAACTAATGGTACATAATCACTCTTTTATGATAGATCGCTCCCACTGGTGACTTGCCTCCAACCATCGACCATGCTCCCCTATGCTTGATCTCTTCTCCATTGCAATGCACTCACCTGATCAACTTGCCTTGCTTTCCATCTTCACTACCCGTTCACCTCCTCGACAATGCATCTAGTGACATTAAAATGGTAGTGAATAGTAACATTTTTTTTACAAATGCTAACACTAAATAAAATCATCATGCCATATAATTTTAAACAAGAATTTAAACTACATTTTGTGAAAGGAAAATGCAAGACAAGAGATTGTTAGAAGACAGTTCATTATATCACTCCTTACCTAACTATTTTGTTCGTAATCATTTGTGACTATGTGCACCTTGTCATTGTTAGCATTATCACATTCAATACATGGTATCGCTAAAAATGTTCAACTCTCTCACTCAAATGCTCCATTTTCTCTGGCATCTATTGTTTATGTACCTCCACACGGAACAACCTACCCTCACTTGCCTCATGACACAATGTGTTCGGGCTTTGATGTCAACACCCGGATTTTTAAGTCCAGATGCCTATTATGCCATACATCGCAATCCCAGGAAGATTGTTTTTGCGAGACATAACAGTTGAATATCATAGAGTCATCATTCATTACAATACCATAGTAGTCATTACATAAAAAGGATCACATGATCCAGTCTCATTACAACACTTGATCTAATGATCAATACACAAATACGTAGCGGAAGCGAAGTAGTACTGGACTATCTATTCCACAGGCAACGCTTGACGTTAGAAGAAGCTCCTAGTTGTCGTAGACGTCCTGCTGGCCGTTGATGCGTGTAGTTGACACGTCCGTTGGGAACCCCAAGAGGAAGGTGTGATGCGCACAGCGGCAAGTTTCCCTCAGTTAGAAACCAAGGTTTAATCGAACTAGTAGGAGTCAAGAAGCACGTTGAAGGTTGATGGCGGCGGGATGTAGTGCGGCGCAACACCGGAGATTCCGGCGCCAACGTGGAACCTGCACAACACAACCAAAGTACTTTGCCCCAACGAAACAGTGAGGTTGTCAATCTCACCGGCTTGCTGTAACAAAGGGTTAACCGTATTGTGTGGAAGATGATTGTTTGCGGAGAAAACGAGTAAAACAAGTATTGCGAGCAGATTTGTATTTCGAGTATTAAAAGAATGGACCGGGGTCCACGGTTCACTAGAGGTGTCTCTCCCATAAGAGAAAAGCATGTTGGGTGAACAAATTACAGTCGGGCAATTGACAAATAGAGAGGGCATAACAATGCACATACATGTCATGATAAGTATAGTGAGATTTAATTGGGCATTACGACAAAGTACATAGACCGCCATCCAACTGCATCTATGCCTAAAAAGTCCACCTTCGGGTTATCGTCCGAACCCCTTCCAGGTATTAAGTTGCAAAGCAACGAGACGGTTGCATTAAGTATGGTGCGTAATGTAATCAACAACTACATCCTCGGACATAGCGCCAATGTTTTATCCCTAGTGGCAACGAGCACAACACAACCTTAGAACTTTACGTCACTCGTCCCGAGTGTCAATGCGGGCATGAACCCACTATCGAGCATAAATACTCCCTCTTGGAGTTAAAAGCAAAAACTTGGCCGAGCCTCTACTAGTAACGGAGAGCATGCAAGATCATAAACAACACATATGTAATAACTTGATAATTAACATAACATGGTATTCTCTATCCATCGGATCCCGACAAACACAACATAGAGTATTACGGATAGATGATCTTGATCATGTTAGGCAGCTCACAAGATCCAACAATGAAGCACAATGAGGAGAAGACAACCATCTAGCTACTGCTATGGACCCATAGTCCGGGGGTGAACTACTCACTCATCACTCCGGAGGCGACCATGGCGGTGTAGAGTCCTCCGGGAGATGAATCCCCTCTCCGGCGGGGTGCCGGAGGAGATCTCCGAGAATCCCCCGAGATGGGATCGGCGGCGGCGGCGTCTCGGTAAGGTTTTCCGTATCGTGGTTTTTCGCATCGGGGGTTTCGCGACGGAGGCTTTAAGTAGGCGGAAGGGCGAGTCGGGGGCTAACGAGGGGCCCACACCATAGGGCGGCGCGGGCCCCCCTTGGCCGCGCCGCCATGTGGTGTCGCCACCTCGTGGCCCCACTTCGTATGCTCTTCGGTCTTCCGGAAGGTTCGTGGCAAAATAGGCCCCCGGGTCTTCGTTTCGTCCAATTCCGAGAATATTTCGTTACTAGGATTTCGAAACCAAAAACAGCAGAAAACGAGGAACCGGCACTTCGGCATCTTGTTAATAGGTTAGTTCCGGAAAATGCACGAATATGACATAAAGTGTGCATAAAACATGTAGGTATCATCAATAATATGGCATAGAACATAAGAAATTATCGATACGTCGGAGACGTATCAAGCATCCCCAAGCTTAGTTACTGCTCGTCCCGAGCAGGTAAAACGATAACAAAGATAATTTCTGAAGTGATATGCCATCATAACCTTGATCATACTATTTGTAAACATATGTAGTGGATGCAGCGATCAAAACAATGGTAATGACATGAGTAAACAAGTGAATCATAAAGCAAAGACTTTTCATGAATAGTACTTCAAGACAAGTATTAATAAGTCTTGCATAAGAGTTAACTCATAAAGCAATAAATCAAAGTAAAGGCATTGAAGCAACACAAAGGAAGATTAAGTTTCAGCGGTTGCTTTCAACTTGTAACATGTATATCTCATGGATAATTGTCAACATAGAGTAATATAACAAGTACAATATGCAAGTATGTAGGAATCAATGCACAGTTCACACAAGTGTTTGCTTCTTGAGGTGGAGAGAGATAGGTGAACTGACTCAACATAAAAGTAAAAAAGAATGGTCCTTCAAAGAGGAAAGCATCGATTGCTATATTTGTGCTAGAGCTTTTATTTTGAAAACATGAAACAATTTTGTCAACGGTAGTAATAAAGCATATGAGTTATCTACATTATATCTTACAAGTTGCGAGCCTCATGCATAGTATACTAATAGTGCCCGCACCTTGTCCTAATTAGCTTGGACTACCGGATCTTTGCAATGCACATGTTTTAACCAAGTGTCACAATGGGGTACCTCCATGCCGCCTGTACAAAGGTCTAAGGAGAAAGCTCGCATTTTGGATTTCTCGCTTTTGATTATTCTCAACTTAGACATCCATACCGGGACAACATGGACAACAGATAATGGACTCCTCTTTAATGCATAAGCATGTGGCAACAATTATTATTCTCATATGAGATTGAGGATATATGTCCAAGACTGAAACTTCCACCATGAATCATGGCTTTAGTTAGCGGCCCAAAGTTCTTCTCTAACAATATGCATGCTCCAACCATAAAGGTGGTAGATCTCTCTTACTTCGGACAAGACGGACATGCATAGCAACTCACATGATATTCAACAAAGAATAGTTGATGGCGTCCCCGAAGCATGGTTATCACACAACAAGCAACTTAATAAGAGATAAAGTGCATAAGTACATATTCAATACCACAATAGTTTTTAAGCTATTTGTCCCATGAGCTATATATTGCAAAGGTGAATGATGGAATTTTAAAGGTAGCACTCAAGCAATTTACTTTGGAATGGCGGATAAATACCATGTAGTAGGTAGGTATGGTGGACACAAATGGCATAGTGGTTGGCTCAAGTATTTTGGATGCATGAGAAGTATTCCCTCTCGATACAAGGTTTAGGCTAGCAAGGTTATTTGAAACAAACACAAGGATGAACGGTACAACAAAACTCACATAAAAGACATATTGTAAACATTATAAGACTCCATACCGTCTTCCTTGTTGTTCAAAACTCAATACTAGATGTTATCTAGACTCTAGAGAAACCAAATATGCAAACCAAATTAGCAAGCTCTAAGTATTTCTTCATTAATGGGTGCAAAGTATATGATGCAAGAGCTTAAACATGAGCACAACAATTGCCAAGTATAAAATTATCCAAGACATTTTAGAGTTACTACATGTAGTATTTTCCAATTCCAACCATATAACAATTTAACGAAGAAGAAACTTCGCCATGAATACTATGAGTAGAGCCTAAGGACATATTTGTCCATATGCTACAGCGGAGCGTGTCTCTCTCCCATAAAGTGAATGCTAGGATCCATTTTATTCAAACAAAACAAAAAATAAAAACAAACCGACGCTCCAAGCAAAGTACATAAGATGTGACGGAATAAAAATATAGTTTCGGGGGAGGAACCTGATAATGTTGTCGATGAAGAAGGGGATGCCTTGGGCATCCCCAAGCTTAGACGCTTGAGTCTTCTTATAATATGCAGGGGTGAACCACCGGGGCATCCCCAAGCTTAGAGCTTTCACTCTCCTTGATCATATTGCATCATACTCCTCTCTTGATCCTTGAAAACTTCCTCCACACCAAACTCGAAACAACTCATTAGAGGGTTAGTGCATAATAAAAGTTCACATGTTCAGAGGTGACACAATCATTCTTAACACTTCTGGACATTGCATAAAGCTACTGGACATTAATGGATCAAAGAAATTCATCCAACATAGCAAAAGAGGCAATGCGAAATAAAAGGCAGAATCTGTCAAAACAGAACAGTCCGTAAATATGGATTTTATTAGGCCACCAGACTTGCTCAAATAAAAATGCTCAAATTGAATGAAAGTTGCGTACATATCTGAGTATCATGCACGTAAATTGGCTTAATTTTCTGAGCTACCTACAGGGAGGTAGACCCAGATTCGTGACGACAAAGAAATCTGGAACTGCGCAGTAATCCAAATCTAGTACTTACTTTACTATCAAAGACTTTACTTGGCACAACAAAACATAAAACTAAGATAAGGAGAGGTTGCTACAGTAGTAAACAACTTCCAAGACACAAATATAAAACAAAAATACTGGAGTAAAAACATGGGTTGTCTCCCATAAGCGCTTTTCTTTAACGCCTTTCAGCTAGGCGCAAAAAGTGTAACTCAAGTGTTATCGCGAGATGGAGCATTGATATCATAAGCTCCCCCATTTGTAGTGGTACTAGGGGCTTTGTCAATTTTAGGCCTATAATAATATTTCTTTGGTTTAGGCACTTTAGAGGCATACATAAACTTTTGCTCCTTTCCCACATAAGCTTTCTCTCTAAAGCGTAAAGATGAAAAGGTTGAACCCAAAGTTCCCATAGCTTTTTCAAGTTCGCCAATCCTATTAATTTGATTATCATGGTCAACACAAGTTCCTAGGACACTAATTCTTTCATCAATTCCTCCTAAGGATTTATCAAGTTTATCAGTTTTAACAAGTAACATCTCCAACTTAGTTTCAACACTAAAATTTTTCTCTATGGTTTCCAATTTTTTCATAACATCCTCAAGGGAGGTTTCAATTTTAATTTCATTAACAGGTGGTGTTCCAAATAAACTCTCAATAATGCAACTAGCTTCTAAAGCGGGAGCACCTAGGAAGTTACCCCCCCGCGAGACAATCAAGAACATATCTATTCCAGCTAGAGATACCAACATAAAAATTCCTGAGTAGGATAGTAGTGGAGTGTTTCTTAGTGCACCTATTATGGGCATCACTAATTCTATACCAAGCATCTTTTAAACATTCTCCTCCTTGTTGCTTAAATGAACGAACTTCAACTTTAGGATTACTCATTTTAGCAGTAGTAAATAAAACAAACTAGATAAAGTAAATGCAAGTAAACTAATTTTTTTTGTGTTTTTGATATAGCAAACAAGATAATAAATAAAGTAAAGCTAGCAACTAATTTTTTTGTGTTTTGATATAATGCAGCAAACAAAGTAGTAAATAAAATAAAGCAAGACAAAAACAAAGTAAAGAGATTGAGAAGTGGAGACTCCCCTTGCAGCGTGTCTTGATCTCCCGCCAACGGCGCCGGAAATTTGCTTGATGCGTGTAGTTCACACGTCCGTTGGGAACCCCAAGAGGAAGGTGTGATGCGCACGGCGGCAAGTTTCCTCGATTAGAAACCAAGGTTTAATCGAACCGGTAGGAGTCAAGAAGCACGTTGAAGGTTGATGGCGGCGGGATGTAGTGCGGCGCAACACCGGAGATTCCGGCGCCAACGTGGAACCCGCACAACACAACCAAAGTACTTTGCCCCAACGAAACGGTGAGGTTGTCACCGGCTTGCTGTAACAAAGGGTTAACCGTATTGTGTGGAAGATGATTGTTTGCGAGAGAAAACGAGTAAAACAAGTATTGCGGCAGATTTGTATTTCGGTATTAAAAGAATGGACCGGGGTCCACGAGTTCACTAGAGGTGTCTCTCCCATAAGATAAAAGCATGTTGGGTGAACAAATTACGGTCGGGCAATTGAAAAATAGAGAGGGCATAACAATGCACATACATGTCATGATAAGTATAGTGAGATTTAATTGGGCATTACGACAAAGTACATAGACCGCCATCCAACTGCATCTATGCCTAAAAAGTCCACCTTCAGGTTATCGTCCGAACCCCTTCCAGGTATTAAGTTGCAAAGCAACAGACAATTGCATTAAGTATGGTGCGTAATGTAATCAACAACTACATCCTCGGACATAGCGCCAATGTTTTATCCCTAGTGGCAACATCACAACACAACCTTAGAACTTTCATCCATTGTCCCAGTGTCCATGCGAGGCATGAACCCACTATCGAGCATAAATACTCCCTCTTGGAGTTAAAAGCAAAAACTTGGCAGAGCCTCTACTAGTAACGGAGAGCATGCAAGATCATAAACAACACATATGTAATAACTTGAGAATTAACATAACATGGTATTCTCTATCCATCGGATCCCGACAAACACAACATAGAGTATTACAGATAGATGATCTTGATCATGTTAGGCAGCTCACAAGATCCAACAATGAAGCACAATGAGGAGAAGACAACCATCTAGCTACTGCTATGGACCCATAGTCCGGGGGTGAACTACTCACTCATCACTCCGGAGGCGACCATGGCGGTGTAGAGTCCTCCGGGAGATGAATCCCCTCTCCGGCGGGGTGCCGGAGGAGATCTCCGAGAATCCCCCGAGATGGGATCGGCGGCGGCGGCGTCTCGGTAAGGTTTTCCGTATCGTGGTTTTCGCGTCAGGGGTTTCGCGACGGAGGCTTTAAGTAGGCGGAAGGGCAGAGTCGGGGGGCTAACAAGGGGCCCACACCATAGGGCGGCGCGGGCACCCCCTTGGCCGCGCCGCCATGTGGTGTCGCCACCTCGTGGCCCCACTTCGTATGCTCTTCGGTCTTCTGGAAGGTTCGTGGCAAAATAGGCCCCTGGGTCTTCGTTTCGTCCAATTCCGAGAATATTTCGTTACTAGGATTTCGAAACCAAAAACAGCAGAAAACGAGGACTGGCACTTCGGCATCTTGTTAATAGGTTAGTTCCAGAAAATGCACGAATATGACATAAAGTGTGCATAAAACATGTAGGTATCATCAATAATATGGCATAGAACATAAGAAATTATTGATACGTCGGAGACGTATGATGTCTACGTTCCCCCTCCTTTCCTGTAGACAGTGTTGGGCCCCCAAGAGCAGAGGTTTGTAGAACAGCAGCAAGTTTTCCCTTAAGTGGATCACCCAAGGTTTATCGAACTCAGGGAGGAAGAGGTCAAAGATATCCCTCTCATGCAACCACTGCAACCACAAAGCAAGAAGTCTCTTGTGTCCCCAACACACCTAATAGGTGCACTAGTTCGGCGAAGAGATAGTGAAATACAGGTGGTATGAATAAATATGAGCGGTAGTAACGGAGTAAAACGAGTAAACAAGCAGCGATAGCGATATTTAGGAACAAGGCCTAGGGATTACACTTTCACTAGTGGACACTCTCAACATTGATCACATAACGAGAATAGATAAATGCATACTCTACACTTTTGTTGGATGATGAACACATTGCGTAGGATTACACGAACCCTCAATGCCGGAGTTAACAAGCTCCACAATAATGCTCATGTTTTAGTAACCTTTAGTGTAAGATAGATCAACGAGACTAAACCAAGTACTAGCATAGCATGCACACCGTAACCTTCATGCATATGTAGGAGGAATAGATCACATCAATATTATCATAGCAATAGTTAACTTCGCAATCTACAAGAGATCATGATCATAGCATAAACCAAGTACTAACACGGTGCACACACTGTCGCCTTTACACACGTGCGGGAGGAATAGAACTACTTTAATAACATCACTAGAGTAGCACATAGATGAATTGTGATACAAAACTCATATGAATCTCAATCATGTAAAGCAGCTCATGAGATTATTGTATTGAGGTACATGGGAGAGAGATGAACCACATAGCTACCGGTACGGCCCCGAGCCTCGATGGAGAACTACTCCCTCCTCATGGGAGCGGCGGCGGTGATGAAGATGGCGGTGGAGATGGCAGCGGTGTCGATGGAGAAGCCTTCGGGGGCACTTCCCCGCTCCGGCGAGGTGCCGGAACGGAGACTCCTGTCCCCCGGATCTTGGCTTCGCGATGGCGGCGGCTCTGGAAGGTTTTCCGTCTCGTGGTTCTTTCTGTCGATGTTTTTAGGTCACGACGGCTTATATAGGCGAAGAATCGGAGTCGGAGGGGCCACGGGCTGCCCAAACCATAGGGGGGCGCGCCCCCCCCTGGCCGCGCCGGGGTGTGGTGTGGGCCCCCCTGGCACCTCTCTGGCCCTTCTCCGGTGCTCTGGAAGCTTCGCAAAATTATAAGATCCCCGGAATTGATTTTGTCCGATTCCGAAAATATTTCCTTACTAGGATTTCTAAAACCAAAAATAGCAGAAAACAGCAACTGGCCTTTCGGCATCTCGTCAATAGGTTAGTTCCAGAAAACGCATAAAAATGATATAAAGTGTGAACAAAACATGTTGGTATTGTCATAAAACAAGCATGGAACATCGGAAATTATAGATACGTTGGAGACGTATCAACGTATCAGCCGTCATCTTCATACTGCTGTTCAGCTTCATAGTCTGGCCATTTGAATAGCCAGGGACACAGCCGTGAGTACTTTCAAGTACTCGCAAACTAATACTAGTGTAAGCACTAACAGTTTGAGGGAAAGTATGCTAAGCTCTAAGTTATTTGCATAAAGCCAATTTTAGTTCATAAACACTTTAGTAAAAGACCCCTCATATGCTACTAACTCAAGTGGGAACATTAGTGTCATTCCCACAACTCTGTTGTGATTCAAATCAAAGTCATCTTTCAAATTCACAGCACAAGTCACACTTTGGTAAAAGTTCTGATGACGGAACAGTATGGCCTTTCCAACTGTCCATGACCGCGGACGCGGCTATTCGAATAGGTTTACACTCTGCAGAGGTTGCACGCTTGTGCCACAACATTTGATTACATCCGTCAAGGATATGAATAATCGTAACTCAGTACGCAGATCATCAACCATTAACCTTTCACTTACACACTCTAGTATAGGCACCTCTCCCCATGAGCTTGGCCTCCCGGTGATAGCCAACTGTTATCCCGGGAACTGCACAGGGCTTGGGTCGTACATTCACCTCAGTTCACGTCATTTCACTTTTAACGGAGGCAGCCTCGGCATAACCTCTATGACGCTTGTTCGAGAGGGAACCCATACTAAGACACATAAATTTCCAGCTAAAGCCTTACCCATAATCAGGTATTGTGGGGGTACTAAAGAATTGGAATGGTATCGCATCCGAACCCAATCATCAGTTTTCATCAAAGACACCATCTTATTCAAGTCACATTCACCTTCAAAATCTTTCAATAGAATGACTCGTCATTCCAAGGTTTTCAGAATTCCAAAGTTTCACAAGTTCCCAGCTAGAGTAGTCATTTTTAATTTAGCACTAGCAACTAAGCATGAGGGATGCTAACTAGCTTGTAGCTTTCTAGGCTAACTTTGATACTCTTGTACTACTACACAAATAGACTCAAGTCAACTATAAATGAAATCTTGTAAAGCAAAGTAAAGCTTTGAGAGATAAAACTGGGATTTGTAAAGTGGAACATAAGTGAAAAAGGGCAATGGTGCCTTTCTCAAGGAGAGATTTACACTAAGGTAGCTTGCAAGAATATTATCTTGCCTTGGTTGATGTACTGGTCAAAGTGATCTTCTTCTTCCTGTAGGTAGACCTCCTCTTCCTGATACTCCTCGGTACTAGCGTCTAAAAAATCGAATACGAGGTATACCATCACCAAACAAGTCTTAAGACTATATTAAGCACACACACATGAGTCACACAAGCTATTCTATCACAACACTTATCACAAAGGGGGTATTTGGCTTGTGTGCTAAGAAAACTTGTAAGAGGGGAATAATTTCCTCTCATTGAATCTTTTTACAATTTAATTTCCTCAAATAATAATAAGGTATGAATTCATATTGATCAAGGTCAACACTTCATATCTATTATTTGGGAACCATGATTTAAATGAGGTACTAACCTCATACCCTTTCATTCTTACTTTAACAACAGTTTAATGTCTCTAAGTAATCCAATATGAGATGATATAGACTAAGTCAACACATCACTTTGAATTGCTTAGGACCATTATTTAAATGAGAGAGAACCTCTCATACTAATTGGAAAATAATTTTGAATGATTTAAATGAACTAGAAATAGCCACATAGCCATTATTTTGCTCTAGTCCATGATCATACAAACAACTATGTGATGTTTTTATATAAACATGTAGAGTATGTGAAATGTGATTTATGAGAGTTGGAATCAACTCAAAATCACTTAGGGTTGATTTTTAATAATTGTTTGAATTTAAAAAAGTCCCTGCCTTGTTATTTTTATCACATTAATTATACAAACAAGTTTGAGATGAGACCAGTGGGGTTGGATAGAGCTTTTTACAAGCTTTCCAACAATACCAAATTCATCAAATTTGGCCCAGTGGATTTGAAACTATTCAAGTTTGAAAACGGCATCTGTGAGCAATTTTGAATTAAACAGAAATTCGCATTTGAATTAAAAGGGCCGGCGGGAAACGTTATTGGGCTAAACAGACGAAAAACTAAACGGGCCGGCGCAGCTAGCGTGTCTCGCACGCCGCGGGCCGCCTGACAGTGTGAGCCACATGTCAGTGGCGTTTCAAACGCCGAACCGGTACGCCCTATCTGCGCCGCAGGATTAGAAGGGGATCCAACGGCGCTCGTGCATCGTCAACGGCGACGAGAGGCACGGCTACTGGCGGCGAGGCCAGGGGGTGGGAGGCTCACCGGCGGCGCGGCGATGGTCGGCGACGTGCTGCGGCGAGGTTGTCGACGACGAGGAAGCAGCTGGTAGCAGTGGCGTCTCCAACGGTGGCCGGAATCGATGGCGCCCTTCTCAGCACCTCCGCGGCTCCGGCGATCAAATTGGACGGCTACGGTGAGGATTGGCGAGGGGAAAGAGGTCGAGGAGGCTCAGTGAGATGAGAGGAGGTGAGTGGTGTGTGAAATCCGTCGCGGGAGGGCCTCCTTTTATAGCGGCGAGGCGAGGCCAGGGTACTGCGGTGAGGTCATCGGCGGCGACGCAGCTACATGGGCGGAGGGGTCCTGGCGATGACGCAGGCGTGCAGGCGACGTCCTGGCGGTGACGCAGGGCGTGATTGCGGTGAAAACAAGGGTCCGTGGCGCTCGTCATCGTCCTCGCGTCCTGGCATCTGTGGCGGATGGCGTCGGCCATGGCGTCGTGCACAGGGTTCCCGCAGCCAAGTGGGCATGTCTATGGCGTTGCTGGTGACGTCGTGGAGCTGGTGGTGCAGAGAGAAGGTGCGGGGGTCAACGGAGCTAGCCAGGCGACATCGTGGCCGTGCGCGTCTGTGACGCTCACCGTGCGCGCTCTGGCGTGCGTGGGCGTCTCTGGGCGTGCACGTCCTGGCGCGTGTGGTGCACCGTTGGCTCGAGCAACGTGTCTGGCACGCTCAGGGGAGTGAGAGGAAGCGAGTTGACACGGTCATGCACGTTGGAGTGCACCAGAGAGAGAGATGGCATGATGGTGTCCATGCCATGCCACGGCATGGATTATTTTGATCAAATGGTGACGACCCTGTGTACCAATTCTTGTCTCTTATGCTTGGCAAGGTTCAGAGAGGTCAGAGAGGTACAGAGGATGACCTAAGGTTGATGAGAGAGGCAAGGAACCACTGGGTTTTGCAATGTCTAGGGTTGGCAGATCAGTGCCCACCAAGTATTTGATGAAATGGCCGCAAGAAAGTTATTTTCGAATTTTTGAATGAATTTTTGTGGGTTGCAAACATATAATATTTGAAGTCTACTGGTGGTGGTGGGGGTCAAATTGGAGTTGGTTTGCAAAAATCTCAAAATGCATAGCATCTTGAATCTGATTCAAAGTCTCTACCTTGCTTGCTCATATCTTTGAATCCATGAGGAGTTTGCAGGGGTGTGTTTGAGCAAAGTTGCTCTCCTTGATGTTGTCTTGGATGAGGTGCAAAGAGTTGGCATTGTGTAGTTTGAAAATTTTCCAAAATAGAGGCTCAAAGTGGGTGTCATGCTAAAAATGGCTGAAATGACCATTAGTGCATGTGAGCTCATTTTGAATTCAAATTTGATTTGATTTGAGTTCCTTTGATTCCAAAAGTGTTAATAAGTGTTTAGTAACCATTTCCAACCAATGGTGCAAGCCACAATGGTCTAGGTTAAAGATTTGCAAAATTGACCATAAGCACATAGGTGCATTTTATGTTTTTATTTTCTTTTTCTTTTCTTTAACCAAAGGTCTTGGTTTTGGGTTCATGGAGGGTTAGATTAGGTTTAGGAAGGACTTTAAACCATTGGAGCCAAGTCTAATGGCTTAGGTCAAAATTTGGTATTGTGGCTATGTGCCACATACGCCTCTATGCAAGTTTTATTTTATTTTAGTTTCACATTGGATTTAGTTGATAAACCCTAGGTTAGTGTTGTGGGGGTGTTGCAAACCTTCTAATAAGATTAGAGCATAGCATAGTTGATTATTTTCAATTATAGCCATAGGCTTACATATGCCTTTCTTTTTAATTTAAAATCTTTTTATTTATTTTATATTGAATGGTGACAAGAGGGGTGAGGTTTAGGGTTTTGGAACATTTCAAGGTAGTTCACATAAGCATTATGGTAATAACACAATTATCAAGCACAAGTATTATGCATAGCACCTTATTCAGGAAAAGTTTTTGTTGGTTCTCATTTTTGAAAAAAGGGAAATTCATTTTCTCTTTGTTTTAAAATTTGGGATGTTACATTTGACCAATGGTGGAGCAAGAGTATGTAGTACTAGGGTGCCACTTTTGAGAAAATTTATCCTTTCGGAGATGCACACCTGTAAAAAAAGTGTTTTTATAAAGAAATATTTTTTACCCGGTGTCCTGTGCACCCATGCGTGCATGTGGATCCACCACTAACTTCAAAGATAACTTGAACTGCACTCACCTTAGTTTTCTCGTCCGTTTCTGGCAATGTGGACGTTTGCCCAAGCAAAAAAAATTCAAGATGTCCAATGAGAAATTTCACCAAAGGCTGGAAGAAGCGAGGCAAGGTAAATGTGATTAATGGTTGTGGGCTGTGGCCGATGTGCTGACTCCGCTTAGGGAAAAAGGTAGAGGCCCTGGTTTAAAAATGTGTGATGCATCTTCTATTGTTGTTCATTTTGTTCCGAATAATTAGGCTTGTACTTAAGATGTGTTTTCTTTGGTTGTTTAGTTTGTAATGAACAATTAAGCTTGTACTTAGAATGTGTGATGTGTTTCCTCTCTTGGGTTATTTGTTTAATATATACCGAATAATTAAGCTTGTACAAAGATGTATGATGTGTTTCCATTTGTGTTGTGATGTGTTTCATCTCTTATATGTGTGTCATGTGTTTATTATAGTGTTGTTCTCCTATTTCCCATACATTTTTTTGAGCTGAGCTTAATTTCCATGCCGTTAATTAACAAGGTAGAGAGACTTGTACCATGAGGTTTTATTGTCATATATACCGATAATTGGGAGGGTAGGCCTCAAATACGACCAAATTACCCCGGTTTTTTAGAAGCGTAGGAGCATGATTATCTTAGTGGCCCATAAAACAAACCCTATCCCCACCCCTGTAACTATATAATACATGAAGCACACTTACCCCACAACCCCACTACCCACGTCGCTACACTCTCCTCCTTCCCCTCTAAATCCTAGATCTTAGGCACTCCTCTAAAAATAACACCGTGAATCTACCCTGACATAGTTATTCCTGGTGGCTTTTATTTTCCGGGGCAATGCGAGCACGACGATTAGTGGCGTGCCTCGAAGTTTAAAACCACCAAGCCCGTCTGCCGTGTTCCAGTGATATGTGACAGAAATTAACTTGTAAAATTTGTGAACAATAAACAAGCCACATGATCGCATTTCGTTGCGTTTAAGCTATGAAAGTTGGAGCTAGGTATGTAGTCTAATCAGTTTTTGATTTTTTTTACAAATCACAAATGGTCAGATTTAAGTTTCTAAATTTACATACATACATTTGCTTCCACAATTTTCTAAAGAAATACATTTTTGCTAGGTGTTCAGGTGTATTTAGGTTTCAAAAATTCCCCTTACCGGGTTCCAGAGTTTCGAGTCAGCCTTCAAAAGCAAAGTACGTGTGAAATAGCTTACAATCCTCTAAACCATACATTCCGTAGAGAAAGTTTGTGATTTTCAGTTGTCCTTGTAGATTCAATTGATAAATGTTTTAAAAACTTTTTTTTGTCGTAGTTAATGATATATCCTGCAATCGTACTAAATCACGGTGTGAAATTCTTTTTTATTATGGGATACACAAAGCTGGAAAATAAGCTGATACATGTTTGAAAATGTGCATTGTGCACTATACTTTCAAATTGATATTTTGCAAGTTTGCTAGTCACATCACTAACTACATCCACATTATATTTTTATTAAATATCAGATATCAGAAATATGATTATCGATTTTTCAAATAACAGATCACCGGAGAGCCCGAAATCTCCACCCGCTTGGATTGAAGTAGTGTATGAAAATGCGCTACCGTCTCCGGACACCGGTCCAGGCGGATCAGCCACCACAGTCAGTCAACCACGTATACAGAACACGCGGGACTACTCTATACGGATGATTGGATGGAGTATAATTTCCGGCGGCGCGCTCCGCTCCAGATTCGCCGTTGTGAGTTTTTTAATAGCGTGCTCGACGTCGACCACTCGCTCGGTTGTCCCGGACGGCACCCGCGGCGACACATGGCCGCGCTCCAAGCTGACGCCTCTCTCCTCCCCTCCCCACCTCCACCTCAAGGCTCGCCTCCCGAGTTAACCCCATCCCCATCCCGTCCTCGACCTCAAGGGTTCCAGAACACTCACCACCCAGCTCCTTCCACCCGCACACCTTCTGCTTCCTCCCTCCTCCCTGTGCCATCGAGCTGCTTGCTCTCCTGTTACTGAGAGGGAGGGCGTGAGGAACGACCAAGAACAGGATGGATCGGTACGAGGTGATAAGGGACATAGGGTCCGGGAACTTCGGGGTCGCCAAGCTGGTGCGCGACGTCAGGACCAAGGAGCACTTCGCCGTCAAGTTCATCGAGAGAGGCCAGAAGGTAAGCAAAATAGACTCGATCAGATTCTTAAGCGGCTGATGCACATGTATGTGAACTATTTTCCGTGTGGTGGTGCCCTGGGCTTCAATCAATCTTTACTGGTGTGCCCGTGTGATTGGGTTAAGCGCGTAGGGTAGGAGGATCGGATGCTTGGGGCACCTCTGCTCTGCCCTCTGTTTTCTGCGGTAGCAGAGCAAATTGTTCTGCTGGACAGATAACCCCGCGATCTCATTAGTTTCCGTGTGCTAGGTAATCTCCCAAAATGTTGGGAGTGGTATTGGTGGATAGGACGTGATTTTCGCCTTGTTTCCTGCTTAGTTGAGTGGGTTGTGCAGCGCTTCACTGGTCTCTTGGCGTCCGACCATGCATGCTGTGGCCGGTAAATGCAGTTGCTACCACTCTGCTTCTGAATGTCTCCAGCTGAAGACCATAAATGTCACATTGACACATTTGATTTTTTGTTTTTATTTACTCTGTAGTTCAGGGACAGAGATTTGGTGCACATGAGCACCAGTGATCTCACTTCGAAAAATAAATTAAAAATCATATTTCTAAGCTTCACAAAAATCTGAAAATAAATCATAATGTAGACGGTATTGTATCCCATAATCGTTTAAATTTTCAACTGAAAATAATGTGTATTTTAGGCTGCACAAAAATAACAAATGCATAGATCTGAGTATAGTGATTCAAATCTACAAAAAGAAAACAGATTTTGTCATTTTTGTATAGGTTAAAAAATAGAACATTTGAAATTGAGATTTTGTAGGTTAGTGGGGTACATCATTAGATACTTTTAGAATTTTGTTACATAATTTTCTTGAACATATAAATATAATTTTCGACGGTGAGAGCACTGGTGCCCAGGATCCAATATGACTTTTCGGTAGTTCAGTTTCTAAGAAGTTTCTAAAAAAACGGGATCTTCGCAAAAACAATTTGGGAAATAACCAACTACTATAGATTGAATCTTTTCGTCATTTAAATTGCAAATTGTCTGACCAGCCAATCATATCTGTGTCTGACCGAACATCTTGTCCTTATTTTCTGCACGTGATTAAACAATCTAAACTCTTGTGTATATGTGGCACTCTCTCGGCTCTCAAGGAATCTAGCGGAGCCCAACCATTCTAGAAATAGGCAACGTCCGTCATGGTAGGTACTGGAAGTATCCAGGGCAATGCCACCCTGCCGTTGCTTCCCATGCTTCCCTCCAATAAACAAAGTCCAAAAGAATCATTGGCACACAATGAATCACCGTGGTCGTGCTACTATTGTTTATGCTCATGGCTTCGTTTGTTGTTGCTTTAGTTCTCAAAAGCATGTTTGCATTTATCTTCTTGGATGCAGTAGTTAGTTCAAAGCATCTTTTATTGTGATGTAATAAAAAAATTAGATTTAACCGCACTCGGTAAAAAAAACTAATGAATGATTCGCCTAACTAAGTAGATTCCACAGTGGAGGACTACATGATTCGGCAACCACGGTCCAATGGCAGCAGAGCGCGTGGTGGCTCGATCCTAACGCTTGGAAGGCTGTGTTGTGCTAAACTGGTGTCAAATCTCATCTCCGCCTTCTTATTATGCTGAGGTTTTCTAGAACTTTTTTCAATTTGCTGACTTTAGACTATATACTTAGTGTACTTGGTATCATCTTGATATAAATATTTTGTTATTTAATGAAAAAAATACTTTATTCAGTTTATTAGTTTTTATGGTTGCCTCTTGTGAGTTTAGTCCAGCTTTTGTTGGGGGTTTCCAGTGTCTAGATGTTCCGATATGTCAGGGAACATGTTTCTGTTCGTTTATTGATGCTACTGTTATAATACAAATTACTTACGCTGTCCATCTCCATTTTATTCTTCCTCTTCTTGGGTCATTATTTTAACCTCAAGATGTACCTGGGTTTAATCTTCCCTGTACCTTTGTTGCAGAGTTATTACATTTTTGAGTTCTTTTTCTGTTTGTGTTCTCTCTCTGAGGCCCTTTGAATGAACGTTGAGTATCTAACTATCTATGTTCATCAGTTATCTCTGAACATTTATTTTTATTACATAGATTGATGAGCATGTTCAAAGGGAGATTATGAACCACCGGTCGCTGAAGCATCCAAATATAATTCGATTCAAGGAGGTAATTTCCTAGCTTCTGTGACAGTGATTGTCCCTGATATAAGCTAAAAGTTGAACGAGTGTAATGTTTCGGTTCTTTACCACTTTAAAGAGCACCCTGATGAAATTTAACGCGGGGTAACTGATCACATATACGTATGTTTCAGTATAATAATGTGGCTTTACAAGAGTAGAAATGTTGTTCTATGATTTCAAGTTGTTGATCAGTGATTGATTTCCGAGACTGACTCGCATATCGAAACATACTATATGGCAGTATAGCTATTTTGAGTTGACCACTTATTTTTAATACGATGGCAAGTGAAATCAGGGTTTTGATTACCGATCGGTTATTTTGAGGCTATGAATCTTTACTACTTTGGTGTTTTGTTATATTACTTCAAACATGCTGGCTAACCACTTAACTAGTAGGGTACTTGCTTTGAATGGTTTAATGCTTCTCAGCTTAAAAAAATTCTTGCTCATGCACTGTTCTGCACTGCTAAGGCAATTTATTCTGTTATTTAGATTTGCACCCCATACTTCAGAATGTTTCGAAATACATGATTGTGTAGAGTTCATATTTACCTAGGCTGTTGACTATTTAGCAGGTACGTAACAAGTAGAAAGATGGCATCCATGTGTTTTTATACGGCGTGAGCGTTTCCTTTTGGTTGAACAATACTTTATTACTTTTAACGAATCAAAAGAACTTGATCAGAACTGTTTGAGATGAGAAGTTCTTGCATGGTATCATCTTCTAGTGAAGGAGTATCATTAGATTATTTAGCTGCCGCGAACTTTTCTCTTACCATTCGTCTTGAAATGTCATCTCATTATCAAAGCTTTAATATTCAAACTGTGTCCATGCTTAAACACACCTAGTTTTTCAGGTTGTGCTGACTCCCACACATTTGGCAATAGTTATGGAATATGCCTCTGGCGGTGAGCTATTTGAAAGGATTTGCAATGCAGGGAGATTCAGCGAGGATGAGGTAGATAATATGTGCACCAACCTTTCATACTTCCTTGAATGATCCGAAATCATTATACTAATTATTTGTCAACAGGGAAGGTTCTTCTTCCAACAATTGATTTCTGGAGTGAGCTACTGTCACTCAATGGTACGTGCTCTGTCAAGCCAACTTGAAGATAGTAGCATCAGTCAAACACTCTCCACGCACTATCATCATCTTCTTCTTCCTTTTTCCTGCAGCAAGTATGTCATAGAGACCTGAAACTGGAAAATACTCTCTTGGATGGTAGTATCGCACCTCGACTGAAGATTTGTGACTTCGGTTACTCCAAGGTATTCCCCCTGCAGATAATGGCCTTCAAACGTTTCATTTCATCGCCTAAGCCAGCACCATTGTTTTGGTTCTCTTTCATTTCAGTCTTCTGTCTTGCATTCTCAACCGAAATCAACCGTTGGCACACCGGCATACATCGCCCCAGAGGTCCTCTCTAGAAGAGAATATGATGGAAAGGTAAAGTTTGTTTCTGTTGCTGCATAATTTCGGTGGTTTAGTTGCCACATCTGAAGCATTCAGATACCACATATGTCATATTAGGTCGCCGATGTTTGGTCTTGTGGAGTAACGCTTTATGTGATGCTTGTCGGAGCATATCCTTTTGAGGACCCTGACGAGCCAAGGAACTTCCGCAAAACAATCACTGTGAGTACACCCGTTCCCACCTTAACTTCCTGGTGCTTTGGGATCACTTCTGTCTGTACTACGAAACTTACTGTTGGTGTCTTCCACAGAGGATTCTCAGTGTACAGTACTCCATCCCAGACTACGTTCGAGTCTCAGCAGATTGCGTGCATCTACTGTCCCGCATTTTCGTTGGAAATCCTGAGCAGGTTTATATACTCTTGTCCTTGATTAATTCATTTCTTAGGCATCAAACTGCATCAGATCTGTGAGCGTAGTACTTGCCTTTCAATTTTTGCAGCGGATAACCATTCCGGAGATTAAGAACCATCCATGGTTCCTAAAAAACCTGCCTGTAGAGATGACCGACGAGTACCAGAGGAGCATGCAGTTGGCAGACATGAACACGCCATCACAGAACCTAGAAGAAGTTATGGCGGTCATCCAGGAGGCGCGGAAACCAGGCGATAACGCCCTTAGGCTTGCTGGGCAGGTTGCCAGCCTGGGGAGCATGGATCTAGACGACTTTGATTTCGACGATATCGACGACATTGACATTGAGAATAGTGGAGATTTCGTGTGCCCGTTGTGATGGTCACGAGTGGTTCAAAAGTAGCGGCATTTGATTTTCTTTGTATGGTTTGTCCGAGGATGGATTCCTGTTTTTCATGCTTTTGGGTTGCATGTTTTCTGTGACCGAGATATTGGCCTTACTGTATATAAACAAAGAAAGACTTATTTACATTCTTGTATTCTAGTGAAATCCTTACTGCTCTTAGTTGAGTGTTTAGCCGGCCCATGAGTTCACCAGCTAATGAGACCACCTTTTGCAAGTTGCAATGTTGTAGTTTCTGGTGGACTTCCTCTTGGCAGAGCGGCCGTGATTGGCGTGGAGCCAGTTCCCTCCCCTAAGAGCATCTCTAACCAGCCTAAAACGGTCTTAGAGAAGCAAATATGCGCCCCTAACGGTCGGAGCGGACTCTAGCTGAAACCCTAAACCGATTAGCGACCTATATATACGCGACCAAGGACAAAATCCCCTCCACTCCAACCATTCCCCTCGCTGCAGCGCCAACCGCACCACCTTCGGCTGCCGCCAAATCACCCGCCTACACCACATCCGCACCGGAGATGACCGGATCTCCCCGCCGATGCCCCCCTCCGTCCATCCGCATCGCTAGGGGCGCGTCGCGTCGCCGACCTGGCGCCCCTGCTGACCTCCCGCCGCCACCGCATAGCCGCTACCACGACATGCGGCATCACAAGTGGGGAACGTGGGTGGCCGAGAGCACCGATCGGAACAGCGGATGACCATGCTTCCTCGGGAGCAAGTGAGGAGCAATGACCGCAGGAGAACGTCGCGACCATGCTTCCTCACTTGCTCAAGGCACCGGGTGTTAGAGATAGAGTCGTGCGTAGTTCAGTTGTATACCGATAGGAGTTCAGATATGTAGCGACGGAAGTCCTAGTCGCATACGATGTAAGACTTGCACGACAATATACCTCTCCTATTATATTAACAAGATCTGAGACTCGGTGATTATCCGAGTAGACACATAATTCTACCTGATCGTTAGATCATGGTATCAGGCCGGCTCTTCCGCCGACAAAACTGATCGCCGAGATTCCTTCCCCATCGCCGCCACCTTCCAATCTGGCCATGGCGTCCACTTCTGCGGCGCCGATCAACCTTGGTCAGCCTCCGTCCGACAAGCTTACTCGGGCGAATTATACTGGATGGCGTGCTCAGGTTTTGCCCCCGATCCGCGGTGCGCGCCTGTTCGGACTACTGGATGGCTCCGATGCCGCTCCGCCGGAAACGATCGAAGTGCAACCTGCTGACAAAGAAAAAGATCAATCCCCCACAACTGTGCCGAATCCTGCCTACGACTCGTGGATCTCCCGCGACCAGATCGTACTCGGCTATCTCCTTCAGTCGATCGGGCCTGAGGTACTTCCTCATGTCCAACGGATCGAGACTGCTACCGGTGTCTGGAAAGCAGTTGAGGAGATGTTCGCCTCGCAATGCCAGACCAAGGTCACGAACCTGCGGATCCAGCTGGCGAACACCAAAAAGACGCAAATGTCCACCTTCGCTTTTCTCACCAAGATGCAGGCATTGTTGATGAATTAGCTGCGGCCGGCGAGATGATTACGACGCGGGAGCATGTCTCCTTTATCCTTGCTGGACTTGGAGCGCCCTACAATGCTTTGGTCGCTGCGCTCGGTGATGTGCTGACTCCGCCCACCCTGACCTCTCTCTACGCCCAACTCAACACGTACGACCATCGACAGGAGATCCTCTGTGGCAGTCCCACAATGGACTTTGAAACGTCCGCCAACAGCGCCCAGCGCCAGGGCCGCGGACACTATTCTGACTGTGCACGCGGTGACCGCGGTCACCGCGGTGATCGCGACGACTATGCTGATCGGCGTGACAACCGCCGCGACGATCGCCGTGACGACCGCCCGCCTCGCCAAGGTCGTGGAGGAGGGCGAGCACCCCCTGGAGGGGGACGTGGCTGGCGTCGCACGACGCTTTGGGTCGATGTAACCTGCCAGATCTGCAGCAAGGAAGGTCACCCGGCTCGAGACTGTTGGTGGCGCTTCCAGGAGGATGACGACGACTCTGATGACAAGGAGGCTCACGTTGCCTCATATGGTGTTGACACAAATTGGTACCAGGACAGTGGTGCTACTCATCACATCACCGGGGAGCTCAACAATATGACTGTTCGTGATAAGTACCGCGGCAACGACAGGGTCAACACAGCAGGTGGTCATGGTATGATTATTTCACATGTTGGTCATTCTACTGTTCGTACCCCTGCACATAATTTTCATCTTAGTGATGTTCTTCATGTCCCGCATGCATCTAAGAATCTCCTCTCCATACACAAATTCACATATGACAATCGTGTTTTCATTGAGTTTCATCCGTTCTTCTTTTTGATCAAGGACCAGGTCACGAGGAAAATAATTCATAGAGGGAGATGCGTTGGGGGGGGGTCTATCCACTTATATCTTCGTTGGTATCTTCATCACAGTCTCCCAAGAATGCATGGGTTGCCGCCAAGCCCTCTCAAGCAAGGTGGAATAGTCGTCTAGGTCATCCATCTTCAGTCATTGTTAGACAAATCATTAGCAAAAATAAACTTCTCTCATTAAGAGATTCTAGCCTAGAGTCAGTGTGTGATTCATGTCAGCGAGCTAAAAGTCATCAGCTTCCATACCCTATATCTACTAGTGCTTCTACTGCTCCTCTCCAGTTAATCTTTTCTGATGTATGGGGTCCTGCTCCTACTTCTGTAGGTCGTCATGATTACTATGTAAGATTTATTGATGATTATAGCAAGTTTACTTCTTAAAAGGAAGTCTCATGCTTATTCTGCATTTGTTAACTTCCAAAAACTTGTTGAGCGTAAACTTGATGCTAAAATTCTTACTGTTCAGTCAGATTGGGGAGGTGAGTATGAGAAATTAAACTCACTTTTCCAATCACAGGGAATATCACATCATGTTTCATGTCCCCATGCTCACCAACAAAATGGGTCTGCTGAAAGAAAACATCGACACATTGTAGAAGTTGGTCTAGCTGTTCTTGCTCATGCTCATATGCCCTTGAAATTTTGGGATGAAACCTTTTTAACTTCTACCTATCTCATCAATATGCTCCCCTGCAAAGTCATTAACAATGACACTCATGTGCATCGCCTCTTAGGAACTCAACCATCGTATAGTTCCCTCCGTGTCTTTGGTTGTGCATGTTGGTGTAGGATAACGTAGCATAGAAAACAAAAAATTTCCTACCGCGAACACGCAATCCAAGCCAAGATGCAATCTAGAAGACGGTAGCAACGAGGGGTATCGAGTCTCACCCTTGAAGAGATTCCAAAGCCTACAAGATGAGGCTCTTGTTGCTGCGGTAGACGTTCACTTGCCGCTTGCAAAAGCGCGTAGAAGATCTTGATCACGATCGGTTCCGGCGCCACGAACGGGCGGCACCTCCGTACTCGGTCACACGTTCGGTTGTTGATGAAGACGACGTCCACCTCCCCGTTCCGGCGGGCAGCGGAAGTAGTAGCTCCTCTTGAATCCGACGGCACGACGGCGTGGTGTCGGTGGTGGTGGAGAAGTCCGGCGGAGCTTCGCTAAGCGTGCGGGAAGTGGAGGAGCGAGGCGGCTAGGGTTTGGGGAGAGGGGGCGCCGGCCACTATAGGGGTGCGGCCACCTTGGTGGTGTTTGAGGTGGCCGGCCCCCTCCCCTTGTCCCTCATTATATAGGTGGAACCCCAAGAGGTGGTGTCCAAGTCTTCGAATAAGACCGGAACCAAATCCTTCCATAGGAGGGGGCAATCCTAGCCCAACTAGGACTCCCACCCAAGGTGGGATTCCCACCTCCCATGTGGGGGGTGGCCGGCCCCTAGGGGAGTCCACTTGGGACTCCTCCCCACTAGGGTTGGCCGGCCATGGGGGTGGAGTCCCTTGTGGACTCCACCTTCCTTGGTGGTTTCTTCCGGACTTTTCTAGAACCTTCTAGAACCTTCCATAGAACCTTCCGCGACATTTTATTCACATAAAATGACATCCTATATATGAATCTTATTCTCCGGACCATTCGGGACTCCTCGTGATGTCCGGGATCACATCCGGGACTCCGAACAAATATTCCAACTTCATTCCATATACAAGAACTACCATTTCAACATCCAACTTTAAGTGTGTCACCCTACGGTTCGAGAACTATGCGGACATGGTTGAGTACTCACTCCGACCAATAACCAATAGCGGGATCCGGAGATCCATAATGGCTCCCACATATTCAACGATGACTTTAGTGATCGAATGAACCATTCACATACATTACCAATTCCCTTTGTCTCGCGATATTTTACTTGTCCGAGGTTTGATCTTCGGTATCACTCTATACCTTGTTCAACCTCGTCTCCCGACAAGTACTCTTTTACTCGTACCGTGGTATGTGGTCTCTTATGAACTCATTCATATGCTTGCAAGACATTAGACGACATTCCACCGAGAGGGCCCGGAGTATATCTATCCGTCATCGGGATGGACAAATCCCACTATTGATCCATATGCCTCAACTCATACTTTCCGGATACTTAATCCCACCTTTATAGCCACCCATTTACGCAGTGGTGTTTGGTGTAATCAAAGTACCTTTCCGGTATAAGTGATTTACATGATCTCATGGTCATAAGGACTAGGTAACTATGTATCGAAAGCTTATAGCAAATAACTTAATGACGAGATCTTATGCTACGCTTAATTGGGTGTGTCCATTACATCATTCATATAATGATATAACCTTGTTATTAATAACATCCAATGTTCATGATTATGAAACTAATCATCCATTAATCAACAAGCTAGTTTAAGAGGCATACTAGGGACTTCTTGTTGTCTACATATCACACATGTACTAATGTTTCGGTTAATACAATTCTAGCATGATATATAAACATTTATCATAAACATAAAGATATAAATAATAACCACTTTATTATTGCCTCTAGGGCATATCTCCTTCGATCTCCCACTTGCACTAGAGTCAATAATCTAGATTACATAGTAATATACCTAACACCCATGGCATTCTGGTGTTGGTCATGCTTTGCCCTAGGGAGAGCTTTAGTCAACGGATCTGCTACATTCGGATCGGTGTGTACTTTGCAAATCTTTACTTCTCCATCTTCGATGTACTCGCGAATCGAGTGGTAACGCAGCTTGATATGCTTCAGCCTCTTGTGTGACCTTGGTTCTTGTGCATTGGCGATGGCACCCATGTTATCACGAGTAAATGATTAATGGGTCCAATGCACTAGGAACCACACCGAGCTCTACAATGAACCTCTTCATCCATACCGCTTCGATGAAGCCTCCGAAGCCGCTATGTACTCGATTCTCGTTGAAGACTTCGCCACCGTGCACCGCTTCGAGCTTGCCCAGCCTACTCGCAGCACCATTCAATATAAACACGTACCCGGATTGTGACTTAGAGTCATCGGGATCGGTGTTCCAACTTGCATCGGTGTAACCGTTTACAACGAGCTCTTGGTCACCTCCATAACAAAGAAACATATCCTTAGTTCTTTTCAAGTACTTCGGGATATTCTTGACCGCTGTCCAGTGTTCCATTCCTGGATCACTTTGATATCTCGCTAGTCAAACTAACGAGCATGTGCTATATCCGGTCTAGTACATAGCATGGCATACATGATAGATCCTATCGCCGAGGCATAGGGGATATTATTCATCCTTTCTCTTTCTTCTGCAGTAGCCGGTCCTTGAGTCTTACTCAATACCTTGCACTGGTAACATAGGTAAGAACCCTTTCTTACTTTCGTCCATTCTAAATTTCTTTAGAATCTTGTCCGAGATATGTACTCTGTGATAGCCCTATTAGGCGTCTTGATCTATCTCTATAAATCTTGATGCCTAATATATATGATGCTTCACCAAGGTCTTTCATTGAAAAACTATTATTCAAATAACCCTTAACATCTGCTTAATAGTTCTATATCATTCCCGATCAATAATATGTCATCTACATATAATATCGGGAATGCTACGAGCTCCCACTCACTTTCTTGTAAATACGAGGCCTCTCCATGACACTTGTATAAACCCGAAGTCTTTGATCACCTTATCAAAGCGTCGGTTCCAACTTCTTGATGCTTGCTTCGATCCATAGATTGAACGCCGAAGTTTGCATACTTTGTCGGCATTTTTAGGATCGACAAAACCTTTGGGTTGTACCATATACAACTCTTCCTCAATGTCTCCATTAAGGAACGCCGTTTTGACATCCATACGCCAAATCTCATAATCGAAAAATGCAGCTATTGCTAACAAAATCCTCACAGATTTTAGCTTCGCTACCGGTGAGAAAGTCTCATCGCAGATCAACTCCTTGAATTTGTCGGAAACCCTTTGCGACAAGTCGAGCTTTATAGACAGTAATATTACCATCGGCATCTGTTTTTCTCTTGAAGATCCATTTATTCTCGACGGCCTTTCGGCTCTCGGGTAAGTCTACCAAAGTCCATACTTTGTTATCATACATGGATCCCATTTCGGATTTCATGGCTTCTTGCCATTTGTTGGAATCCGGGCTCATCATCGCTTCTTCATACGTCGCGGGGTCCTCATCATTGTTATCCACAATCATGACATTTAGACAAGGATCAAACCAATCGGGAGTGGTACGTTCCCTTGTCGATCCGCGAGGTTCGATGAGTTTCCTCGTTCGAAGTTTCATGATCATTATCATTTGCTTCCTCTCGTTGCCGGTGTAGGCGGTACGGGTACAACTTCCGGTCTTGCGCTACTGCGATCAACGAGTATAGATTCATCAATCTCATCGAGTTCTACTTTTCTTCCAGTCACTTCTTTAGTGAGAAATTCTTTCTCAAGAAAGGTTCCGTTCTTAGCAACAAAGATTTTGCCTTCGGATGCTGTGATAGAAAGTGTACCCTATAGTTTCCTTAGGGTATCCTATGAAGACGCATTTCTCCGCTTTGGGTTCTAGCTTGTCCGGTTGTAACCTTTTTACATAGGCTTCGCAACCCCAAACTTTCGAGAACGATGACTTAGGTTTCTTATTAAACCATAATTCATACGGTGTCGTTTCTACGGATTTTGATGGTGCTCTATTTAAAGTGAATGCGGCTGTCTCTAATGCATAACTCCAAAAAGATAACGGCAAATCGAGTAAGAGACATCATAGAACGAACCATATCTAAGAGAGTTCGATTACGACGTTCGGACACACCGTTTCGTTGTGGTGTTCCCGGCGGTGTCAATTGTGAAAGTATTCCGCATTTCTTTAAATGCATGCCAAACTCATAACTCAGATATTCACCTCCACGATCAGATCGTAGAAATTTAATCTTCTTGTTACGTTGATTTTCTACTTCACTTTGGAATTCCTTAAACTTCTCGAAAGTTTCGGATTTATGTTTCATGAAATAGATATACCCATATCTACTCGAGATCATCGTGAAGGTTAGAACATAACGATAACCACCGCGCGATGCTACGCTCATTGGTCCGCACACATCGGTATGTATGATTTCCAATAAGTCGGTAGCTCGCTCCATCATACCAGAAAATGGAGTCTTAGTCATTTTTCCCATCGGACATGCTTCGCATCTATCAAGTGACTCAAAGTCAAGTGATTCTAGTAATCCATCGGTATGAAGTTTCTTCATGCGTTTCACTCCAATATGACCAAGACGACGATTACCACATATAAGTAGAATTATCATTCAATTTAATTCGCTTAGCATCAATGTTATGTATATGCGTATCACTACTATCGAGATCTAACGAGAAATAAGCCATTCTTTTGTGGTGCTCGACCATAAAAGATATTATTCATAAAAATAGAACAACCATTATTCTCAGACTTGAATGAATAACCGTCTTGCATTAAACAAGATCCGAGATATAATGTTCATGCTCAACGCGAGTACATAATAACAATTATTTAGGCTTAAAACTAATCCCGAAGGTAGATGTAGAGGAAGTGTGCCGACTTGCGATCACATTGACCTTGGATCCGTTTCCAACGCGCATCGTCACTTCATCCTTCGAGCGGTTGTCGTTTATTCTTTAGTTCTCGTTTCGAGTTACAAATATGAGCAACAGAACCGGTATCAAATACCCAGGTACTAGAACGAGAACCGAGTGAAATGAACATCTATAACATGTATATCATATATACCTTCTTTCTTCTTCTTGACAAGGCCGCTCTTCGAGATCAGCCGGATACTTGGAGCAATTACGCTTCCGGTGTCCCTTCTCCTTGCGATAATAGCACTCAGCATCGGGCTTAGGGCCGTTCTTAGGTTTCACGGGAGGCGTGGCAGCTTTCTTGCCACCCTTCTTGAATTTTCCCTTAGACTTGCCTTGTTTCTTGAAGCTGGTGGTCTTGTTGACCATCAACACTTGGTGCTCTTTCTTGATCTCAATCTCGGCGACTTTTAGCATGCCAAAGAGTTCGAGTAACTCCTTGTTCATGTTACGCATATTGTAGTTCATCACAAAGTTCTTGTAACTTGGTGGCGGTGATTGAAGGACACGATTAATCCCGATCTGTTAGGAATCACTATTCCCAAGTCACGAGATTTCTTCGCATGCCTGGTCATGGCGAGCATGTGCTCACTAACGGAGCTGCCTTCTTCCATCATACAGTGAAAAATTGTTTCGATGCTTCATAGCATTCCACGGCGCATGAGTCTCAAAAATAGTCTTCAACTCTTTCATCAACTCATGAGGATCGTGGTGCTCAAAACGTTTTTGAAGATCGGATTCCGGACTGCATAAGATGGCACACCGAACTTGAGAGTACGAGTTTTCCGAGTCGCGTAAACAGCTTTTACTTCATCGGTTTCGGTTTACTGCGAGAGGGTCACCTAGCGGTGCATCAAGCACATATTGCAGATTTCCGCCGGAGAGGAAGATCCTCACATGACGGAACCGGTCGGTGAAGTTGCTACCGTTGCTCTTAAGCTTTTCTTTCTCTAGGAACTGGTTAAAATTGATTGGGGACGCCATCTCTACAACATATATTTGCAATAGTTTAGACTAAGTTTATGACAAATTGAGTTCAAATTTTAATTCTACATAATTAAAAATCTAGATGAACTCCCACTCAAAACAATATCCCTCGCATTGTCTTAGTGATCACACGAACCAAATCCACTGCACCAAAACCCGATCATCACGAGAAAGGTGTGATTTCTTTGGCGAACACTCAAAGTGTTCATCATATCAACCATATGATTCATGCTCTACCTTTCGGTATCATGTGTTCGAGACCATGTCCGTACATGCTAGGCTCGTCAAGGCCACCTTAGTATCCGCATGTGCAAAGCCTGTCTTGCACCCGTTTGTATGTACTTATTGAATCTATCACACCCGATCATCACGAGATGCTTCGAAACGACAAGACTTGATAACGGTGCTACTAAGGATGAACACTTTATTATCTTGAGATTTTAGTGAGGGATCATCTTATAATGCTACCGTCGCGATCTAAGCAAAATAAGATGCATAAAAGGATTAACATCACATGCGTTCATATGTGATATGATATGGCCCTTTTGTCTTTGCGCCTTTGATCTTCATCTCCAAAGCACGGACATGATCTCCATCATCTTCGGGCATGATCTCCATCATCGTCGGCGAAGCACCAAGGTCAATGGCGTCGTCTTCATGATTGTCCTCCATGTAGCAACTATTACAACTACTTTGAAATACTACTCAACATGAAATTTAAAGACAACCATAAGGCTCTGCCGGTTGCCACAATACAATAATGATCATCTCATACATATTCATCATCACATTATGGCCATATCACATCACCAAACCCTGCAAAAACAAGTTAGACGCTCTCTAATTTGGTTTGCATATTTTACGTGGTTTAGGGTTTTTCGATATAGATCTAATCTACCTACGAACATGAACCACAACGTTGATACTAATGTTGTCAATAGAAGAGTAAATTGAATCTTTACTATAGTAGGAGAGACGAGACACCCGCAAAGCCTCTTATGCAATACAAGTTGCATGTCGAACGAGGAACAAGTCTCATGAACGCGGTCATGTAAAGTTAGTCAGAGCCGCTTCATCCCACTATGCCATAAAGATGCAAAGTACTCAACTAAAGATAACAAGAGCATCAACGCCCACAAACCATTGTGTTCTACTCGTGCAACCATCTATGCATAGACACGGCTCCGATACCATCTGTAGGATAACGTAGCATAGAAAACAAAAATTTTCCTACCGCGAACACGCAATCCAAGCCAAGATGCAATCTAGAAGACGGTAGCAACGAGGGGGTATCGAGTCTCACCCTTGAAGAGATTCCAAAGCCTACAAGATGAGGCTCTTGTTGCTGCGGTAGGACGTTCACTTGCCGCTTGCAAAGCGCGTAGAAGATCTTGATCACGATCGGTTCAGGCGCCACGAACGGGCGGCACCTCCGTACTCGGTCACACGTTCGGTTGTTGATGAAGACGACGTCCACCTCCTCGTTCCAGCGGGCAGCGGAAGTAGTAGCTCCTCTTGAATCCGACAGCACGGCGGCGTGGTGTCGGTGGTGGTGGAGAAGTCCGGCGGAGCTTCGCTAGGCGTGCGGGAAGTGGAGGAGCGAGGCGGCTAGGGTTTGGGGGAGGGGCGCACGGCCACTATAGGGGTGCGGCCACCTTGGTGGTGTTTGAGGTGGCCGGCCCTCCCCCTTGTCCCTCATTATATAGGTGGAACCCCAAGAGGTGGTGTCCAAGTCTTCGAATAAGACCGAACCAAATCCTTCCATAGGAGGGGCAATCCTAGCCCAACTAGGACTCCCACCCAAGGTGGGATTCCCACCTCCCATGTGGGGGTGGCCGGCCCCTGGGGAGTCCACTTGGGACTCCTCCCCCACTAGGGTTGGCCGGCCATGGGGAGTGGAGTCCCTTGTGGACTCCACCTTCCTTGGTGGTTTCTTCCGGACTTTTCTAGAACCTTCTAGAACCTTCCATAGAACCTTCCGCGACATTTTATTCACATAAAATGACATCCTATATATGAATCTTATTCTCCGGACCATTCAGGACTCTCGTGATGTCCGGGATCACATCGGGACTCCGAACAAATATTCCAACTTCATTCCATATACAAGAACTACCATTTCAACATCCAACTTTAAGTGTGTCACCCTACGGTTCGAGAACTATGCGGACATGGTTGAGTACTCACTCCGACCAATAACCAATAGCGGGATCTGGAGATCCATAATGGCTCCCACATATTCAACGATGACTTTAGTGATCGAATGAACCATTCACATACATTACCAATTCCCTTTGTCTCGCGATATTTTACTTGTCCGAGGTTTGATCTTCGGTATCACTCTATACCTTGTTCAACCTCGTCTCCGACAAGTACTCTTTTACTCGTACCGTGGTATGTGGTCTCTTATGAACTCATTCATATGCTTGCAAGACATTAGACGACATTCCACCGAGAGGGCCCAGAGTATATCTATCCGTCATCGGGATGGACAAATCCCACTATTGATCCATATGCCTCAACTCATACTTTCCGGATACTTAATCCCACCTTTATAGCCACCCATTTACGCAGTGGTGTTTGGTGTAATCAAAGTACCTTTCCGGTATAAGTGATTTACATGATCTCATGGTCATAAGGACTAGGTAACTATGTATCGAAAGCTTATAGCAAATAACTTAATGACGAGATCTTATGCTACGCTTAATTGGGTGTGTCCATTACATCATTCATATAATGATATAACCTTGTTATTAATAACATCCAATGTTCATGATTATGAAACTAATCATCCATTAATCAACAAGCTAGTTTAAGAGGCATACTAGGGACTTCTTGTTGTCTACATATCACACATGTACTAATGTTTCGGTTAATACAATTCTAGCATGATATATAAACATTTATCATAAACATAAAGATATAAATAATAACCACTTTATTATTGCCTCTAGGGCATATCTCCTTCAGTTGGCCCAACCTTCGCCCATACAATAAACGCAAACTTGCATTTCATTGTTAGTTGTATTTGATGAAAATGTCTTTCCATTTGCCTCTCTTCATCCAAATGCCGGTGCACTCCTCAAGAAAGAAATTCTTCTTCTACCATCTTGCTCCAATTCTCATGAGAGTGTACATAATTGCAATGACCATATTGTGCCTATTGTCTCTCGTTACTAACATGGAACAGTAGACGAAACTACGAGAAGAAAACTACACCGAAAACAATGAAGAAATGACTGCAGAAAATGAAGCTGAAAATCTCTCGGAAACGGACAAAACGGACACCGAAGACGATGCGTGAACATTCTCCCGCGTGCGCCGATCCCGAGGTGCAGCGATCCGAGGCAGATTCGGCTTCCGTGCCGACCCGGCCCGTCGAGAGCAACGCGGCCGTACGCGCGAGCCGCGTCTCCCGCCGCGGACCCTCGTGGTGGCCACACGCCCGGCGGGGACCAGCCACCGCCACCCAACGCCACACCGCCACGTCGCGCCTCGGCCAAAGCAATCCAGCACTGCCGTCTGTCCCCGTGCCCACGCCGCCACGTGCCGCGTCGTCCGCCGATGACAGGCAACCGAGCGAGCGAGCTCACGCGCCCGCCCTTGTCCTCCGGCGGATCTTCCGTAGGCCGCTGCCGGTGGGGGCGAAAATGCCAATTCTGAAAATTCCGCAAATACCAATGCTCCGCCACCACCGTCACCTCCTCGGAGTCCGTACTCGCCTACGTAAAGGTATACGCCATCCAAAGCAATATACCGACGGTACAATCAGATATGGTTTGCTTTCTTCTACAGGTGAACCACATAATCTTACAGAAGCTATGGGTGATTCCAATTGGCATCAGGCTATGCAGGAGGAATACAATGCTCTCATGGAAAATAAAACCTGGCATCTTGTTCCTCCAAGCAAAAATAAAAACTTGATTGACTGCAAATGGGTTTATCGCATAAAGAAGAAAGCAGATGGTACTATTGACAGATACAAGGCTAGACTGGTTGCGAAGGGTTTTAAGCAAAGGTATGGCATTGATTATGAGGACACCTTTAGCCCTGTAGTAAAAATTGCCACCATCAGAATTGTACTGTCTCTCTCAGTTTCTCGTGGTTGGAGTTTACGGCAGCTAGATGTCAAGAACGCGTTTTTACATGGTGTTCGGAAGAGGAGGTTTACATGAAACAACCCCCGGTTTTGAAAATTCTCACGCTCCGCATTATGTTTGCAAGCTTGATAAAGCTCTCTATGGATTGAAACAGGCCCCTCGAGCTTGGTACTCTAGGCTTAGTTCCAAATTGTGTGAGTTTGGATTCAAACCATCAAAGGCCGATACTTCCCTATTTCTTCTCAACAAGTCGGGTATCACTATGTTTATTCTGATTTATGTTGATGATATCATAGTTACTCGGTTCCTCCGATCATGCTATCAATGCTCTTCTTCAAGATTTGAAATCAAACTTTGCTATAAAAGATCCGGGTGATTTACATTACTTTCTTGGTATTGAAGTAAAGAAGATACGAACGGTTTGCTCCTTACACAGAAAAGTATGCTTCGGACTTGCTAAGTAGAGTTGGGATGCATGATTGCAAACCGGCCCCTACTCCTCTCGTCTTCATCCGAACAGCTTATCTTTGACGAGATGGTACACCTCTTGGTTCCGAGGATAGTTCTCGCATGCGGGAGTATTGTTGGAGCTTTGCGGTACTTAACTTTGACACGTCCCGATTTAGCATTCTCAGTAAACAAGATTTGTCGGCTTCTACATGCTCCAACTACGGAACACCTGGACAGCTGCAAAACGTATTCTCAGATATGTACAAGATACTTTACAGCTTGGTATTACCTTTAAAAGGTCTTCATCTACTTTTCCGAGTGCCTTTGCTGCATGCTGATTGGGCTGGTTGCATTGATGACAGACGATCCACAGGTGGCTTTGCTATATTTGTTGGACCAAATTTAGTTTCTTGGAGTGCCAGGAAACAGGCCACAGTCTCAAGATCTAGCACTGAGGCTGAATATAAAGCTTTGGCAAATGCTACTGCTGAGCTAATTTGGGTTGAGGCTCTTCTTACTGAACTTGGAGTTAAGTTAAAGGAAAAGCCAAGCATTTGGTGTGATAATCTAGGTGCAACTTATCTATCTCGCAAATCCAGTATTTCATGCTCGTACCAAGCATATTGAGATTGATTTTCACTTTGTCGAGAACGGGTTGCTAATCAGAAGTTGGCTATTCGGTTCATCTCAAGTAAAGATCAAATTGCAGATGGTTTTACAAAGGCCCTTCCAGTCAAGAAGCTTGAAGAATTTAAACGTAATCTAAACCTTTTAAAAGGTTCAGATTAAGGGAGGGTGTTAGACAATGTAATAGGCCGGGCCGGGTCTCTTTCTTCTTTCTGTTTTCTTCTCCTTTACGTATGTGTATTGGAGAGTTCCTTGTACAATACTTGGCCCGGTTGTGTGGCATATATATTAACACGTAACCGCCTGGAGACGACCCAGACGTTCAGAACCCATCTACCGATACATAGAACCCCTATTCAAAGATAACTCCCTTAGGGGCGCGCCAAACACTAATTATATCTTCAACAATTTGATTCAAGACCTGAGACTGATCCGTAACCACGTTGTTGAAGATACATGTACATGACCCATGTTGGGCCATGACCGAAACTCCACACGCCTTCTAGGGACGCCAAGCAGCACCACTGAAACAAGGATACCATGGGGAGACCTTGTTGCATCACCACCGCCACCAAGACTACACGTGCTACACTACATGGGCGGCATCTTTTTTGGGATGGAGGGTATAAAACATAGCATGTAGACTGCACGCACCTGATTACTAGCTCGTAATTTGCTTTGCAAAAGGAATAGCAGATACACACGTCCTTACGTGTCGCAGCTAGGAATCAAAGGGTCCGCAGCTTTCAGGGGCACAAAAATGACCCAACCATTTTCTAACCATTCCCAGCAGAAAAGAAATTCCTCATGCCAAGAAAGTGAAATAAAGCAAAAAAAAATCTAATTATATACATACTATACATACCCTTATCGACAGAGTAGATCGTAGAGCACAGCTGAATCACGACTTGAAGCCATTAAGAAACAGATGGTGAACAAAGCTGATATGGTGCATCAGATAAAACCCATCATACATAGAAACACATCTGACAGCAATAGCACCTGCAACAGACTAGCCGATACTGTTTCCTAGATATATTGCTACAATGTTACCGCTAAAATAGCCAAGGAGTCTGAAGATCACTTGGTTGACTGCTCACATCTGCGACTCGTCAATCCGGCTTTTGAGGAGCTGGAAAGCTGGGATCACCCAGGCTCCACATGTGCACTGCATGCCTGCCCAGTTGAACGATCCCAGTCTGGTTTTGCATCCCATGCACCAGAGTTTGTTCGAAACATATCCCTCTTCCACTGCAAGCATTATGCGTTAGACCAGGTGTTTATATCAATTACACTGAACCGAGAAAGCTAAAGTCCAGGAACTAACCAGCTTGCATCCACTTCATGGGCTCCACAAAGATGCAGGCGCATTCGGGTTCCTTCTCATCCACGTGATAGCTTTTGCGCCTTAAAAAGCATCTCTCACCTTGGCCTACATCGTGCGTAACAACATACTCTTGTGTTGCTACCATCCTCCGGCATTTTTTGCAGCGGTAAATAACACCTGGATGGGCAACTTGCTCTTCTGGGTTAACATCGGTTTCCATAACTGTGTCCTGACTTGGCTCTTGCCTTTCATTAACCTCTGATCCCGCCTCTGGGTCAGCTTGCGTTTCTTGGTTAATATCAGTTTCCACAGCAGTGTCTAGGCACATTTCAGCAAACTTTTGATGCACCTCCAATCTTGACTCTGGATCATATTGCTTTTCTGGAATGATGACAGCTTCCACACCAGTGTTTAGGCACATTTCTGCGAACTTTTGATTAACCTCTGATCCAAGCATCTCATCAGTTTGCTCCGGTCCCAACTTCTGTTCAGCTCCAAATCCTGGTGCCTGATTCGCTTCCATCTGTTTTACATTACATACTATTAGTCATGACAAGTTACATGCAGCCACGTTACAACCCAACAATACAAAACATAAAATTAGCCTACCATGCTGTTAGAAAGTAAAGTCTCCACAAGCGTACTGAGAACTAGCTGGATTCAGCTCACCTTGTTTGAACAGACAAAGTCCCATATAGTGCTGGTAGATACACAAACTAATCCACGGCAAATAGCACACAAAACGGACTAGAGCTTCTGGAAGTGCAGTTATCAACATAGATAACCAAAAAGGACGTCAAAATACATTCTGCACCTAGCAGTGCAAACAACTCCTGACCAAAAAGGCTTTATTTTTGCCTTTTAGGATTTGAGTGAAACAATCATTTCACTATGCCTACTTCCCAGTTGCTTCTGGAAGTGCAGTTATCAACATAGATAGCCAAAAAGGACGTCAAAATACATTCTGCACTTAGCAGTGCAAACAACTCCTGACCAAAGGCTTTATTTTTTCCTTTTAGGGTTTGAGTGAAACAATCATTTCACTATGCCTACTGCCCATTATGTTCTATATTTCTCTAGTACCTCTCACAGAACTAGTGGCTACAATTAACAAATCCATCCAATAACACTCTTTGGTTGATTCCTTTGAACACACATTCAATTCAAGTTCATCTATCTGGCAATGCCAGACAGAAGATGTAGTATATTGACTAGAAGATAATGGGAACTGTAGAAGGCATCCTAGTTTGAGGTCACTGTGCCAACAAACAATAGCCAAAAATATGTATCCTCCCCTATGTTACATGGTACAGGGATACGTAGCCTTACGGGGATAAGGCGAGTATATGAATAAATGCATAAAATACTAGCACCATTAAACAATATATGATAGAAAACGAGAAAATTGGCGTCGATGAAGTTAAGCTAGTATGGTCTTTCAAGTCCCAACCCCTTGTATGCAGTCCTGGGATTCCTTTGCAACTGCCAGGTGACGGCCAAGAGGAGTCCGGGTGATTCAATTAGGCCTTCTAATGGGCTGTCAGTGGTAAGAGACCCGTATTTATCCCTTAGGTATCCTTTGCATATCCCAGCCGTTCTCGGATTTTGATTTAAGCCGGAAAAAAAAAGATACTTGGGGATATGCTGCATCCCCGTCCTGGTGCAGTATCCTGCACCGATTTGGTACTTCTGTGCCATACCCATCCCCCCGATACCCACTCTACCCCTAAAATCCAGAAAGCTCTGAAATAGCGAAACTGTCGCCAGCATTGGAAGGTACCACAACAATCCCCACATTTGATAAGAGGACATGTTAAAGACAATCATTTCCACAAATATTGTAGGTTCGATTCCTATAAATCTCTCACAGGCTATAGCATTTGACAGTACTGCTAAGGGTCTTTTGATTAAGAATAATTTCTTCTGGTTCAGCAGGATTGTGTAGTACACAACACTCCATATGGCACCAAAGAAATAACTTATAGATTCTAATGATCTTTTCTGCTAATTTAAAAATGTTCTGTTGCTAGCAGTTGCTAGTATTAGAATTTGGAACCAAAGAAGTGTTTGTTCCCTCATTCTGCCGGAACCAAAATGCAACATTAAAACCATGGCATCTAGGCTAAACCTACAGGGGCGAACTACCTAAACAGATTCTGCCCATTAGGACAATCATGTCTTACAAAGATAAACAATCGAACCGAGGATTCGTGGCTTTCCACCCAACAAAAGATGTGAAGTGGAACTTCAGGTTGGCCATTCCTCCCCTGTAGACACTCAGCAGAGAACCCACCCCGACCCAAACCAAAACCCTGTGTAGGATTCCTTCGCCAATCCATCAAGGCATCAACAAAGGCGTCACATCGCAGAATAATGAGGAAAGTTGGAAAGGGGACTTTTTTTCGCGAAGCCGGTCGCCGAGACCAGAACGAGAGCTAGTAGGCAAAGCTCCCCCAAAAACCATAGTCGTGCTCACCTTCGATTGATGAAGCTGCGTCCGGTGGCTCCGCCCCTCGCCCTCCTATTGTCTCGCCGCCCGCGCCGCGGCCGCCGGGAGGGATGGGGGCTTCCGGTTGAGCTGAGGAGGCGGCAGCGGCGGTCACAAACCCACAATCAAAACATAAAGCCGGCCCAGCCCGTTCCGATCGTGTTTCCAATGCCCAAACGGGCCACGCGTAGTGGACGGTGGTTTCCTTTTACTTTTCTTTTGGAAGAGGAGGAGCACAATCTAAGCTAAGAAAAAAAAAAGGAGCACAATCTAAGCTAAGAAAAAAAAAAGGAGCACAATCTCATTTAAACCAACTCATACTTTTTTATACTCCCTCCAACTTGTATTACTTAATGTTAATGTAGATATATCTAAACACATGTTAGTTGTAAATACATCTATTTTAGCATTAAATAATACGAATTGGAGGAAGTAATGTAAAGAACCAAAAAAATAGTTATAAATACTGCAAATAGGTGCTTAAACAATTAGCGACCCCTACAGTCTACAAGGTGCGAGCTGAAGGCACCACCATCCTTGCTCATCCATCATCGAGGCACAAAGCTTATTCTAGTAAACAAACGAAGAGTCGTAGTGCTAAGACCCCAAAAATCGAGTAGCAAAATGAATAAACAAAAACTAATACGAACAAAATGTCATTGATGTTGGACTATTGCATGGACGCCATAGCAAAATACATAATTATTCTATTTCCTGTTAGGGCTTGTTTGGTACTAGAGTTTTAGTGGGGATTAGCGGGATAATCCGCTCCAAATTTTAAATCCTCACGTATCCCCAATACATGTTTGGTCCTAGAGTATGAGCGAGTTTAATCCCCACTTATCACCACTTTTCCCCAAATTTTAGTGTGATTTCTTCAATCCCCAATACTCTACTCTTACCTAGTGGATTGGGGATAGGATTTTGTGGGGATTGGGTGACAGCAGAGATTCATCCAATACTCTAGATTATTATCCTCACTAATCCCCACTAAAACACGAGTACCAAACAAAACCTTAGGTGTTACTGGGTAATAGCAAAATCCCATCGCGAGGGCTAAGCTAACAATGCATGTATGTATCATGTGGTACTCGTGACGAGCAACAAAACAATTGTTATATACACAGTGCACTGTATGTCATGCCATAAAGAAGGCAATTGAAATTAATCTTAGAGAACCGGTTGTGCTCGTGCATCTATTATCCCCCAACATCATTGCACCAGCAAGTGCCGGCCGCTTTGGCATATGTAGTGCGAAAGACAAATTTTCGAACCAAGAATGTCCAAGTCCAACCAGCAAAACGATCCACCGGCCATCCACTCTGGCGATGAAACATTTGGTAGCCTGGATTCGAATCGTGGTTCACTAGCGCAGTGGTGCGAGCACACCTGTACGTTTAGAACGAGCCACGGACAGAAATTGGTTTGTTGTTTGGTAGGTTAGGCTGCATCGGTTGGGTCGAACTTTCTATTTGTTTGCCTGCAACCAACCCGAAATCTCGATGGAGATGAGATTAGGCATGTTTGGTACCATCCAGGCATGCCCAAGATCACCTCATCTCTACAGCTCGGTAGCCTTACCATGCTATCACCTCCCATCACACAGAAATCAGTTCATGAGAGTTGTAGACTAACGAAGCTAGCAGTTCACGAAACCAGCCCTAGCTAGTACGAATTGTAGTTCATAACACGAGGCTCTCTAGCTACTACGAATGGCGGTTTATCATCACGCGGTAGTTCAACATACGGGGATCAAATTACGATTCGAGAAACAGGGGATCAAAGGGGTTCTTCTTCTTCTTCACTTCTTCACGTATTCTCACATGGTGGTGTTGATCTGGCTTCCCACATTTCGTCTGCCCACTCTTACCTCTTCTCCTTCCAGGCATCATTATCGTCTGCGTCCACGTCATGGCCGGTCTCTACTTCATCAAAAGTGACAACCTCTTCGAAGAACTCATCCTGGCCCTAACCTAGGATCCAGTTGTGAAGAATGTAGCAAGCAAGGACCAGCTTTTACTTGAGTGTTAAAACTGTGGAACGGTTTCTGGTCAAGGACCTTGAACATGTTCTTCAATGCAGCAAAGGCCCTCTCAATGGTGACTCAAAGATTTGAGTGTCTCAGATTGAACAACTCTTTCGCATTTTGAGTTCGATGCCTGGGAGAGAACTCGTTGAGGTGGTACCTCGTTTTCCTGAAGGCAGGTAGAATACTAGATCGGCATGCATATCCAGCATCTTCAAGGTAGAACTTACCCTCGGGGATTAGCAACCCATCAGGCCTTGACAAGCTGTCAGACAGGATGCTCGCATCATGAGCTGAACCCTCCCACCCAGCAAGCACATATGTGAACCTCATATCGAAATCCACAGCTGCTAGCACATTCTAGCTGGTGTAGTGCTTCCTCCCGCGGAATGTTGCATACATTGATCTCGATACCTTTGCAGTCACATGAGTACCCCATCAATAGCCTCAATGCAATCTCGTCGAAAAATTAGCACACAATCATGTTTACGGCGTAGCACACATCCGATAGGTAGAACAAAGATGATTTTGTACTCACCCCGAAATACGGGAACCACTCAGTAACTCGTTCTTGATCTTGGGTAGTGTGTTCATTGATGCTAACTTGATATTTCACCTCCGAGCTCCCCAATTGCGTACAACACCTCGCTTGAAGTACCGAGAGTCTGAACCTCTGGTTATGACCCACGACATGAAGAAACATTGCGACTTGTTCTTCGACAGAGGTGTGGATGCTATCAACCAGCAGTCCTCTCTCCTTGAACGTTTTCACAAGTGCAAAGAAAGGGTTCTTCTCATCCGAAGCATCTGGATAGCCTCTACATCGTTGGAGTTGTAGATGTGATTTAGGTTGGCAATCCTCTCCCGATCTCGTTGTAACAAGGACCGTAATCGACACGAGGAAAAGCAAGCATGCCTAACCGCTCTCTTGTACACCATCGGGATCTAGGCTTGTATGAAACGATGAGTGCTACGGCGTGATGCACAAGATGGAGCTGGTCGGTCTACTCAAACAAGATCTATGCATTACGAACGGTCTTATGCAACCCAACTAGTACTACCACCATGAATCTCACAGTACAGTAGAGCAGAGGAGTTTACCCTTACCTGCATCATGGCGGACGATGGACACGGTCGAAAGCCGCCGCAGATGTGCGAAGGCTCCGCCGCGGCTGGAAACGACGACCCTGATCCGGCGCCGAAGACCGAAGGGAGATGCGTGCTGCCATATGTGGGTCGCCGCAGCCACAACCGGTGCGAAAATTGGGGGAAGACAAAATTTGGTAGGGGCAAATGGAGAGGGTAACCCATGAGGGAGGTTACCCCTACCTTTACCGCGCAACGCCGCTGGGATTTCAGCTTCTCCCGCCATGCCGAGGCGAAGTGCCCTCCAGGGCTTGTCCCATGGGTGCTTTTAAGATCCGTGCTATGCAAGAACACGAGTGAGCCCAAGCAACCAAACGGCCCGAAAAACGTTGGGGTGATGCAAGCCAAGGGGCAACCAAGCAACCAAACACGTCCTTGAGGGCCTCATTGATTCACGTCATTCTAAAAAAGACAGAATTGGGAAGAAGAAAAAAAGGAATGCAATAATCATACACATTTCAATCCTGCGGGATTTGATTAATGTATAGTACGAAACACAAAGGATCTCTCTAATATGTTGGAGTGGATGTAGACGCAACTTCTACAAATTCAATCCTACTAATCAAATAACAAATAGTACCTCTATTGTCTGTTCCGATTTAAATCAAACGCCATTCAGTGGAAACAACTTGCGTACATACTCACTTGTGGTGCTAGTGTGCTACTACTCGCAGTCATTAAATCGGAATGGAGCTAGTAGTAGAAAAGATTCATAAGGATTCCAAGCCTCCAAAAGTAAAACAGAAATCTTTCTAAACAAAGAGGCCCAAATGAGGATGCTGCATATGGTGAAACAATTATCTATGATGACGGGAGCATATTTATTGTAGCTTCAACAGATCACTTTGTATGTCATCGATGCTGGTTGGCAGAGCTTAAACCTCACTGCTTAAATGGGATGTAATCGCATGGTCAACATCTCAGATTGTATAATCCCACGTAGCCACAGCTGTCATCTTTGGGGATTCTTACATCATGGAACAAAAATCATTGCCCACAAGAAGCAAATAAGGTACCACATGTTCTAGGGACAAAACTCATTTTGGCTCGCGAAGAGCACTCCTGCTCTGGCTTATCCATCCAATCTGATTCAGATGGTGTTCTCCCCTGTAGAAAAACGGGTTAAACTGAAGATTGGCAACGTTATATATACATACAATGCATGTGTAATCTAGTACTTTTTTCTTTAGAACCCGTAGGAGAGCTGCACGTCATTGTATTCAGCTCAAAGGCAGGACCAAGATGTCCAAAACAAAACGACAACAGAACAAGAAAAAAGAGAGAAAAGAGGTCAATGCAGAACCTGAAAAAAGACCACCCAAAACGCCACCACTTTGGGGGCTCAAAGACAAGCCAGGGCTACTCTATTGCTCTCGGCTGCCCACCTCTACAAGCCACCCACGCGTGCCCCTCATCAAGGGGCATGCTCAAAACAGAGCTAGCAGGAGCGCGCTTGTCTTCGAAGATGCAATAATTTATCTCCAGTCAAAGGCTCAGCATGATTAAGGAATTAACCTTTTCATGATTGGCCACCGCAAAACGTCTTGAAGCATCAGGCCACCACGAATCGATCTCAGCATGCAATGGTGTAATCTAGTACTCTATGCAAAAGCTGTTACAGCCTTACAGGGGTTGAAGGCAAAAGAACTGAACGTGAACAGAGCCAAAAAATTAATAATGATAAGGAAAACCCTGTTGAGGTAAATTTATCTCAGTCAATCATGTAATAAGATAATATCTGTCTTTTCTGTTAGGCCCCACATTGACTAGCTAAGGACATTATGCATATGTCAAAAGAATATTTCTATATTAGAGTAAAGTACATTAGACAGCAGCATAATGATATCACACACTAGTCATCAATAATCCTGCACCTACCATCATTTCAAAGAGGGTTTCATGTGCATAAAATGTCCACAGACCTTAGCTATTAGCGACCCTAGACTATGATTTTTTTTGTTTGACACATATAGATGGTTCTGGTAATAATATTCCCCCACCCAAAAAGCTAATCATCAAAGGGAAGGCATGGATATTCCTAGACCATAGTGCTCAAGTTCTTCTCAGTGGCAACTGCAGTCATGCATCTGCGAGTGTATTCCCACATCAGGATGCAGCAGCCTTCTCTAACTGATCACACATTCCATGTATTCTTATAGGGCCGAAGGGAGTAATTCTGTCGGTGTCCTTGGATCCCATGCAAACTTTGTATCACCCGGTGCCCCCCACTCCAATGCAAGCTAACTCCACCTTCATGTGGTATCAGAAGTTCAGAACAAGGTGATCTTGACTCATTGCCTAGCAGTCACACTCAAAAACTTCCACTGATAGAAGAGGAAAAACCTCCACTTTTGTGGCAGCATGCACAAACCAGACACTAGATCTCTTAGACTTAAGTCATCTAATAGCCACACACCTTACCTGGACGGTCCTGGAGCCCAACTTCCACAAGATTAGGCTGCCGCTAGTCTTCCCACAGCCCAGACAATTCTCAGCGCTGCTACTCAAGAAGCCTTAAGATACTGTTTCCTAGAGGGTGATGTGCTGTGTCTGGATTCTTGCGTCCTGGCTTCTCTACAAGATCCTGATTGAGCAGAGCCCATGAAGCTAACTGCCATTCTGCCACCTTGCCATGCCTTCGATGATTACCTTTTCGAGTGAACTTTACATTAGAATAAGTACTAATGACATGGATATCTGTCGGACAACAGCTCTTGACAAATTAAGAAAAGTACCCATTTTACGCTCATGCGTTACTAATTTCTGTCAGACATAAGTAAATATTCAGCGCCAAATTGGCCTAAGACCATATCCATTCTTAGGACGCCATTTCACTACAAGTTTCTTAAAAGCGTGGAATTCCCAAGACAACACACATCCATACATCAAGCCATACTAATGATATACCAAAATAACACTTTAACTAAAGTGATCTTTTGGCTATTCCCATAATTTAACTAGATGCCAACTATCTGCAAGCTCAAAAAGGAGACGACTTTATTGAATCAAACAATGCAAGTGTGCCCATAGAAAACAAACAGATACAAGCAAAAAGTGTTTATTTTTCATGCCCTTTTACGTGCCTATAGAATCATATCATAAATGGCATCATCAAAGGACCATATACAAGATCCGGTTCCATGGTGTAGTGGTTATCACTCCAGACTTTGAATCTGGCAACCTGGGTTCGAATCCCGGTGGGACCTACTTTTTCAAGATAAGAACAAGAGTTCAGACAAAGAAAGCAGGAAAACTATTGTCTTCTTGCATTGCATGTTTATGGTGGACTTTACAATTCGCACCAAAACTGGGCCAGGTCCCTATATCTGAAATCCTAGGTAGAACTTGTGCCTTCTTAGGAAAGCCTTCTACTTATCACACATTACTGTACAAATGAATGATTAAAGCTACATTTGGAGATCGTGCAATGGCCAAGACAAGAAAAATTCATACTCCTAGTCTTGATGACAAACCTAAATATACTTAAAATGAAGAGGTCCAATTGGGTATTCCCATAATAAACCTTCCACACAGATCTAGGGAAGACCAAATCTAAGAAACAATAATCAGAAAAAATGGCCATGCATATCCTTATTAAATAAGATGCTACAGCTACTTAACCTCTTCTAAAGCAATAAAATAATTATTTTCTTCATACCACCAATTTTCTCAATGGACGGTTATTTGAACTCTCAAAGCCTGAGATAGTAATCATGAAACAGAGGTAGTACATGCAAGCTTAAAAGGGAACACAATTTTGTTGTAAGTAGCCAAGAAGATGCCAAGCTTGCATGTAA
>NC_061510.1:157228011-157266101 GCF_022539505.1 Lolium rigidum | reverse complement strand
AGTAGTATTTAAGTTTCAATTAGTTACTGACAACTCAAAACATTAAAAATAAACTAGAAGAATATTGTAGCATGGTGCTACACACAATTATTAGCAAAAAAGAATAATAGTCACAGTACAACTCTATAGCAAATTCTGAATTTTTATAGCAGAGATTTTTCAGAAAGGGATGGATATAGAGTGAGACTGGGTTATCATGTAGCACAAGAAAAGAATCTATTCCTACTAAAGACGCATAGTACAGAGGAAACAACAAATACATGTCTTTGGCTTATCCCCCTAGATAGTCACACTCTCTCCTGTAGAAGACATTGCAAATGCTGCACCTCGCCAGCGAAAAATCAGTGCTGAACCTAGAAAGAAATTTCAATACGCATTTAAAAGTTCAAGTGGAAACACAACACGCATGGTGAAAATGCCATGGACATGATACATGCATCATAGAGTGTCATATTCAATTCCCAGGTTCCATTAGGATATTCAAAAAAAGAAGCACAAAAACAAAATTATCCTAAAAACATGAATTAACACATAATTTTCCCCTATAACATGTATGAAAAAATCATATAGTGGTTCCTCCTCCTTTTCCCGGGCTTGGAACCGGCTATGCATTTTAGTAATGACATAGGCGGAGCTCCCCACCCCAAACAATGAAAAAATTTAAAAGAATCCCCAGCAAATAAGTCTTCGAAAAAGAATAACAACAATTAAGAAAGAAAACATATTTTGTTCCATGAAAAAAAGATAAACAAAATTTCCCACTTATGTACAAAAAAATTGTTAATATTTGGAAAATTGAAGTGACAACAAGAACAGATGCAAAAACGCATGAGAATAAAACAACAACAACAGCAACTCAAAAGTATTTTCAAACAGAAATATAGTTCAAAAACATTTTTCTAACAGAATGTGTAGCAGAGTTCAAAACATTTTAGTGATAGAATATACAGCAATGCACATCTTACAAACATGGCGACACTTCATACAAGTTTCAACAGGGTAGAAATAGTTCAGCACTAAAAAAGTACAGATAGACCAAACAGAAAAAAAGTTCATGATGAAGAAACATCTGCTTCTCCATCCTTGATTTTGATCACTTCAGCTTTTGTTCAGTGAAAAGCCATGACCATCATAGATTGAACTGGAAAATACTGATCTGCTATTAATCCTGGAAGTTGGTTAATGTTTAAGACAAAAACAAAATCGATCTTCTATAAAAATGTGATTCCTACAAATACACGCTAATTTCTTACCCTGGTTAACTGAGGTGTTGCAACATCATTGCTTGTGAAGAGTGCGCTTCTTGTATGACTATATGAATACAAACATTAACACAATAGTAAGAGAAAAGAAACAAGTAAAATTGATTCATATGTAGAGGTGAAAATGTTACCTCCAAGTCAAATGTACTTATGAAATCCATTTCTTCAACTTCGAATTATAATCATTGAAAAGAGTGTCGATTGCAATTTGTACACGGAAGTCAGGAATATCACTGGCTGGAAAAGAGCATGATTTTGGGTTCCTTGTGCAATATCGTTCCATATACTTGATGAGGAAAACTCCACAATCATTGCTAATTTAATAGTTTAAAAAATATTAGCAAGAACATGTCATACAGCGAGAAAAATCACAGAGCAACAAAAAAGGTTCAAAAAAAATAGGTGAATAGAATTTTACGGTGTTTTCTGTTTTGGCAAATTTGGGTATGCTTTGCCAAATGTTTCGAAATGCATATCCTTTAGCTTGCACTCAGCCCATGTTTTCTTGAAATTTCCAATCTGAGAAGCATGAAAAAGGAAAATGCATGCAAGATTAATCAAACAAATAACTAATAATATTAGTGATTAACATCATTTATTACAATGTAAGATATTAGCTCATGGTTTCTATATAGCATACCATCATATCATCTACTTCTTTGTGCAAGTCACTTGTTTCTCCGCAAAGTGAATCCATGAACAAGAATTTTCGTACTCTCATGTCAACGACAGAATAGAAACCAATGACCATGATACAATGAAGGGAAGTGAATCTGATTGGAATAACAAGAAGCAAAGTAAAAATTTAGAATAGGACATATTTATTATGAAAATAACATCATAGCACTAAAAAAATATCAAATGTAATACTTGATTTACAAAACAGTATGAGTAATCAATATACATATAACTTGCATACCCGTTCTGACAGGTGCAATTTCCTAGCTGAGTCCGCACCCTGGAATCCATTGATAACATTTTTGTGCCAAATTTTCTTCATATATTCATTAGGCCATTTTTCAAGGAAATATTCCTGGTAATGAACAATTAAAAAATTGCATTACAATTATGAACAGGGAGTCATGCATTACATAATAAGAGACAGTGAATAAGTTTATGTAACATTGCATACCGCTGTTGTATGGAAAAAGAAATGTTTCTGCGATTTCCTTGGATGGTTATCCTTGAAAAGCTTTCTACAGTAGCAGTTAATGACCCATGCTTCGACCCATCCTTCTTGTTTCATAGGACAACCAAGCTGTTTTAGTGACACTCTACAGTTGTTCATGTTTACAATCCATCTACTACATAAAAACAAAACAGATAACAATTAGTAAAAACATGTAAAAAAGAATAATAGTTGTTACACGTAATGAAAATACAAAAAAGAACAACATGTAAGCTTGTAAAAAAGGTTGTACGTACTCTTGGTATTCTGGATCATCACATAATGTTGTTATGGTTTCATAGAGCTTCATCTCATGAGGTCCATACTTGCTTGATATTGTGCTATTAATTTCAAAAGGTGAACAAAGAAACGAACTGCGGTTAACAACTCGCTTTGGAGGCATATTTTCCTTTCCTCTTGACAAACTTGAATTCCCGAGGCTCAAACCAGCATTGTATAGGTTATCACTCAACACAGACATGTCATTGCCATTTTTGTTGATGTTTCTTTCACCTAGTAATTGTACTTGTGAAATTTGTCCAGAAGGATTACTTGATCTTTCACCCAAAAACTGTACTTCCGGCGATGTTAAGACAGGTTTACATATCCTGACACCCATGAACTGCACTTCTGGAGAGTTTGGTGGAGTTGTTTCATCATAGCAACGTTCTTCGTACATGAATTCTACTTCAGGTTTCATCTATGAAAAAAAATAAAATTAAGAATTAATAAAAAGGGACCCAAAAAAAAGCAGAAAGTATATGAAAACTAAAAAAGTTTCCATATGATAAAATAAACATGGCAACTGCAATTCAAAAAAACAAAGAAATCATACCCTGTTTCACAAAACCTAATTGAGACTATGCATAAAGAACCAAGTTTCAACCTGGTTTCAACCGACCATTGAGTGAAATAAAAGTTTGAACCTGGTTTCAACCGACCATTGACTGAAATAAAAGTACAGAGCTACTTTGCAAATGAGGATTCATGTGCACTAAGGTTGAAAAATCACAGTACATGAGTACACATATGTTGTTATAAAAGAACTACTTGTGTGCTACAGTATGGAACACATGGCATTAAAAAAGTATGAGAAAAGAAAGACAGTAAACTTACAGGTTGTTTCATCTTTGAAGCAATATTTACAGCACTTTCATCAAAGTTGTCTTGGAACAATCTTCTTCCTGCAATATTAAATCTTGCACTCTTTTCATTTTTTGCCATAGGTTGGGAAGGCTGAGAAGGTTGAGATGGCTACAGGAAATGACGATAAAAAAATTGGTATTAAAATTTAGTTATCTTATTTATTCCTATGATAAAAAATGTGCTTAAAAAACGATAAAAATTCTCACATCTAAATCAATGAACTCATGTTCTTGAACTTGTATATTGCTGCAATGCTCATTTAAATGTGAGTAGCTTTTCTGTCGTTGACCACATTGTATAGAACTAAATTCAAACTCAGTGTCTGCATTGTGCTGCCACAAATTAAGATAACAAGCATTATCACATTATCGGAAAAAAGAAATGAATTTAGGAGCATAAAAATTGAGAGAACAAGCTTTATCACATTAGAGTAAACTGAAAAAACCTTGTAAGTTGTCGTTTCATTTTTGTGAGGGGAACAAACATAGCTGCAGTTTGCCTACATAAGAGAAAAATGACAAAATTAACAAAAGAAAAATATGTGGGTACTACCTAAGAATAGACAGGTATGTTCAGTTGAAAACCTCGTTTGGTTGACCTTCATTCTGCTTAACCGTAAAAGGTAAAGATAGAAACACAGAGGCAAAAAATTAGAGATCCATTATTTACAATCAGTTTCACACTAAGATAACACGAAACAAGGAAGAAAAAATCAGAGAAAAACCTTATGCCGACTTCTTATCAAATTGCAATCTATCGGCCTCCGTAGTTCTACTTCATCAATGAATTTGCCATTGTCGTCATGCCGCTCAACCAATCTGAATGAAGGAATTGAAGGATCCAAGAAGAAATACTTCTTACTTGCTTCTTTGAGATATTCTTCCCTGCTAACCGGAGTATCTGGTTTTGATCCTATTGCTTCATTCTCTATTACAGTATTATGCGTAACCACATGAGCTGATGCACATTTAGATAACTCTGTAAAAAAGAAAGGAAAAAATCAGCAACATGCACAACTATAGTGTCAAATAATTTAATTCCAGGGTTTAATTATGTTATTAAAAAAAGAGGTGCAAAACATTCTTCATGATTTACCTTCATTGTGAGGAAGTTGACTTTCATTCCCTTGTTCCATTGGTTTGAGTGAAGATGAATTGATACCATCATCATCAGATAGTGCATGGTTCAAGCTTAAACTTTTGTCTGGTGTGTGATTTAAGCTCAAAATCGATGAGTCCCTCACATTTTTGTTTGCAAGATTATTTCGAGTCTATGGTAACATTGCAATTAAAAATCATATGTTATTACAAAAAATAATAACAAGTAAAATAGAACAATTAATGTTCGTATTTAAGAGAAACAAGACAGGATTAATAATTGTTACCTCGCATCCAAAGTAGGGGAAATATTCATATGAGACTCATTGCGATTATGACATTGTTGGTCATTATGTTCTTTTGAAATGTTTCTTCTCTTCCGATGAATAAGATCTGATATCACATAAAAATGTGAGGAAAAAGTTAACTCGGTAACAACCAAAGTTTGTCGCCTATGAGGGAAACAATAAGTTTTAAAAAACAAAGAATTATACCTGCATTCTCATCTTCTTCAAGGTTACTAGCTTCAGTTTCCAGAACTACAGTAGTTTGTGATGGTACTGTTTTGCTTGTTTCTCCAATTATAATTTTCAAACAATCTAGCACAAGAGTTTGGGCCCTGACAAATGTTTGTCTGTCTGCATCTATCATGTGACTCTGGAAGGAATGGTAAATTTCATTTCTCATCTACGGAGAAAGTAGATACATGAATTAGTTATTAAAAAAAATAGAAGACACAAAAAACAATGAGACAAAAAAGAACATCTGAAAAATCAGATAAAGCATGAAGAATGAGTCAAATTTACTAAACAGAAAATTAGAAAAAGGTTCATACGTCATAGGTCATAGAATCTGCAGTTAATTTTTCAATCTCATTTTTGAAGCATTGAAGATCACTTGCATAATCTATGCTGGATTTAGTAGACTCTGCATAACATGTCTGCGTCCAATCTTTTATCTGCAACCATTTGGTAAAAAATTGAACTATCATAATACAATTCATGAACACACACTTAAAAAAACGAATGGGTATCCAAAAAATATGATATAAACAAATATAATAATGCTGTTAATAAGAGATATGAGAAAAAGTGTTAGGAAAACTTACAGAAGTAACACCATAGATTCCGTCCGTTCCCTTATCTAGCTCACCGAAATGTTTTATTAGCTTCCCTTTCCAAATAGAAATCCTTGGTAATGTTGAAGGTAACTCGGATTCCTCCAAAATCTAGGAAGTCAAGATACCGCACCTTTTTACGAACAAAGAAAATTAATTATTAGATTGGAACAAAAAATGATGAAAAGTAATATCATTGTGGATAATATAACAACAAATCAAGAATTGTAGTCCAAGGAAATAGAAATTACCGTTAGTTGATAAATGCAGCCTCCTAGTGTTAGTGACAACTTGGTATGTTTAGCTCTTTCTTTCTGATACTTCTTGATATACAACATCAACCAATCATGTGCAAACTTACACCAGTTGCGTTCCTTAATCTTGTCAACATCAATTAAAGAACCCATATACTTTGTGCTTGGTCTAGCTGATGAGTTTGGACATATGAATACTCCAAGCAATACAGACATGAAGCATCTACAGAAATCATCATCTGATAGATCATCATTCTTGATGATTCTATCACCAAAGAATCTAATTGTAGGAACCTCAGACAATCCATACAATGCAAGAAATGCTAACTTTCCTGACTCTTCATCTGTCTCAACTGGTAATAGACCTGCGGGAATGCCAAGAACATCTTGAAACGATTTGGGATCTATGGGAATTGCTTTCAGACCAATCTGGATTTCTTGAGTAGCAGTATTTGTATTGTCTGCTATCCATTGTGCAAAAAGCCTGGGTACATTGCAATCATCCAGTCCAAGAAAATGTGAGAAACCCAAACCCTTGACAAGATTTTTCCTATGCTCAGAAGACAAGATGCTCTTCAAAACTCGTTATAAGGTATGGCACACTGCATCTGCTATATGCTTTAGCATCATCACCACTATCAGGATGTCCTTGACCACAAATCTTATTTGTCTATGAAAAAATAAATTACAAATGGCATAAGAATATGAAGTTCAAGTAGGTTGAAATACAAAAAGGAAGCTCGAAAAGCAGATAACTATATTAAAACATGTGAGAAAAAAATATGTACCTTCCTTTTCCTTTTCTGTATTGTTCTTCTCTTCACAATTTTATCTACACTTCTCTCAACCTGAAAAAAACAAAATAGAAATGATTACATAAACTACGAATGTTAAAAATTCAGGAAAAGAAATTAGTTGTTTGTGTGAATAATTACTTACAAGTAACTTTATATCTTCGACTAACTCTTTTCGAGACAAATCTGTTTCCGTTAGCTCATGCTCAACATCGGATTCATAGTTTCCGTCATCTGACACATTGTTATGTATCCTCATTTTCAAAAATGCTAGAGAACAGTCTGGAAAACAAAATAAGGACAATCTTCATGAAATGTGTTCAAAAAGGTTAGCAACAGAAAAAGAAATCCAGTTTTGAATACCAACAGAGCTACATATGATCTTATCTCTTTTCCCTATATATCATGAATGCATTATTACCTTGAAAAGAAATCGTTATAAAAAGTGTTTCTTACTGTCTTAAACTTAAACATAAGGCATAATCACCCATATGGGGAAAATTGCAGTATACTTAGCGACTTTCAGCTATATAGTGATCAAGTGGAATAGAAGTATACATACAACTAAAAGAACTTAGTACTAACTGCTTAGTAGTAAGACAGTGAAATACTAAGCAGAGTTACATGTCCTATCTCAAAAATGAGTCCAAACAAAAACAAATCTATTGTAAGATTGTACTGTCCAAGTACAATAAGAAAATCTAGTGAACAAATCTAGTGTAAGTTCAAATCTAGTGTAAGTTCATATTTAATAATCCACACTTAACTCAAGAAAAAACATCATATATGTTCATTATTGGATAAGGAATTATAAAAATTCCAGTACACTAAGAGCCTTGCAGGTGTAATAGCAAAACAAGGTGATGTAAAAATGCATGGAAAAATGTGTAGACAAGTACCTAACAGAGATCTATAAGAAACAAAAAATCAAGCACTTCGTATTCATCTAACTTGAACTAGAAATCAAGCATGGAACAATGAATCACAAAAAATTAGGAAATCAATTGAGATTATAGTGAGCACCAGCTAAATTTAACAGATGGGGTCTATTGCCCACAAAAAAGGTAGAATTGACTTGATTATAGGACCTGTCAGCAAGCAAACCGTTGGACACTAAATCAGTATGATGCAGGAAACATGTCAATTTCGACAAGTTTTCACAATCTAACTTGAACTACAAATCAACTTCAGAGAAGTGAAAGAACAAATAACACAACATTACATACGGAAAAATGGAATAAAATGTATATCAGACAAAACCAATGAATCTGTAATGACTATTGCCGTCCGTAATGAAAGTAGCTGTACAGGCAAAAGGATAGTAGATGCATATCTAAACTTGAACCCTAGAAAATCTAGACGAATCTGGCTACATGTCGACTCAAACGCATCCACGAAGAACAACTCAAACGGAAACCCTAGATCGACATGCTTGATTCTCTAGGTGCTTCATAACAAAGAGGAAATCTCTCGGTAAAAAATGGGGGAACAAATAGAGGATCTCACATGGGGATGAAGGCGCGCGCGAGTCAACGGCGAGAGGGCCGCGCGTGTGGGCGGCGGAGGCGTGTGCGAATCGGCGAGGCAGGCACGCGTGCCGGCGTCAGATCCGCACGCGAGTTGTCGACGAAGCGGCCGGCGAGTCTGCGGGAGAGGCGCGCGCGAGCGTGTAGCGAAGGCGCGCGAGAGTGCGCGGGGGAGGCTTGCGGTTGTTGGCGGCGGAGCTTGCCGGCGGGTGGAGGAGACGGCATCAGCTGCCGCCGCCCGGTCGCCGCCTCCGCGGCGACGAATCGCCTCCGATGGACAGGTGTCTTCGTCGGTGAAACGCTCCCCGAAGACTACCGGTCTTTGTGATAAATTGCTACGGCTACCGCTCCCCCTGGTTCGGGTTTTCAAAATAAACCATAATGACATGCTGGGCCCACAAATGCTGAAAATAGAAAAAATGAGTACACCTATATTTGATTAATGAGATCTTTATTGTTTATAACAAAAATGTAAAGTCATTAAATAAAATCATACATTTTTGTTTCAATTCATGTGGAACCTAAGTTTTTTTTGAAAAAATATGCAATATGCAAAATAAATAAAATTTGAAAAACATGCAATTTGAATTCACTAAAAGATTCAAATTTGAGGTTTGTAAGGTTGATGTGATTTTACCCATTTTTCTATTTTTCTCATCTTCACACTTGGCCATAACTTGTCAGTCCTTCCCGCTCATCCTCCCATCATAACTAAAATGGAGGAAGGCCAAGTGTTTGACCGGAAAAAAGATGTACTTTCTTGTCAAAATAAACGATGTTACCAATTCTTAAAATGCAAAGAACGAGCCGAACACATCTCGGGCATGACAGCATGGGCACAAGCCGACCATTCTCGAGATTCATGCAAACTGCACATTCTTTCACACTTAAAAAAATAATCTACCCCACTTGTGACTTACATGCAACTGAAGATTAAAAATGCAATCGCAAAAATCAAAAAACACAAACCACTGATAAAAATAAAAAATGGAGAGCTACCCAACTTATGACCGATATTCAATGCAACCAAAACAAACACATTTGGAGCCAAACTTGCAACTAAGTTTTAACCCAACTTGCGACCTAGATGAAACTGAGGGTTTTAAACCCTAGTTGCGACACACATGAAACTGGTATTTTAAACCCTATTACAACACAATTGCAACTTAGGTTAAACACATTTGCAACTCACATGAAAACCCTATGCTTAAAACGATATGCAATCTCAAAAACCTATAAAAAAATGCAGACCTACCCCACTAAAATGCAATTTAAAAAAACACAATTTGCAAAAACCCACTTGCAAAAAAACCGAGGTGTAACCCCAGCTATGTGCCACTTGCAACCGATGTTAAAAAGCATTTGCGGATGACATTGAAATGATCCAACTTGTGACCTAGATGCAACTAAGGGTTTTAAACCCTAGTTGCGACACACATGAAACCGATATTTTAAACCCAGCTTACAACACAATTGCGACTTAGGTTAAACACATTTGCAACTCACATGAAAACCTTATGGTTAAAACGATATGCAATCTCAAAAACCTATAAAAAAAATGCAGACCTACCCCACTAATGCAATTGAAAAAACACAATTTGCAAAAAACCCACTTGCAAAAAAACCGAGGTATAACCCCGGCTATGTGCCACTTGCAACCGATGTTAAAAACCATTTGTGGATGACATTGAAAATGATCCAACTTGCGACCTAGATGAAACCGAGGGTTTTAAACCCTAGTTGCGACACACATGAAACTGATATTTTAAACCCTATTACAACACAATTGCAACTTAGGTTAAACACATTTGCAACTCACATGAAAACCCTATGCTTAAAACGATATGCAATCTCAAAAACCTATAAAAAAATGCAGACCTACCCCACTAAAATGCTATTTAAAAAAACACAATTTGCAAAAACCCACTTGCAAAAAAACCGAGGTGTAACCCCAGTTGCAGGCCACTTGCAACCGATGTTAAAAAGCATTTGCGGATGACATTGAAATGATCCAACTTGCGACCTAGATGCAACTAAGGGTTTTAAACCCTAGTTGCGACACACATGAAACCGATATTTTAAACCCAGTTACAACACAATTGCGACTTAGGTTAAACACATTTGCAACTCACATGAAAACCTTATGGTTAAAACGATATGCAATCTCAAAAACCTATAAAAAAAATGCAGACCTACCCCACTAATGCAATTGAAAAAACACAATTTGCAAAAAACCCACTTGCAAAAAAACCGAGGTATAACCCCAGTTGCAGGCCACTTGCAACCGATGTTAAAAACCATTTGTGGATGACATTGAAAATGATCCAACTTGCGACCTAGATGAAACTGAGGGTTTTAAACCCTAGTTGCGACACACATGAAACTGGTATTTTAAACCCTATTACAACACAATTGCAACTTAGATTAAACACATTTGCAACTCACATCAAAACCCTATGCTTAAAACGATATGCAATCTCAAAAACCTATAAAAAAATGCAGACCTACCCCACTAAAATGCAATTTAAAAAAACACAATTTGCAAAAACCCACTTGCAAAAAAACCGAGGTGTAACCCCGCTATGTAGCCACTTGCAACCGATGTTAAAAAGCATTTGCGGATGACATTGAAAATGATCCAACTTGCGACCTAGATGCAACTAAGGGTTTTAAACCCTAGTTGCAACACACATGAAACTGATATTTTAAACCCAGTTACAACACAATTGCGACTTAGGTTAAACACATTTGCAACTCACATGAAAACCTTATGGTTAAAACGATATGCAATCTCAAAAACCTATAAAAAAAATGCAGACCTACCCCACTAATGCAATTGAAAAACAACAATTTGCAAAAACCCCACTTGCAAAAAACCCGAGGTATAACCCCAGTTGCAGGCCACTTGCAACCGATGTTAAAAACCATTTGTGGATGACATTGAAAATGATCCAACTTGCGCCTAGATGAAACTGAGGGTTTTAAACCCTAGTTGCGACACACATGAAACTGGTATTTTAAACCCTATTACAACACAATTGCAACTTAGGTTAAACACATTTGCAACTCACATGAAAACCCTATGCTTACAAAAATATGCAATCTCAAAAACCTATAAAAAAATGCAGACCTACCCCACTAAAATGCAATTTAAAAAAACACAATTTACAAAAACCCACTTGCAACAAAACCGAGGTATAACCCCGGCTATGGTGCCACTTGCAACCGATGTTAAAAACCATTTGTGGATGACATTGAAAATGATCCAACTTGCGACCTAGATGAAACCGAGGGTTTTAAACCCTAGTTGCGACACACATGAAACTCGGTATTTTAAACCCTATTACAACACAATTGCAACTTAGGTTAAACACATTTGCAACTCACATGAAAACCCTATGCTTAAAACGATATGCAATCTCAAAAACCTATAAAAAAATGCGGACCTACCCCACTAAAATGCAATTTAAAAAAACACAATTTACAAAAACCCACTTGCAAAAAAACCGAGGTGTAACCCCGAGCTATGAGCCACTTGCAACCGATGTTAAAAAGCATTTGCAGATGACATTGAAAATGATCCAACTTGCGACCTAGATGAAACTGAGGGTTTTAAACCCTAGTTGCGACACACATGAAACTGATATTTTAAACCCAGTTACAACTCAATTGCGACTTAGGTTAAACACATTTGCAACTCACATCAAAACCCTATGCTTAAAACGATATGCAATCTCAAAAACCTATAAAAAAATGCAGACCTACCCCACTAAAATGCAATTTAAAAAAACACAATTTGCAAAAACCCACTTGCAAAAAACCGAGGTGTAACCCCAGTTGCAGGCCACTTGCAACAGATGTTAAAAAGCATTTGCGGATGACATTGAAATGATCCAACTTGCGACCTAGATGCAACTAAGGGTTTTAAACCCTAGTTGCGACACACATGAAACTGATATTTTAAACCCAGTTACAACACAATTGCGACTTAGGTTAAACACATTTGCAACTCACATGAAAACCTTATGGTTAAAACGATATGCAATCTCAAAAACCTATAAAAAAATGCAGACCTACCCCACTAATGCAATTGAAAAAACACAATTTGCAAAAACCCCACTTGCAAAAAACCGAGGTATAACCCCGAGCTTGCGGGCCACTTGCAACCGATGTTAAAAAGCATTTGCGGATGACATTGAAATGATCCAACTTGCGACCTAGATGCAACTAAGGGTTTTAAACCCTAGTTGCGACACACATGAAACTGATATTTTAAACCCACTTACAACTCAATTGCGACTTAGGCCAACATGTAACTAGGGTTTAACCCTAGTTGCAACGCACATGAAACTGAGGTGAGATTTTAAAACCCAATTTCAACACAATTACAACTTAGGTTAAACACATTTGCAACCCGCATAAAAACTTATGGTTTAAAACGATATGCAATCGAAAAAGACTTTAATCCCCTCCCCCAGTTGCGACACACATGCAAATTGAGGTTTAAACTCGTAGTAGCGACACACATGAAACTAAGATTTTAAACCCAATTTCGACCCAATTGTGACTTAGGTTAAACACATTTGCAAAACCACTTGCAAAAAACCGAGGTATAACCCCAGTTGCAGTTGCAACCGATGTTAAAAACTATCTCGCGGGTCACATGGAATGATCCAACTTGTGGACCACATGCAACTGAGGGTTAAATTCAACCGAAAAAATCTAAAAACCCAAACCACTGATAAAATAAAAACGGAATGGACAGCTATCCCACTTACGATCCATATGCAATTCAACCAAAAAAAAAACAGTTGCAACCAACATGTAACTAGGGTTTAACCCTAGTTGCAACGCACATGAAACTGAGGTTTAAACCCCCCCAATTGCGACTCACATGAAACTGGGGGTTAAAATTGTGACCAACATGCAATTAAGAAAAAATACAGAGGTACTCCACTTGCGACCCATATGCAAAAATGCAAACCGAAAAACCTCAGTTGCAGCCGACATGCAACTAAGGTTTAAACCCTAGTTGCAGTACACATAAAACTAAGATTTTAATCCAATAACGACCCAATTGCAACTTAGGTTAAACCCGGTTGCAACCCACATGAAATTTAGGGTTTAAAACGATATGAAATCAAAAAAAAATCTAAAAAATGCAGTGCTACCTCACTTGTGACACACATGCAATGCAACCGAAAAACGTCATTTTGCGAGAGCATATACAAATGCAAAAAGAAAAAATTAAAAATGTAACACCGCAAGCAACTGAGGATTATCCAAGTTGCGACCAACATACAACTAAAGTATAAATGATATGCAATGATGATACATGGACCAACATACAACTAAAGTATACGTGCTACCCCACATGTACTGAAAAAACCCTCAGCTTACGCCGCAAAGGACTCCACATGGCTTGCTATCCAATGATGATACATGGACCACACTGGACGTTGAACATTCGGGCCGATGGCCAATGAACCATGGAGCCATGGGGATGAAGCAGCGGGACCTCTGCCTCGCCGTCGCAGCCATCGCCGTCGCGGCGATCCTGCTGAGATTTTAATTTAGTTCCGACCCACATTCAACCGAGGTTTAACCAAAAGTTACGACCACATTGCAACTGGCTTAATATCTAGTTGCGACTATATTCATTTGAGGTTTAATTCAATTGCGTCCACATGCGACTAAATACATGAGATTCAACTTAGTTGCAACCCACATGCAAAAAAAATGTTTTACCCATTTGCAAAAACTAGGGTGATTTCAGAATTTTTTTAAAACAAAGTCAAATTAATAAAACATGGCCCACAAAAAAGAAAAAAATTAAAAACAGCGCAGCAGTACGTAAAAAACAAAAAAAAAACCCGCAGCCCAACTGGGGGACGAAAATCCACGACCCATCAGGTGGAAAAGCGGCCCACATAAAAAAACAAAAGAAAACAGGCCCGAGAAATAAAAAAGCCCAAAAAAAGAAGGGATTTCTATTTTCGTGCCCCTGCTTCGTTAGTTGTACTCAGTTTTCCCCAGCTCGTTAGTTTTTCCTCAGTTTTCCCCTCCCTCTAGTTTGAAACCCCTCGAAGACGCGGGTTGCCGTCGAGTCGGAGGCCTTACCGTTACCGTGAGGTCGGTTCCTCGCCGACCGTCTCGTGCCGACGGGTGGATCCATCTACCGCCGACGCGTGGGCCGTTTTATTTCCCGATTGTATACGCGGTGCTACCAATGACAAATGGGGCCGCTCTATGGGGCTGCCGCAGCCAATGACCAAGTGGGTCGTCTATTTATTTATAGAAAATTATATATTGCCGCTCCGTGGGGCCTCCGCAGCCAATGACCGCTGTGGTCGTCTATTTTATTTAGAGAATATAATATAGAGCCGCTCCGTAGGGGTCGCCTCAGCCCATTTTCGCAGCTTAATCTAAAGTGACTCTTATGCTAAACATTGTGCATCCCGACGTTGACCTAGCGAGTGGCGGCGAGCATAGCCGTTCCGACCATGCCGATATCGGCATCGGCATCGGCATCGTTTGGAGGATGTGGTGCTCGAATAATAGTGGAAATGCGATATTATTTTTTACATGCATAATATATAGAAAATAGCTAGATCTCTAAATCGATGCATATGAAGCTACATATATATTCTTGGTCATAATCCCCTTAATTATCTAAAGGGGATGGATGCATGGCTTCACGTCGTCGTCGCTTTCATCGTCGGTATCTTCGTCGTCCGAGTAGTAGTACCTCCTGCACATTGTTCCGTCGAACACCTTCACTGTGAGCACATCATCGCCTTCATATTTGAAGTGTACGAACCAGACGAAATCCACACCGTGCGCGATGGCGAATTTCTCCCAGCCCTTGTCGAGGTACATCCGGCCTTGTCCGTCAAATAGGACCTCCACGGTCCGGAGACGAGGACCGCGATCAGCCTGCTCGCAGATACACCTTAGCTGGCTCCTTGCCGTCAAGATAGTCCGCAAATTTTTTTGGGAGTTCTCGCAAAGAGATCGAGCGCCGATCGTTTGAAATTAGGGAACCCTTGAAATTAAAGGTTTTTTAGAACATGCCCATAATTAATCACATGCATCATATATGTGGGAACGCGTACGTACCTTCTTGACCAAAGGGTCTTCATAGACGACGATGAAGAACTCCTCTATGATCAATGGCAGTGTTGACGGTGGTGGTGGCAATGATGATGATCCACTTCCCCTTCCCCTTCCCCTTCCCCTTCCCCTTCCCCTTCCGGTCCGCGTCCGAGACGTGGAAGCCATGGCAATGGATAAAGTGTATGTGAACGAAAAGAAGAGAGAGGCAGAACCTATTGACACAAGGGATGGCCGTGTGGGTGTTTATAAGGGAGAGATGACCGTTGTAGGGTTTACACAATAAAATAAGGAGGAGATGACCGTTGTGGGGGTTTATACACAATAAATTAAGGAGGAGACGACCGTTGTGGGGGTATAGTTTATCATTTTACCGTGAAAAGTAATGCCTAAAAGGAAAGTAATGGCTACAAGAAATCGGTGATGGTTTATCGTTTTTTGCGTGAAAAGTAATGGGTACAAGAAATGGGTGATGGTGTATCATTTTTTGCGTGAAAAGTAATGGCTACACGAAATGGGTGATGGTGTATCATTTTTGTGCGTGAAAAGTAATGGCTACAACAAATCGGTGATGGTTTATCATTTTTGTGCGTGAAAAGTAATGGCTACAACAAAATCGGTGATGGTTTATCATTTTTTTGCGTGAAAAGTAATGGGTACACGAAATGGGTGATGGTGTATCATTTTTGTGCGTGAAAAGTAATGGCTACAAGAAATCGGTGATGGTTTATCGTTTTTTGCGTGAAAAGTAATGGGTACAAGAAATGGGTGATGGTGTATCATTTTTTGCGTGAAAAGTAATGGCTACACGAAATGGGTGATGGTGTATCATTTTTGTGCGTGAAAAGTAATGGCTACAACAAATCGGTGATGGTTTATCATTTTTGTGCGTGAAAAGTAATGGCTACAACAAAATCGGTGATGGTTTATCATTTTTTGCGTGAAAAGTAATGGGTACACGAAATGGATGATGGTGTATCATTTTTGTGCGTGAAAAGTAATGGCTACAACAAATCGGTGATGGTTTATCATTTTTTGCGTGAAAAGTAATGCCTAAAAAGAGTTTATAATTTAGCTCGTGAAAAATAATGCAGAAAACCAAACTTTGCGTGAAGCTAACCGACGACGAGAGAGAGAGAGGGTGGTGGCCCCGACCGGAGAGAGAGATAGGGGTTATCCTCGCCCGTTAGATCATACGATCAACGGTCGTCGGGCACGATCCGCGTGACATGGGCTAGACCAATCAGGGCAATGTTGGGCGTCTGTGAGAGTTTGTGAAGGTAGAGGGCAAAACTGAGTAGTATCAAGAAACCAAGGGCAAGTGAGTAGTAAACAGACTAAGGGATTCAAATATGAGATTTAAAAAATGGAAAATGCGTGTTTTGTACAATGAAACCCATCTTGGCCTACCTCAAACTATTTGCAATACAAATCTACATGAGTGTGAAAATTATGGTCTCATTCGGACAAAGTATGTTTTGGGGAAAGCTGTTTTGGGTAGGGCTTATTATGGAAAACCATGCACCTTCATAGCTACTAGGTGATTTGAGAAGTGGCAATTTGTGGTGAAACTTGATTTATCTACGATTTATCTATGATTTGAGAAGTGGAAATTTGTGGTAAAGACTCCATGAGTAAGTGCCACTCTTTTTCGGAATTTTTTGCACATTAAATAACTCATTTAACTAGTTAATCCCATTTGTTGACTCTCTGTTGACCAGCCACTTGAGGGTAAAACTGAGTATATTGCACTAGCCAAGTATTAGCACTCAAGGTGAAAACCGAGCATACAAAAAATGCTAGTATATGACTCGAGGGTATACCCGAGTATATCTAAATTTCCGGGGTTAGACTCGAGGACGCGTGTTGCGGTGCGAAGTGGAAGACGTGCCATTGTTGACGCGTGTCGCGGTGCGGACGTGGAAGACGTGCCATTGTTGACGCGGGTCGCATTTAGGACGCGTAAGCCCCTCTCTCCCTCCCTCTCGCACACGAGTACGTCTCATTATCGCTCACGCACGAAACCACCCCTTCACGTCCCATCAACTTCTCCAAAAACCCCAACCGCCGTACGAGCCCTCCCCGCCGGCGATGGAGAAGAAGAATGCGCCGGCGGCCATCGCCCCCGAGCCCGTCGCCTCCGAGCCCGTCGCCTCCGAGCCCGTCGCCGCCAAGCCCGTCGCCGCCGAGCCCGTCGCCGCCGAGCCCGTCGCCGCCGAGCCCGTCGCCGCCGAGCCCGTCGCCTCCGAGGGCGGCGCATCCGAGGGCGGCGCATCCAAGCGCGGCGCCTCCGTGAACTGGGCCGGTCTCACGGCCGACGGACCACTTCGGAAGATCGGCGAATGCTTATTGGCGAAAGAGGAGTACGTGGACAGCTACTCGCTATGAGGCAAGTCCGTAGAAATTGGCGCTCAGGTTTACCTGATCCCGACGTGCACCTGCACGAATGGATCATGCTACACCACGCCCTTCCACGCGCCGCCGAGTTCACCTTCCTCCATCTCGGCACATCCCGCTACGTCACCATAGATCTATCTGCAGTTCGTGCAAGGTTCAAATTCCTCGGCTTTTCCCGTGGCGTCACCATAGATCTTATTTTCAATCTTAGTGCTAAATGTTATCTTTTCAATATATTTTAGATTCTACTTCGTCGGCTTTTCCCGTGGCGTCATCGTGCTTGCCCAGAAGAACCCGCCGCACAAGATACGGCTTCGAACCCACTCACAAAGACATCAAACACTATGTTTGAGGCGCAGATGCCAACCGTTTTTCCGGATTCGGTCGCCGCAATCAACTCCCCGACTATGGTCTTCACTTGCGGACATTACCCGGAGGAACTTGGTTGGGTCGATGAGAGCACTCCAACTAAGGATATATATGAAGATTGGGGAGAAGGAAGATTTTCGATCAAGAATCATAGTATGCGTTGCATTACCCCGTTCAATGGTGAACTATATGCAATAGCTTCGGACAATTTTGAGTCCGGAAGAATAGTGTGCACCAATGTACGTAAGCAGCAGCGCGCGAACACCTGTCAAGATGGAGACACTAATTTCATTTCCGAACTTGGACGTGACAAGTTCTACCTTGTGAAGTCGGATGGTGATCTGCTCGCTTGTGTTGATGCACAACACGCCCGTGGTGTACCGTGTGGACACTCGGAGCCGCTCTCTCCATCCGGTCGGTAACATTGGCTTTCATGCCTTGTTCGTGCATTATATCCGGTGTATCTCCGTCGACACCGGAGTGTACCCGACTCTTCGACCTGGCTGCATCTACTACGCGGATTTGGGTTATATCGGAGAGTACTCTCATGATACAAAGGCCCGGGATGAGTGGCCGGTACGTGTGGATAGAATAGGAAGCTACGGTATGAGTAATGAACACGAGCCATACCGTTTGGAGGATGTATTGGCCGCACACTCGCGGACGGAATGAGTTCAATGAATATTTCCTTGGGGAAATGCACGAATGTAGCGACGAAGAAATATATGAGGAGGAATGAAGAACAAATTCATTCATCCTAATCTTCTTGTTGTCCATACATTGCGTGCGTCTTGTATATTTTTGCAGCTTAGTTTGTCGTGAACATTAACAATGTTATTGGCTGCTTTTGGCTGCTCGTATGCGGTTTACCTATGTATTATACTTAGTTTTCTCGATTATGCTGCTGTGAATTTATCATATAATAGCTTCTAGATTTGCTACTAGATTTGCCGCCATATTGGGCAAAAAACGAGGGCCAAAAGGCATAAATAACCCCAGAGATTTTCTACTAGATTTGCTGCCATATTGAAGAAAGACAGAAATAGAAGCTTCTCTAGATTTGATACTAATTTGGTGAAAAAGACGAGAGAGAGAAAGAGGGGAAAAGGTGCTCTTAAAAATGCCAATTTGGGCCGAGAGAGACAAAACCCGGCTCCTGCTCACGTGCAACCAAACGCTTCTCGTCCCGTCCCACGCGGTCCCTTTCTACCAGCCCCACGCGACGCGGCCCCACACGACGCGGCCCCACGTACGACGCGGCGCAACACGTCGCCACGTAACGTCCAAATAAACGGATTCCTTCCGTCTGAGCTCCTTCTGCGGGTCTTCAGACAAAGGCTAGGGTAAAACTGAGGAAAAACTAAGGGGCTGGGGAAAACTGAGCACAACTAAGGAACCGAGGGCACGAAAATAGAAATCCCAAAAAAGAAAGGACCAGGCAGCCCACAGCACAGCCCGACCGGGCGAAACGGAAAGAGACAAGGCCGACCAGGCCGACCAGGCAGCCCACAGCGCAAAAGCCTCTTCCTGTTAGCCACATTAGCACGAATCTAACAGCAAAAAAATGGATGGTTGGATACGTGACTGGGAGCTATTAAAAACCAGGCAACTTGGAATTAGCAATTCCGATTAATAAAAGGCGCAGTCGTTGTTTTCCTTGATTGCTCCTCCCCTGTTTTATTGCAGCCCAGCTGATGGACGCACGCTGGCATCCGATTCCGATGGTTGACTCGTTCGTTGAAGCGTACTGTACTAGGAGTAGTATTGGTCCGCGTGACATACGACTCGCGGGCGCGGAGAGGAGCAGAGGCGAACGTGACATCATCAACGCAATTAATCCGCACGGAGAGGAGTATAGTATATATCTATACCTAATAATAAAGGAGCTAAGGTTTCTGCCAAAATTTTCGTCCAACTTTTAACTTGACCGTTTTGCCCTCCCACCAAATTACATACTACTGCCGATTGCCATCGAACCGGTACGTTTTCTGTTTCCGTACCAACCGCACTCGCGACCTCCACCATCCACACTGCACCCCGCACCCGCACCCCATCCCCATATCCGCATCGTCGCCATCGGGGTTGCTGGTGGAGTGGTGGTGAGTCTTTTTTCCATTCGTTCGTCCGGCAGCTTCGCGGTGGAGGGAATTCAAGGTCGGGGGAGCTTCGTGCGCTCGTGCGGTCGGGGCTGCTGGTGCCTGGTGAGTCTTTTTCCCTTCGTCCGTCCGGCAGCCGGTGGAGGGAATTCGAGGTCGGGGGAGCTTCGTGCGGCGGGCATGGCCGCGAGGCGGATCATGGCGCGGCCAGATCTCGTGCAGAGAGGCAGGGTCGCGCACGAGGGCGGCGTGCGTCCGCCCAGCGACGTGCCCCACGAGGGGGAGTGAGATGCCACGGGAAGGCCAGATCGAGGAAGGAGCCTCGTGCGGGTGGGGAGAAATGCCAGGCAGATAGAGGAATCGACGGGATGCCGGCGGTCAATGGAAGAAGATGGAGTAGCGTTCCGATTTGTTGAGGTCTTAGCTCGCATTTGCTATGGGCCGGTTTGGTTCTATACTGGGTCGGGCCAGCAGCAAAAAGTACGGTTCGGCGATCTCACGCCAGGAAAACAGGCCAGGAAACCGTATGTGTGTTAGTAGTTTAGTACCACCTCGCTTCATTAGAAGAAAATTTGCCTGTACATATACATATACGCAGATTTTCTGGATGTCAACAGGCTAGGAAAGCACAAGCAGCAAGGTCTAAGATCACATCAGGCTTGGTAGCGGCCGAAAGACTGGGATGTCTCAAACGGAAGGGAAAGACGAGAAAAGGAAGCAGAGCACTCTAATCGATTGTCTCAGACTCGAACGGAAGGAAACTAAGGCTTGGAAGCAGAGGGAGACCAGCCGTACAACCAGCTGGCCTGCTCACAATCGAGTGCGACCTGATGAAATAGATATGGTGGGAGGGACCGGATGGACAACAGAGATGGAAGAGGATGCGCGATTGTCGATGAGGAAAGCGCAGCGGCGCGGACACGGAGGTAGGACGAAGATGGTGCGATTTGGGTATTTACTTTCCCATGCTCGACGATGGGAAGATGTATTTTTAACTTTTTGAACAGATGCGAGAGTGTCGCTTGGACTGGGCTATGTTTTTTCTTATAACCAACCAAATCGACTAGAACAATCACGACTTTGTATGCGTCAATGTCCATTTCATCTGGAACAATTATATTTTTTTGTTACATTAAAAAAAGTAAAGTAGATTTATGTCGCTGTGATTATTGCGTATTCGATAAATGCCACTACAATTTTCATATTTCGAAATATGTCATGTTCTTGGAAGGCTGAGAGTGGCGTTTTTCGAAGAGTCTTCGGAAATAATTGCAGTTGCATATAGTATCTAATTAGCCTTTTAAAAATTGGGCATGGTCTCTTCAACGCCGTCCCACATCTGGTTGTCGATGGAGCTTGTCGCAATAAAGTGGACAGAATGTTAATTCTAGAGGGTATGGAGAGAGAGGGAGAGAGAGGATACTGGGCGGAGATTTGGTGCTGAAAGAGGACTCCATATCATTATCAACCTAAGTGTGCTCCCCGTGCGAGAGTTTTGGGAGCACAACGATTGCAAGCTGAAATGTGGACAGAGCCATTCAGAGAAATAAGGAAGGGTTGGGCTGGACCGACGTGATGAATCTCTAATCGTGTCCATCTCCACCGATGCCCTACCCTATCGCCTTCGTCCCCGGCACTTCCGCACCTACGACCGTCTCCAGCCCTCCCAAGAACTTTACTCCTCAAGCTCCGGACTCCCGACGAGCTCCATGCCCTCCTCCTCTAGCCCTTTGCCATTGAGTTCATCAATTTTATGCACGTTGAGCCGATGCATATTAGGAAGGATAGCTACATGAGCCACGCTTACTGAGCATGCATCCAGTGGAAAAATAAACAATGCAAATTTTGTAAGAATATAACCTGTAATCAAGTTGTGATTTAACGTGGTTCCGTAGCAACGCACGGGTTTTGTGCTAGTATTAATTAAAGGCGCGACGCTTCTTTTTCTTCGCTCGCGCAGGCGCGATTTGCTCGCGGCGGGGACGTATGCACGACCAGGTCGCGACGGGAGGGGAGCGAAACAAAAACAAAAGAGCGGAGTCGCGACGGGATGGAAACTTTGACCAGCGCGGGCAGTTGACCAGATCGCGGATTTTTCTCTTCTTATTTTATTACTGTAGTTAAACTTAAAATACCCAACACAGCATAGATTGTGCGGCACTGCACGATAAGCAACTCCAAACAATGATCAAGGGTTCAAATTGTAACTCATAGGACAACTCTCGACTCCCTTACAGACGATGATCAGATTAGGCCGGCGGAAGCCGTGGGCTGAGTAAATGACAAAAAACTACCACAATTGTGCCATAGATGACGCGGAACTACCAAATGGGACACGATTGTCACATGACTACCATGTTTGGGGCACGGTCGCGACGCGGAGCACTGATTGAACTGATCAACGGTGCTAACCATCTTTCTGGCAGCCCTGGCCCACCGTCAGAGCTGACGTGGTTACCAGTCGACGGACGGCCGTTAGGGCTCGCGTTAGGTGTGATGTTTTAAGCCGTTCGCTCGGTCGTCTCCTTCCTCTCTCCTTTCTCTCTGTTCCATCGCACTGGAAGCACTCGCCGCCGACGTAGATCTCCGCCACCGCAGGGACAGGACGGCCATGGTTTCGTGGGGTGACGGCGAGGATTCCTCTTCGGAGCGAGCTCCCTCGGCGCTGATGTGAGTCCTCTCCTTATGCTGTCACAATTTGGGCAAATTGCAGGGTTAGGAATTGGGGGAATTTTGATTCTGAGGACGATTTAGGCTGATTCTTCCTTGTTTTTTCGAACTGCTAGAGTGTGAACACTACCTACGACTCTGATTTCTGCGGTTTAGCTGATGATGGTGGCAGTACTGTGACTTGCAAGCATGGTGCTGTAGCTGCAAGATTTGTAGCATTTGATGGTTGTCTGGACAGGGAGGAGGTTCTTAGGGTGTGCAGGCCATGATGGAGAACCAGCTTGTGATTTTCTTCTTTGGGTAGATGGTGAGTGGCCACCTGCACTTCGGAAAGCATTGGCAAAGTTGTGGGATTTGTATGGACAAGAGAAGCAAGGCAGGGTTAATGATGCTCTGGACAACATGGAGAAGAGGTTCAAGCTCAAAGATGAGATTGAGAAGATGCACATTGACCTGAGGAATGCTCAAGAAGAGATGAAGAAAATTGTGGAGGAGAAGCAGGTAATACTTGCCTTGAAGGCCCAAGCTGAGCAAGGATTGATTGATGCTAGGGCGAGTTAGAGCGAGAAGAAGGCACTCGGATGCATCAAGCAGCAATATGCACAAATGCATGAGAATTAAGGCGAGAGAAGGAGAGAGATGAGTTGAAAGAAGAGAAGAGAAAGCTTGAGTACATAATTGGGGATTTATTTAAGCTCAAGGAATCCAACAGGGCAAAGCCGAAGAAGATCAAGGAGATGTGTGAGGAGTAGTTAGCTTGTGTACCGAGTTTAATTTTATTTTTCATGTTTGAATTGAATTCCCTATGTTTTGTAATGTTGAACAATATGTGTTGGTTTGTAATGTTGATCAAATGATGTCTCGGTTTGTAATGGTGAACTAAATGATGGTTGGTTTGTAATGTTGAACAATATGTGTTGAATCTGTTTAAGTTGATCCCTGATGTTGAAATGAATTCCTTTTTATCATGTTAATAATGAGTTTAAAATATGTGTTATGTGAGCCAAATTTTAGAGTTATTGGACATTTGGAAAGGTCTCGACATCGAGGCTTCGACTTTGTCGAGACCTTTAGGGTTATTTTAAAGTTGGAAAGGTCTCGACATCGACGCTTCGGCATTGTCGAGACCTTTAGGGTTATTTTAAAGTTGGAAAGGTCTCGACATCGACGCTTCGGCATTGTCGAGACCTTTAGGGTTATTTTAAAGTTGGAAAGGTCTCGACATCGACGCTTCGGCATTGTCGAGACCTTTAGGGTTATTTTAAAGTTGGAAAGGTCTCGACATCGACGCTTCGGCATTGTCGAGACCTTTAGGGTTATTTTAAAGTTGGAAAGGTCTCGACATCGACGCTTCGACTTTGTCGAGACCTTTAGGGTTATTTTACATTTGGAAAGGTCTCGACATCGACTCTTTGGCATTAAGCAACAGTTAGAAACATCATAGTCTTAAACAGAGTACTGACCATAGGTCATAAGCATCACTAAATGGTCTTAAACAGAGTACTGATCATCAGTTTTAAACAGAGTACTCTCTTAAACAACATAGGCATCACTAAATGGTCTTAACCATGTCAGGCATGGCCTTTAGGTCATAAGCATCACATCAAGCATGGCCTTTAGTTTACTAGCATCACAAAATGGTCTTAACCATGTCAGGTACATGCACATCCAAATGATCTAGCAGGACCAACAGTACAAAGGACCTAATTTCCTTGGAGAGGAGGTTCAGATGCATCTCTTCCTGGACCTGCATTTTCTCCTGCATAGAAATAACCAGACAAACCCCTGGCATTTCCTGGAGCAGATCTTCCAGCATTTCCTGGAGCAGATCTTCCAGCATTTCCTGGAGCAGATCTTCCAGCATTTCCTGGAGCAGATGAAGAAGCATTTCCTGGAGCATTCCTTGCAGTACTCCTTGGAGCTGTGCCTGGAGCAGTTCTTCCAGCATTTCCTGGAGCAGATCTTGAAGCATTTGGTGGAGCATTTCCTGGAGCTTCATGATGTACATTGGTCCCAGAAGAACTAGCAGGTACATGAGTCCCAGAAGCATCTGCTGTTGGCATTGCTCTATTGGCCTGCAGATGTCATGCATAAATTAGGACATTGCAATGTAAAAATAAGTATGATGTGCTGTTGATAGTGCATTACCTTGTGATTGTTTTTCCTCATAGCTAGGTCAGGCCTCAAAGGTTGTGAGCAGCTAGTGTACTTGTGGCCCTGTAAGTTGCAGTTGCTACAAGTGATCTTTGAATGCAGGTGGCATGATGTCAACTGTATCTGTCTTAGTCCAACCATGTTGTGCTGGCATTGGATTGAATACAGGCTTGTAGCTCTTCAAGTACATTTCTTTTGTGAAAAAAGGAGACACAAAATCTTCTGGACACATAGCAGCCTTATAAATGGCACTCACTCGCATGGTTGCGGGGCAAGCCAGTGAGCTGCCACTTCCTACAAGAGCATGTCCTATAAGTAATGTTGATCTCATGTGTAACTTTCCCACTTTTCACTTGCCAAAGTCCTTTATCTGCCCTCTTAGGGATGCAATTTCTTGAGTACTTCTTCATCAACTCCGGCAGCTTCCGCATAATGTGGTGTAATTTCCCATCCAGCTGACTCTGCACCATCTCTTTTTCCATCCCATCCGACCATGCATTTGTCATATATTCCTACAAGCATTGTCACTATTGGTTTGTTCCCGACATCAAGAATGTATTTGTTAAATACCTCTGACGGATTGTTTACCACTAAATCTGTTTGACAATTGGTGTCCATTGCAAACCTTGCCCATGCCTCCACCGGTATCTTGCTCAACCATTTCCATGCTTCCTCACTCTGCTTCTTCATCTCCTCCATTGCTTCATCAAAACCATCTTTTGTGTATGAGTAGGCAGCATTATCCATGCACTTCTTCAAGTCCTCTCCTCTAAAGCCTGCTGTCTGAAAATTGGCATATATATGCCTCAGGCAGTACCTCTGTGGTGAATTAGGGAAGTGCTGATGTTTGATTTGTATTCAGTAACATATGTACCACTAAGCCACTTTGCATTAACTCTAGTGCTAGATGGATCTGTTGGGCATGTGTGCTTCAACTCCATTTTCTTGATGCAAAATGTAGCCTCATTTTTTATCTTGGCAGCTGTCATATAAAATGGACAGTCCCACTTTTCTCCTTCTCCTTCACATTCTCTTCATTCTTTTTCTTCTGCTTGTCCTTGCACAACACAATGATCCTGTCAGGTGTATTCCTGTGGTAATGGAAATTCCTGACCTGCACAATGTGGAGTCTAGCCAAAGCTTGCCTGAATTGATACACATCTTTGAAGCAAAGTCCCACCATGAATTGTTGCTCTGGATTCTGTCTACTATCATCATACCACACCCTCTCCTTGGCCATCTTTCCTCTCGCTCTTTCTCCCTCCTGCTAACACAAAAGGCAATGGCTCATACCCATCATCCTCTTCTTCTTTCGAAATCCTTTGTCACCCTCATCATCGAAGGAGCCCAATCTGGAATAACATCCGCCTCTACTTGAGAATGTGATCTCAATGTTGGACCAGGCCTCTTCACTTGCCTCTTCACTGCTGGAATTGTTGCATTGTCATAAATATCCTCCACATCACTCTCCCCATCACAATGAAGCATTGGATCAAGATTCCTCTTCCTCTTAGCAGCAATTCTCTGGTGCATTTCCTCTTCCTGAGCTCTTCTTGCCTTCTCTGCAGCCTACTCGGGTCAAATCTGCATGGATATAGCCAACTATCATCCTCATCTTCAGATTCCTCTTCTTCTTCTGCCATACATGTCTCTATATCCAGTACATTTTTACCCTTCTCACAGTTAACACTCTCCTGTGTGTGCATCTGAGGAAAGTTGTGATCATCAATTTGTGACTGCCAAACATCACAGAAGGAACTGTCTTGGCTCAGAAAAGGGTGTGTAGTTGGCTCTTCTTCCTCTGGATCAAGATCAATTGTGCTTGCATGCTTTCTCTTCAATGGTGATAAAACAATTGCTCTTTTCCTATTGTCCTTCATCACAGTAAGCACCAGTTTCTTTGTACTTGCATACTTCACTAGCATTTCATCAACCTTATAATTGCTGTCCACTAGCTCTAATCCACTCAGTCCTACTCCTTCATTTTTAACATAATATAAGGAATCACACAGACCATATCCCTCTTCCTCCATGATGGACAACAATTTCAGAAACTTTATATCTGTCCTATGTAAAGTTTTGTGAACAAATTTTGCTCCATCAAATTGAAAATAGAGCTCCCACATCTCTGCCTGCTCCCTATAATCCAAATTAACATTCTAGTCAATCTACATCGTCATTCTACCAACATTATTGCCAGAAAAAACACTAGGGCAAAATGGAACAGGGGATTACTCTACAGAGGGCAAAATCCAACAAAGAGGTAGTCTACAGAGGGCAAAGAACTCTTACCCGCTACCATTGTAGAGGTAATGGCTCATGGGGTCATTCTGAGACGTCATGCCCTCAGATGTCCACCACTTCTCGGACTCTGGACGCGGTGGGCTTGGTGGCGTCAGCTGCAGCACCGGCGACGCGTGCTGCAGCACCGGCGAGGGCAGGACGAAGCCCTCCATGCCATCATACGCCGGAGATTCGCCGTGCACGCCTGGGTCGCCGAACCAGTCGCCGCCGCCTCCTCCGTCTTCCATTTCTGTTCGATTTGGGGGAAAGTCAACCAGGAGTTGCCCTAACGCGAGCCCTAACGGCCGTCCGTCGACTGGTAGCCACGTCAGCTCTGACGGTGGGCCAGGGCTGCCAGAAAGATGGTTAACACGCTTGATCCGTTCAATCAGTGCTCCGCGTCGCGACCGTGCCCCAAACATGGTAGTCATGTGACAATCGTGTCCCATTTGGTAGTTCCGCGTCATCTATGGCACAATTGTGGTAGTTTTTTGTCATTTACTCCCGTGGGCTGGACCTCCTGGCGATCGGGCCGAAGATCTTCTCGTCGTAGATGAACGAGTTGTCCTCCTCGAGCTCGGTGTAGGCGTAGTCAAGGCGGTGGTACTGCTCCAGGATGTCATCGTCGCCGGCCCGCGCAGCTGCTCTATAACGGCCTCGCCGCGTGCCACGAGCGCCCGGAGCTCCTCCTTGCGGGGACTCGTGCATGTCTCGACGTACTTCTTGTATGACTCCGTGGCCGTCCTCTTCCTGTAGGCGCCGGTGCCGGTGGCCTTCTCATTGAGAACAATGTCGATGTACTTCTGGCTCACCTTGCCGATCCGCTTCCCCTTGCCCGCCTCCGCCAGCTTCAGCGCTGCCACCAGTTCCGCCTCGTCGCCGTCGCCTCTTGGCCTGCCGGACGCCGTCTCCCTCATCGCCTCTGCCGCCGCTGCATGTTTCCCTGTCGTGATCTCCATCGCCGCTGTGCAGGGAGATCGATCGATGCTAAGACCTAATTTATCGATGCGATCGATAAGGTAAACCGGCGTGGGCAACAAGCCAAACTGAAATCTCCGTTTAATGTACGTTCTCTTTTATTGGACACGTGCTCATAATATACAACGTTATTTATTTATTTTAAATTTAAATAATATTTATGAGTTTTCTCTGCTTTATACTGAAGAGAGCTTTGGAGCTTTCGGATGTTGTTGTTGCATTAGTAAAAGTTGTAACAGAATAGGTCGATTGGCCAGATAAAAAAACACGATGCTAAGTAACAGACTTAGATCTAACGCAGGGAGTACTATATACCAAGTGCAGTTGTTGCATCACTGGTATCAACTTAAGGGCTTGTTTGATTCAAAAAGTCATGTAGGATTTTTGTAGGAATTGAAACTATAGGATTTTTTCCAATAAAGATCGTTTGGCTCATATGATTGCAAACCTTTAGAATTCCTACAAAGAATTCATTTGTACTATGTTTCGTACTAACTTTTTTCCTTCACTTCAACCTCTTTCTTATCCCCATTTCAAAAAAAAAACCTCTTTCTGCATTTGTTTTTGGCTTTTAGGTGCAATTAAACGCTTTGTAGATCCAAAATTTTGTACTTTCTTAGCTCTATAGGATTGGAGAAGACATGCCATTCTAATCCAGCGGTTTTCCTATTCCTTCGTTGTGAAAATTTTGCGAATCAAAGCGATCCCTAAATGTTACTATGTCTCTCATGCAGAGAAAAATATTTTGATACGGCCTTATACTACATAGCTATAGTTTGGCAGAGACCTTTTTCGTTTTTAACAACTGGAGAGGCCCTTGGATGGTTCTTAAGGACACTTGAAGGCAGCCACTCACTTCACACACAAATTGTGTCCAATTTAGTTTGTTTAGGTGGTCGCGCGAACATGCTTTCAGCCTATGTTCTCTCTGGCTGGTAGGTCCACCCATTGCAACCACCTAGTTGGTCCACTATTGGCCGTTTATTTTACAAAATATGGTCCTTTTGCCTAGTTCATCACAAATGGGAGTAAATAGATAGGAAATAATACCAAATAAATTTCGATAAATTCATGTGTATATGACATATAACCAAAGCAGCAAAAGGATCACAATATGGGACATAGTTCATGAACAAACCCACAAACAACATGTAAAAATTGAATGATCAGCTCAAGAATGATCGATCTTGGATGATCTTTTGCTTCTTTTCGAGCCAATCACTTCTCTCCTAGTCCATGTCGGTCAAGTTGGCTGACATGATCATGTCCTCCTTGCAGAGTATCTTGAGCTCAACGTCTCGTTGCATCAGCTCAACTTCCTTGGCCCTTGTAGATGTGTTGAGCTCTACTTCCTTCACCTTGAGCTATACCTCCTTTGCTCTGACAGGGCATTGGTCTCATCAGTGTCGAGCTTCCTTTTTTTATACATCATAGTAGTTTGTCATTTATTCCTCCTTCCAGTGTTTCCTTTCTTTCATGTTCTCGTTTAACACCTCCTTGTCAGCATACAATCCATTTAATGTATGTTGCAATTGAATTGTTGTAACACCACACTTCATGTCTTGCTTGGTTACCTTGCAGCCTCTTGGACAACCACACAGTAGCCCATGCTTGAGCTAGGTGGTGTATCGAGATCTGTCACCCTTGATTACTTGGCTTTCTTGCTTCCAATCAATTCCTTATTGTAGTCCTCATAGCCCTCTTGAAACTTGAGACATTATTTGAGGTCCTTCCAACAATTCGTCAAGTTAAAATGTTTACCCCCATGTGGAACCTTGAAATAATCCAAACTTTGCCATGCCTTCAAATAAACTTAAGAACCAGTAAGGTGGAATTATATAAAAAGCTAAATTGATCTATGGAGAAGGGGCGGAGATTACCATGTCCTTGACGCCAACTCTACTGGCCAGTCGTTCATATGATCGTACGTTCCACAAAGTTTGTTGCATTCCGCTTGGATAAATGGCCACCTCTTTTGAGTGGACATTTTGCTGCGATCACTCTCAAAGCGCTCGGTCCAAAAGTGTCTATGATCATGGAAGAAGTCATGGACTCTCTTCCAATATGATCATCCTTTTGTTCGGCACCACAAATTGGATCTTGTCCAATTATCATCTATGATGTGCATATCATCTTGTCCTCAAGCTCCGTGTATGCTCCACTCCTTTTGCTTTGCCATTTCATTTGAGCATCCGCTTGTTTGGTTACCTCATCCATAAAAAAATGACTTATCGCCGATATTGAGCCCATCTTGTTGAGCCCCTTGGCCGCCATTGCTCATGTCCTGCATGAAGTTAGTATTGGTGATATGCCGACCACCGGTGTGGCGTTGAGGCCAAGGGACGTCAGCAGGACCTTGTTGCCATGGACTTGCCTATCTCCGGTGACCTGTCCCAAGGGAGTTGGAGAAGCGGGGTGGTACCGAGGTTTGTTGTAGGACGACAGGTGCATACCCACACATAGGCGTCGACGAGGTGGTGGAGGGCGACCTTGGAAGAAGTGGTCAGGTTGCGGGCGACCCCGAGCTCTCTACCATGGTAGTGCCTGAGGTGGTGGATGGGGACCTTGAAAACAGGTTGCTTTCGGGCTTCCAGATGACCTTGATATCCAGCTGATTCGGGGATTCTCAATGTTTTGTTGCCTTAGAGTTTGTGTGCACTACCAATTTTCTACGAGTAATAATGGTGGTTTGATGATGCAACAATTCGTTCAGAAAATATTATTCCTTCCCTGATGCATTAAAATTGAGAATCTTTGATGCTATTTAACTAAGAACTAAAAACAGCATAGTTTCGCTAGCGGCATACATTTGCTAAATATTCAGCGAGAAGTAATTGTGCTAGTACAATGCTGCGATGCCCCGACGAAAAAGTTGCACCCCAAGCACAAACATTCCGCGGGTTCCAACCAAACTCCAACTTACATTATTACTGAAACAATGTTTTCTTTTGGCTACAATGAATAGATCTAATTACTGAAATCATGCCACAGAGCACGAGATGTGTGAGTCCACTGGTGCGAAGCTGAACTCGGTGCTCCACGCGTAGTAGAACTTGACCGCATGGTCCATCGTAACCGGGCTGCCGCCGTTGAGGGTGCAGAGCGCGTTGTCTCCGTCGGCCGTGATGGCACCGGCCGGGTCGACGGGGATGGTGGAGTTGAACCCCGCGCATGCCAGTTTTACTTGGGTCTGCGTGCAGATGCACTTGTTCTGCACTGTCACTAAGTACCGTCCTGTCTGCCCCGGCACGGAGGTTTGGGTGACGCTGAGATCTTTCAAGCCGCACTCTGCATTGCCTGTGTACGTAAAACAGAGGAAAATTAAGACAGTTCATGGCATCATTGTTTGTGTACATAGAGCGAAATGCACTTTCCGCACTCATAAAGTGAATGTTAATGTAATTACTCTGGTGATAGATTTGATGTGTTAAAACACTACAAAAAAATAGATATACTGCAAAATGATTTGATACCTTTGTTGCTAATGCAGAATAGCATCCACGCCACAAGGGTCACTACCAGCTTGACCTCCATTCTAACTTGTTTTATGCCTAGACGATGATAATATATTTGTGTATGTGGGTTTGCAAAACATCTGCTGCCGCTTGGGGCCGATATATAGGAGTTGCTAGAGGAAATCTTTCACTTGTGACTAAGCCTTGTGTGGCCATTGCATTAATTTGCACTATTTTTTTTTTTGCTATCTTTGGTCAGACGTAAATAATTTGATTCCCAGTTTACCATAAAATTAAAGTTTTGTAATATTAAATTAATTTGGTTCCTACATTGACCTTGCCAAATAATAAAATTGATTTTCTCAGTTAATGGTTTCCTCAAATGGTCAGGTCTTGCATTTAATAATCTCCAAATATCGAAATACTCCCTCCATAGGGTCTTTGCCTATGGTGTAGGGTCTTCGTCTACTCCGGCTGGAGGATGGGGGAACCTCGGATTGGGTGACGCATCCCCGTATGTTATTCGAGTTCTTCATCTATGGTGTAGCGGTTGTTAGTGATATAGGGCTGTTTCTCCTTTTCCCTGTCTTGTACTTTTTTGGATATGGAGTAGTACTCCAATCCTCTACGTATACCCCTCAATGTATGTTGCCGGTGGGGCTTTTCCACTTCTATATAAACACGTACCCAAGCCCCTATCACGGTGTCGCTTCGGCCGACCCTAAACACCACATGGTATCAGAGCCAAGAGAAGAGCCATCAGTTAAAGACAACTTGTCATTTGATGAAAGAGGTGTGGGTGATGATAGTACACAATATAGGAAAATCGTTGGTGTTCTCCAATATTTGACTCTCACGGGGCCTCACATATCCTTTTCAGTCAACAAAGTTTGTCAATATTTGCATGCGCCTAACACTGCTCATTGGACAACTGTAAAAAGAATTTTGCGCTATATTCAAGGTACTCTAAAGGTTGGACTTAATTTTTAAAAATTCTTATATACCCTTCTCAGTGCGCTTTCTCAGATGCAGAGTAGGCTGGATATCTTGATGATAGGAGATCAACTGGAGGTTTTGCTATATTTTTTTTTGGATCAAATCTTATTTCGTGGAGTGCAAGTAAACAAGCTACAATGTGTAGATCTAGTATTGGAGTCAAATATAAAGCTTTGGCCAATGCTACAACTGAGCTCATATGGGTTGAAGCTCTACATGACGAACTTTGGTATTTCAACTACAACAAAAACCTTGTCTTTGGTGTGAAAATTTGGGTGCTACTTATTTATCAGCTAATCATGTATTCCATGCTAGGACTAAGCACATAGAGATTGAATAATATTTTGTTCATGAAAGAGTTTCTAGCGAACTTCTTGATATCAAGTTTATCTTCAGCAAAGATCAAATTGTAGACGGTTTTACAAAGGCTTTGCCAGTCAAGGATCTCATTACTTCAGGTGTAATCTCAACCTTTCTCACGGTTGCGATTAGAGGGGGGGTGTTAGCAATGTAGTGTTGTACCTATTTTTCCCTATCGGATATGGAGTAGTACTCCAATCCTCTACGTGTACTCCTCAATGTACGCAACCGGTGGGGCTTTTACACTGCTATATTAACACGTACTTGAGACCCTAATTAAGGGGGTATCTCTTCCGCCAATCCTAATCACCAACATGGGCATTGGCGGCGATAGAATAAAAATCCTTCAGCCCGCCCAGATTGGTGTTCTTCCCTGAATGAGCGTCCACAAATAGAGTTTGGAGTCGATTGTCGGGCATTAGACCTGGCATGATAAGTTCATGTCTACGCCGGCACCATTTAGTGGAGAGGGGATGATGCCGCAGCGTATTGGTGCCCTCAAGTTTTGCATCCGCCTGATGAAGCTCATACATATACGGCTTCGTTGGGGAACTTAACTGAACTTGAGAAAGTTTGATTTCAAAACAAAACTAACATGACTTATATTCCGGGAATGATGGAGTATGTATCATGTACAAAAACCATTCAGTTTACATTCTTGCCTGATCACATATCTTTACCTTCTATTCATACACCAATATGAGATTCACTTTAATTCCAAAAGGAAAAAATATTGAGTAATCATAATTGTTATGTGGGTTTTCAAAAATCTGGAATCACGAAATTTGATGAAAATTCTAGCCATACGACTTATTTGTTCCCATTTAAAATAATACACAACTTAATTATCTGTATTTTTGTGAACTTTCAATGTATTATGGTTTGTGTAAGTTTTGCCGCTACATATGTAAACGTTCGTGTTAGAATCACATAATGGACTTTACTGTGAATATTTGGTCTAACCCTGAAAAATATATTGACAAAAAAAAGTATTTAGACACTTAACTCTGGAATCCCAATTTTTGGTCACTTTGTTCGTGTGTACCTTGTCTGTAATTAATAACCAAGAAAAATAGAACTCATCCATGAAGTACAACTTTTAGGAATCTAATAAGAAACATATATGTAAATTCTTAGATCTGTCACATGCAAATTTTATAACAGATGACCATCTGATTATACAAGTTAGGAAAAAAGTAACATGGCGAGCAGACCATGTGCCTTCGTTCGTAGAGCTGCAGGAGGCTCGGCGGATATAGAAATCTTGAAAATGTCACTACGGGAAAAAACGACATTGCCGTGCGCTGCAGATGTCTTTGCCGTGCGTAGAAAGCAGCACGCACGGTAAAGACACTTCGCACGACAAGGTCTGAAGTAGCGCACGGCAATGAATCCTTGCATGGCAAAGTCCGAAGTGGCGCACGACAACGAATCATCGCACGGCAAAGTCCAAAGAAAGCGCACGACAAAGAAAGATCGACGTCAAAGTCAAGACACGCCGCACGGCAAATAAATATTGCACGGCAAAGGCTCTGGGCGTTGCCGTGGTGTTGTGGGTATACTTCATAGGTGTACCATCGACAGTGCCTAGATCCGGCAAGCCCGGGTGGCCCACGGACGGTGATGAGGCATGTGGCCCATCGGGCGGCCCAGTTGCTGTTGATCATGAAGGAAGAAGTCCAGCCCAGGATCAGCAGGCCGGATCCGCACCGACATAGGAGTGACCCGGATCCATGGAGGCCCATGAGGAACCCGGATCCAGTACGACGTATATGGAAGGCGGATCCGTGACGTGCACGGCAAGATATTGTACCGTAGTTAGGCTGTCTGTAATCCGGCTAGGACTCTCCGTGTAAACCCTAGATCCGTGCGCCTTTATAAGCCGGATCCCGGGAGCCCTAGAGGCACGACCACAACTCATTGTAACAACGCGAAAGCGCCCAGATAATTCCAGACAAGCAGCAGTAGGCCCTGTCATCGTGCCGGTGTTCCGAAGCTGGGTAACTCGCGTACCACCGTCCCGTGTGCACTCCGCCCTATGGCCCCTACTTCTTCTCCCCTCGTGAGGATCCCTCCTCCGAGGTACCGTCGATTAGGGCAACGACAGTTGGCGCCCACCGTGGGGCCTGCGGCGTCTGGAGGCCGAAACCGGGAGGGTTCCGCCATGGGAAGCTACGACGACACCATCGCTGTGGGGCGTGTCCTTTACGCCGGAAATCTGCCGATCGTCCCTCCGGATGAGTGTTGGATTCCGGCTAAAACCGACCCCGTCAAGCTCTCCATCATCCCAGTTGGCGGCATACACATCTTCATCGGGGAGACCGTCGATTCCGACGGAAGCCCACTCGTAAGTAACGCAGACGCGACCGCCGCAGAGCTGGACGCCGTCGCGAAGATCCAATCTGAGACGCAGGAACTTCCCAAGGAAGATTCCGCCTTAGATCTGGAAATTTCAAAGCCCACCCAATCCGCCCCTGAGCATGAAACAAAGGTGGAAGACCAATGCAGATCCGCCTGGGTCTCCCAGGTGTTAGAAAAGCAGAGGTGCCACTTCGTACACTTCTTGGCCCATACCGCCGGAACCGCCCCTCAAGAAGTCGGAGCTGGTCCCGAGCAGGAAGAGGCACCGGAAAACGGCGCAGATCCGGATCAGGCTCAGCCTGTCGGAGAAAGCGAAGCTCCGGTTGAAGAGTCGATCTTGGGCAATCTGAGCCCAATTTCCGGGGACACCCCGTCCATGGAATCTGATGACTTCGTCCGCAAGTTGGAGGAGTATGGTCTCGGCGATCAGCCTGAAGTCAACTCCGCCCAGCCGAAGCAGGTTCTCGCAACGGTAGCAGCGCTGGGACAAACCGGATCTGGAGACCAAGTCAGCCAATCCGAACCATCCCAGCAAGGATCTCCAATGTCTCGGGTGCGACCCCAAAGGGATTCTCCTTCGGAGGAAATCCTGTCAGCAGAAGAGGTGGCCGCGCGAGCAGTTCTTAACACACCTATAACTCCGGGCCACGCCGCAGATCTGGAGGCTCTAGAGACCGCCGTAAAGGAGATGCCGGCCACAGCCAAGAGGCTCGCCGACACCGAAGCTGCATTAAAGATAGGAAGGGCAGATCATGCAGCCTGGCTGGAAAACTTCGACAGACAGGACCGCGAGATTACTACCACACTCGAGCACGTCAAGAGCATGAGGGCTGAGTGGGAAGTAAAGATGACCTACGCGCAGCGCGAGGCTGATCGTATTGTCGGAGAAGCAATTCCGCCTCGCAGATAGCCTTCAACACGCCCGCAGTTCACCAGCCGCTGGAAACTCCAAAGGACAACATGCAGAAAGCAGCGGAATTGCTGAAGAAGAAGGACGAAGAAGTTGATATCAACCATCTCCGCACACTTGTCGCTTCAGCAATGCAGCAGCAGAGCAAGGCAGATACTTCGCGCAGGTTGGAATCCAATCCGGATAACTGTGTATCTACCGCGCAGAAGGACGCCCGCGCCGATCGGCATCCCGACGATGAATCACACACCGGATCCTCAGAGCGCAGAAGAAGGGCCAGGGAACACCCAAATCCGATCCCCGTCCCATCACAGACGCCTCCGTCGGACCCAAGAAAGGGAAAGGATGCGATGTACTCCGGACGAGACAGATACCGCAACCCCTCTCCTCCGCCCAACGGTTACCCGCGACCCCCTCGCCGCCGTAGTCCAGCCGGAAACACCAGGCCCATAGGGCACGGTGCGATTGTTATCCGCGACAACGTGCTGCCAAGAAACGAAACAGGGAGCGTTCGCCGGAACCTCGCCGGAACCGAACAATGTTCCTGAGCCCGAGCCCAGAAGGAGTCGGAATGAAGACCGCGGTCCAGAACCTCGCCGGAACCGCGACCCAGAACCTCGTCGGAGCCGCGACCCAGAGCCTCGTCGGAGCCGTGACCCGGAGCCTCGCCGGAATGACCAGGGCAGCCAGCGCCAAGGCGAAGGCAGCCACAGAAGCCGGAGTCAGCACCAGGAAGGTCGTGGAGATTCGGATGGCGGAAGCAAGAAGTCGGACCGCCCACCTCGCAGGTCTCCTCACCACCACCTAGCGGTGGCGGCGGAGGTGGAGGCGGAGGCAATGGCCGGAGATCTCGCTCGCGCTCAAAGTCTCCCCGCCACGGCTCGCGCGACGCACGGGATCGCCTTAACGAGTACGGAACCGACTACATTGGTCCGAAGTGCTTTGGCAGGATGATTCGAGAGGAACCAAAGCCAAGGAGCTCCTCAAGCTACCCGGAAATCTGAAGCATTATGATGGCACCGAAAGACCGGATACCCGGATTGAGGACTACTACAATGCAAGTAACCTTCGCCGGAGGAACCCCTAACATCGCCTGCCGCATGCTCCAGCTTGTACCTTGTAGGACCAGCCCGGATCCGGCTCGGCCGACCTCGAGAAGAACTCCATCTTTTGTCGGTTCGACCCGAAGACCGCTTTTGAGAAACACTTCGGGGCACCTACAAAAGACCTGCCACAGCAAGCGACCTGCAAGCTTGTATCCAGAAGAAGGGAGAAACCTCAAGAAACTTCCTCACACGATGGTTGGCATGCAGGAACGAGTGCGAAAACGTCGATTACACCACTGCCATGTACGCCTTTATTGGTGGACTGCAGAGAGGAGGATTGCTGAGGCATAAGCTTACATGTTTGGCTAACTGATGACCCACAAGTATAGGGATCGCAACAGTCTTCGAGGGAAGTAAAACCCAAATTTATTGATTCGACACAAGGGGAGGTAAAGAATACTTATAAGCCTTAACAACTGAGTTGTCAATTCAGCTGCACCTGGAAAAGCACTAGTAACAGGGGTGATGTGAAAGTAGC
>NC_061510.1:157206253-157227911 GCF_022539505.1 Lolium rigidum | reverse complement strand
GATTTCCGGTGTAAAGAACACGCTGATACGTCTCCAACGTATCGATAATTTCTTGTGTTCCATGCCACATTATTGATGTTATCTACATGTTTTATGCACACTTTATGTCATATTCGTGCATTTTCTGGAACTAACCTATTAACAAGATGCCGAAGTGCCACTTCTCGTTTTCTCGCTGTTTTTGGTTTCGTAAATCCTAGTAACGAAATATTCTCGAATCGGACGAAATCAACGCCAAAGATCTTAGAATCCCCGGAAGCATCCGAACACACGAGAGGGACCAGAGGGGGGCACAGGCCCACCACACCATACCCGGCGCGGCCTAGGGGGCCCGCGCCCCCTAGGGTTTGGCCAGCCCTTCGACCCCCGGCGCCGCCTCTTCGCCTATAAGAAGCCCCCGGATCGAAAACCCGATACCAATTGACGAAACCCACGTAAACCTTCCGCAGCCGCCGCCATCGCGAAGCCAAGATCCGGGGGACAGGATCTCTCGTTCCGGCACCCCGCCGGAGCGGGGAAGTGCCCCCGAAGGCTTCTCCATCGGCACCGCTGCCATCTCCACCGCCATCTTCATCACCGCCGCTGCTCCCATGAGGAGGGAGTAGTTCTCCATCGAGGCTCGGGGCTGTACCGGTAGCTATGTGGTTCATCTCTCTCCTATGTGCTTCAATACAATAATCTCATGAGCTGCCTTACATGATTGAGATTCATATGATGATGCTTGTAATCTAGATGTCATTATGCTAGTCAAGTGGGTTTTACTTATGTGATCTCCTGGAGACTCCTCGTCCCACGTGTGTAAAGGTGACAAGTGTGTGCACCGTGTGGGTCTCTTAGGCTAGATTTCACGAATACTTATTCACTCGTTGAATGGCATAGTGAGGTGCTTATTTATATCTCTTTATGATTGCAATGTGTTTGTATCACAATTTATCTATGTGCTACTCTAGTGATGTGTTATTAAAGTAGTTTTATTCCTCCCGCACGTGTGCAAAGGTGACAAGTGTGTGCACCGTGTTAGTACTTGGTTTATGCTATGATTATGATCTCTTGTAGATTATGAAGTTAACTATTGCTATGATATATTGATGTGATCTATTCCTCCTACATATGCATGAAGGTGACAGTGTGCATGCTATGCTAGTACTTGGTTTAGTCTATTGATCTATCTTACACTATAAGGTTACTTAAACATGAGCATTATTGTGGAGCTTGTTAACTCCGGCATTGAGGGTTCGTGTAATCCTACGCAATGTGTTCATCATCCAACAAAAGTGTAGAGTATGCATTTATCTATTCTCGTTATGTGATCAATGTTGAGAGTGTCCACTAGTGAAAGTGTAATCCCTAGGCCTTGTTCCTAAATACCGCTGAGTTACTACCGCTTGTTTACTACTCGCTACGCGTTACTACCGCTGCGTTACTACTCGCTTGTTTACCGTCCCGGGCAGAGCACTTTTCTGCCGTTGCTACTACTTATTCATACCACCTGTATTTCACTATCTCTTCGCCGAACTCGTGCACCTATTAGGTGTGTTGGGGACACAAGAGACTTCTTGCTTTGTGGTTGCAGGGTTGCATGAGAGGGATATCTTTGACCTCTTCCTCCCTGAGTTCGATAAACCTTGGGTGATCCACTTAAGGGAAAACTTGCCGCTGTTCTACAAACCTCTGCTCTTGGAGGCCCAACACTGTCTACAGGAAAGGAGGGGGAACGTAGACATCAAGCTACTTTTCTGGCGCCGTTGCCGGGGAGGAAAGGTAAAAGGCACTCATACTACGGTCTCAGGTAAAGTATTTTTCCGGCGCCGTTGTGTGTGTGCTCGAAGCTATTTCCTTTAGATCCTGCAATTGCATCTTGTTGTTTCTTGTTTACACTAGTTTGGCATAATGGACAACAATGAGCTTCTTATTCTATTTCCTGAATTAAAACATGGATTGTTTGGTGCGAAAATTAAAAAACCTATGAAATCTTCTTTGCATGCCGGTAGTAATATTAGTATGAACGCTTTGAACACCATTGTTGACAATAATATAGAAAGTTCTAAGCTTGGGGAAGCTGGTTTTCATGATCTTTTTAGTCCCCCAAGCATTGAGGAGAAAATTTTCTTTGATGATACTTTGCCTCCTATTTATGATGATTATAATGATAGTGGTCTTTTGGTGCCACCTACTATGGAGAGTGAATTTGATTATGATTACAATATGCCTCCTATATTTGATGATGAGAATAATAATGATAGCTACTTTATTGAATTTGCTCCCACTACAACTAATAAAATCGATTATGCTTATGTGGAGAGTAATTATTTTATGCATGAGACTCATGATAAGAATGTTTCATTTGATAGTTATATTGTTGAGTTTGCTCATGTTGCTACTGAAAGTTATTATGAGAGAGGAAAATATGGTTGTAGAAATTTTCATGTTACTAAAATGCCTCTCTATGTGCTGAAATTTTTGAAGCTACACTTGTTTTATCTTCCTATGCTTGTTACTTTGCTCTTCATGAACTTGTTTATTTACAAGATTCCTATGCATAGGAAGCATGTTAGACTTAAATGTGTTTTGAATTTGCCTCTTGATGCTCTCTTTTGCTTCACATACTATCTTTTGCGAGTGCATCATTAAAACTCGCTGAGCCCATCTTAACGGCTATAAAGAAAGAACTTCTTGGGAGATAACCCATGTGTTATTTTGCTACAGTACTTTGTTTTATATTTGTGTCTTGGAAGTTGTTTACTACTGTAGCAACCTCTCCTTATCTTAGTTTTATGTTTTGTTGTGCCAAGTAAAGTCTTTGATAGTAAAGTAAGTACTAGATTTGGATTACTGCGCAGAAACAGATTTCTTTGCTGTCACGAATCTGGGTCTAATTCTCTGTAGGTAACTCAGAAAATTATGCCAATTTACGTGAGTGATCCTCAGATATGTACGCAACTTTCATTCAATTTGAGCATTTTCGTTTGAGCAAGTCTGGTGGCCTAATAAAATCCATCTTTACGGACTGTTCTGTTTTGACAGATTCTGTCTTTTATTTCGCATTGCCTCTTTTGCTATGTTGGATGAATTTCTTTGATCCATTAATGTCCAGTAGCTTTATGCAATGTTCAGAAGTGTTAAGAATTATTGTGTCACCTCTGAACATGTGAATTTTTATTATGCACTAACCCTCTAATGAGTTTGTTTCGAGTTTGGTGTGGAGGAAGTTTTCAAGGGTCAAGAGAGGAGGATGATATACTATGATCAAGGAGAGTGAAAGCTCTAAGCTTGGGGATGCCCCGGTGGTTCATCCCTGCATATATCAAGAAGACTCAAGCGTCTAAGCTTGGGGATGCCCAAGGCATCCCCTTCTTCATCGACAAATTATCAGGTTCCTTCTCTTGAAACTATATTTTTATTCGGCCACATCTTATGTACTTTACTTGGAGCGTATGTTTGTTTGTTTCTATTTTTGTTTTTGTTTGAATAAATTGATTACATCATGCTTGTGTGGGAGAGAGACACGCTCCGCTGGTTCGTATGAACACATGTGTTCTTAGCTCATAATATTCATGGCGAAGTTTCCTCTTCGTTAAATTGTTATATGGTTGGAATTGGAAAATGATACATGTAGTAATTGCTATAATGTCTTGGGTAGTGTGATACTTGGCAATTGTTGTGCTCATGTTTAAGCTCTTGCATCATATGCTTTGCACCCATTAATGAAGAAATACATAGAGCATGCTAAAATTTGGTTTGCATATTTGGTTTCTCTAAGGTCTAGATAATTTCTAGTATTGAGTTTGAACAACAAGGAAGACGGTGTAGAGTCTTATAATGTTTACAATATGTCTTTTATGTGAGTTTTGCTGTACCGTTCATCCTTGTGTTTGTTTCAAATAAGCCTTGCTAGCCTAAACCTTGTATCGAGAGGGAATACTTCTCATGCATCCAAAATACTTGAGCCAACCACTATGCCATTTGTGTCCACCATACCTACCTATACTACATGGTATTTTCCCGCCATTCCAAAGTAAATTGCTTGAGTGCTACCTTTAAAATTCCATCATTCACCTTTGCAATATATAGCTCATGGGACAAATAGCTTAAAAACTATTGTGGTATTGAATATGTAATTATGCACTTTATCTCTTATTAAGTTGCTTGTTGTGCGATAACCATGTTTATCGGGGAACGCCATCAACTCATTGTTGAATTTCATGTGAGTTGCTATGCATGTTCGTCTTGTCTGAAGTAAGGGCGACCTACACTGAGTTGAATGGTTTGAGCATGCATATTGTGAGAGAAGAACATTGGGCCGCTAACTAAAGCCATGATTCATGGTGAAGTTTCAGTTTTGGACAAATATCCTCAAATCTCTAATGAGAAAAGAATTAATTGTTGTCAAATGCTTAAAGCATTAAAAGAGGAGTCCATTATCTGTTGTCTATGTTGTCCCGGTATGGATGTCTAAGTTGAGAATAATCAAAAGCGAGAAATCCAAATGCGAGCTTTCTCCTTAGACCTTTGTACAGGCAGCATAGAGGTACCCCTTTGTGAAACTTGGTTAAAGCATATGTATTGCGGTGATAATCCAGGTAGTCCAAGCTAATTAGGACAAGGTGCGGGCACTATTGGTACACTATGCATGAGGCTTGCAACTTATAAGATATAATTTACATGATGCATATGCTTTATTACTACCGTTGACAAAATTGTTTCATGTTTTCAAAATCAAAGCTCTAGCACAAATATAGCAATCGATGCTTTTCCTCTATGAGGACCATTCTTTTACTTTCAATGTTGAGTCAGTTCACCTATTTCTCTCCACCTCAAGAAGCAAACACTTGTGTGAACTGTGCATTGATTCCTACATACTTGCTTATTGCACTTATTATATTACTCTATGTTGACAATATCCATGAGATATATATGTTACAAGTTGAAAGCAACCGCTGAAACTTAATCTTCTTTTGTGTTGCTTCAATACCTTTACTTTGAATTATTGCTTTATGAGTTAACTCTTATGCAAGACTTATTGATGCTTGTTTTGAAGTGCTATTCATGAAAAGTCTTTGCTTTATGATTCACTTGTTTACTCATGTCATACACATTGTTTTGATCGCTGCATTCATTACATATGCTTTACAAATAGTATGATCAAGTTTATGATGGCATGTCACTCCGTAAATTATCTTTGTTATCGTTTTACTCGCTCGGGACGAGCAGTAACTAAGCTTGGGGATGCCGATACGTCTCCAACGTATCGATAATTTCTTGTGTTCCATGCCACATTATTGATGTTATCTACATGTTTTATGCACACTTTATGTCATATTCGTGCATTTTCCGGAACTAACCTATTAACAAGATGCCGAAGTGCCGCTCTCGTTTTCTGCTGTTTTTGGTTTCGTAAATCCTAGTAACGAAATATTCTCGAATCGGACGAAATCAACGCCAAAGATCTTAGAATCCCCGGAAGCATCCGGAACACACGAGAGGGACCGAGAGGGGGCACGAGCCCACCACACCATACCCGGCGCGGCCTAGGGGGCCCGCGCCCCCTAGGGTTTGGCCAGCCCTTCGACCCCCGGCGCCGCCTCTTCGCCTATAAGAAGCCCCCGGATCGGAAAACCCGATACCAATTGACGAAACCCACGTAAACCTTCCGAGCCGCCGCCATCGCGAAGCCAAGATCCGGGGGACAGGATCTCCGTTCCGGCACCCTGCCGGAGCGGGGAAGTGCCCCGGAAGGCTTCTCCATCGACACCGCTGCCATCTCCACCGCCATCTTCATCACCGCTGCTGCTCCCATGAGGAGGGAGTAGTTCTCCATCGAGGCTCGGGGCTGTACCGGTAGCTATGTGGTTCATCTCTCTCCTATGTGCTTCAATACAATAATCTCATGAGCTGCCTTACATGATTGAGATTCATATGATGATGCTTGTAATCTAGATGTCATTATGCTAGTCAAGTGGGTTTTACTTATGTGATCTCCGGAGACTCCTCGTCCCACGTGTGTAAAGGTGACAGTGTGTGCACCGTGTGGGTCTCTTAGGCTAGATTTCACGGAATACTTATTCACCGTTGAATGGCATAGTGAGGTGCTTATTTATATCTCTTTATGATTGCAATGTGTTTGTATCACAATTTATCTATGTGCTACTCTAGTGATGTGTTATTAAAGTAGTTTTATTCCTCCCGCACGTGTGCAAAGGTGACAAGTGTGTGCACCGTGTTAGTACTTGGTTTATGCTATGATTATGATCTCTTGTAGATTATGAAGTTAACTATTGCTATGATATATTGATGTGATCTATTCCTCCTACATATGCATGAAGGTGACAAGTGTGCATGCTATGCTAGTACTTGGTTTAGTCTATTGATCTATCTTACACTATAAGGTTACTTAAACATGAGCATTATTGTGGAGCTTGTTAACTCCGGCATTGAGGGTTCGTGTAATCCTACGCAATGTGTTCATCATCCAACAAAAGTGTAGAGTATGCATTTATCTATTCTGTTATGTGATCAATGTTGAGAGTGTCCACTAGTGAAAGTGTAATCCCTAGGCCTTGTTCCTAAATACCGCTGAGTTACTACCGCTTGTTTACTACTCGCTGCGTTACTACCGCTGCGTTACTACTGCTTGTTTATCGTCCCGGGCGAGCACTTTTCTCGCCGTTGCTACTACTTATTCATACCACCTCGTATTTCACTATCTCTTCGCCGAACTCGTGCACCTATTAGGTGTGTTGGGGACACAAGAGACTTCTTGCTTTGTGGTTGCGGGGTTGCATGAGAGGGATATCTTTGACCTCTTCCTCCCTGAGTTCGATAAACCTTGGGTGATCCACTTAAGGGAAAACTTGCTGCTGTTCTACAAACCTCTGCTCTTGGAGGCCCAACACTGTCTACAGGAAAGGAGGGGGAACGTAGACATCACACGCCCCACAGCGATGGTGTCGTCGTAGCTTCCCATGGCGGAACCCTCCCGGTTCCGGCCTCCAGACGCCGCAGGCCCCACAGTGGGCGCCAACTGTCGTTGCCTAATCGACGGTACCTCGGAGGAGGGATCCTCACGAGGGGGAGAAGAAGTAGGGGCCATAGGGCGGAGTGCACACGGGACGGTGGTACGCGAGTTACCCAGCTTCGGAACACCCGCACGATGACAGGCCTACCGCCGCTTGTCCGGAATTATCTGGGCGCTTTCGCGTTGTTACAATGAGTTGTGGTTGTGCCTCTAGGGCTCCCGGGATCCGGCTTATAAAGGCGCACGGATCTAGGGTTTACATGGAGAGTCCTAGCCGGAATACAAGTTGCCTAACTACGGTACAATGTCTTGCCGTGTACGTCAAGGATCCGCCTTCCTCTAAGTACGTGCTGGATCCGGATACTTCATGGGCCGTCACGGACCCGGCCTCCTTCGTAGGTCGGTTGAGATCCGGCTTCCTGTTCCTGGGCTGGACTTCATCCTTCAGGATCTACAGCAACTGGGCCGCCCGATGGGCCACATGCCTCACCACCATCTATGGGCCACCCGGGCTTGTCGGATCTAGGCCATGCCGTTGATATACCCATAAAGTATACCCACAACAAAATGAATGCTAAAGATAGTTGATAATTGTTAGAGGGGTGACAAATAATGCATTCACCAAAATCCCACAAATATGTATGCCTCATGCTTATACCAAATTATACCACTTTTGGGACGTTTCAAATAACCAAAACTATATCCCAAATTATATTCCCTAAAACAAAAGGAATGCTGAAAGTTGATAATTGTTAGAGGGGTGATAAATAATCAATTCGCTGAAATCCCCCAAATATGCCAAATATGTATGTCTCATGTTTCTACCAAAATTATACCACTTTTGGGCCGTTTCAAATTACCAAAACTATATTCCCTAAAAGAAAAGGAATGCTAAAGATAGTTGATAATTGTTAGAGAGGTGATAAATAATCCATTCACCGAAATCCCTCAAATATGTATGCCTCATGTTTATACCAAAATTATACCACTTTTGGGACATTTCAAATAACCAAAACTATATTCCCTAAAAGAAAAGGAATGCTAAAGAGAGTTGATAATTGTTAGAGGGGTGACAAATAATGCATTCTCCGAAATCTAGTTTTTGCGTGAAAAGTAATGGCTACAAGAAATCGGTGATGGTTTATCATTTTTTGCGTGAAAAATAATTCCTAAAAGAGTTTATAATTTTTAGCGCGTGAAAAATAATATAGAAAACCAAAATTTCTGAATCCGGTGGCAAACTGGGTATTTAGCATACATAGAGGGTGGAAGCTAGCCGCCGACAGAGAGAGAGGGTGGTGGCCCCGATCAGAGAGAGAGGGGTTATCATGCCCGTTAGATCATACGATCAACGGTCGGCAGGCACGATCGCGTGATAAGGGCTAGACCAATCAGGGCAAGGTTGGACGTCTGTGAGAATTTGTGAAGGGAGAGGGCAAAACTGAGTAGTATCAAGAAACTAGGGGCACGTGAGTAGTAAACAGACTAAGGGATTCAAATATGAAATTAAAAAATGGAAAATGCATGTTTTGTACAATGAAACACATCTTGGCCTACCTCAAACTATTTGCAATACAAATATACATGAGTGTGAAAATTGTGGCCTCATTCAGACAAAGTATGTTTTGGGGAAAGCTGTTTTGGGAAGGGCTTATTGTGGAAAGCCATGCACCTTCATAGCTACTAGGTGATTTGAGAAGTGGTAATTTGTGGTAAAACTTGATTTATCTATGATTGTTATCGTTCCCAACGTGGCAGGTCGCATAAGAAGACTCCATGAGTAAGTGCCACTATGGTTTTATCTTTTTTGGATTTTTTGCACATTAAATGACTCATTTAACTAGCTTAATCTCATTTGTTGACTCTCTGTTGACTAGTCACTTGAGGGTAAAACTGAGTATATTGCACTAGCCAGTATTAGCACTCAAGGGGAAAACTGACCACACAAAAAATGCTAGTATAAGACTCGAGGGTATACCTGAGTATATCTAAATTTCGAGGGTTAGACTCGAGGACGCGTGTTGCGGTGCAGAAGTGGAAGACGCGCAATTGTTGACGCGTAGGACGCGGGTCGTGGTGCAGAAGTTGAAGATGTGCAATCGTGGACGCATGTCGCGGTGCAGAAGTCGAAGACATGCAAACGTGCAATCGTGGACGCGTAGGATGCGGGTCGCATTTAGGACCCCTCGCATTTATAGATGCCTCACCCTGTTCGCCTCCTCGCACTATCTCACTGTCACTCTCACTTCCTCGCGCAACGCCGCCTCTCACGTCCCATCATCTTCTCCAAAGCAAAAAAACCCCTCTCCCTCTCCTCTGCCGGCGATGGACAAGGAGAATGCCAATCCGTCCTCCGTCCTCGACACCGTCCCCTCTAAGCACGGCGCCTCCATCCTCGACGTTGTCCCCTCTACGGCCGTCGCCGCCGCCGGTGCATTGGCGCCTCCCGCCGGTGCATCGGAGGCTACCGCCGGTGGCGGTCAGATCCCGCCGGAATGGGACCCCTACGAGAAGGTGTCGTACATATGTTCGTCGAACCCCTACGACACCTGCATGGACGACCCTTTGAACGAGATAACTACGGTTTGCTCCCTTGTTGTCCCCCTTTCCTTTTTCAACCCTATTTTTACTGGTTCCCTAGTAACTATTAGTGCCGATATGTAGGTAGGGTGAGTATTGGGTTAATATTTGCGCCGATTTTATTCCATTTTGATTTGATCCCTTCTTGATTTATGCAAGTAATGGGATCTCAATCAGTTAAGATTTGGGGTTCGGCCGTTTCATTAATTTATGCAAGTAATCATGGGATCTCAATCAGTTAAGATTTGGGGTTCGGCCATTCGATTAATTTATTCAGGTCTGGAATTTGTTTCTTTGCCTATAATGAATCGTTGAACACAAATTTGTACAGGGCGGGTTCAGCGAACCATTGCTGTGTACAAATCTGTTGTGCATGAGCTTTGGTTCGCTAACCACGTCCCTGTAGATATATAATCGTGTTCAATCTAACTAAGGTTGCCTCTGTTTTTTCTAACTTTGTTATCATGCACGTTTTACTTCATCGTTGCAACTCATTCACTCATAGTTTCCGTTTGATATGGATCAGGTGTCTGGCAGCGACGTCGGCAGCGACGAGGAGGATGAGCACACCAAGGCTCGGCAGGTGCTGCGGAGGCTGCATGTCGGCCAGTTCGCCTCCTACTTCGTCAAAGGTGTCTACAAGTGCCCCTTATGCACTAGGAGACTCGGCGGCACCAACTTCAACTGTCTCCGCACGCATGCCGAGGACATCGGAAGGACCTTCCCCAAAGTCGGCGCGACAGTTAATGTCCACGCCTTTCGCGCCAAGCACAAGGCGTTCGGCATTCACCTCCGCAACTTCCATCGGGTGGAGATCGCCACCGGGCGCATGCCTCCGATCAAGCCCAAGGTGCCCAAGATCAAGGGACAGGGAGCAAGAACTGGAGGAAGAGCTAGATGGAGTAGGCGGAGTTCAGGACGTGTGCTGCTGCTGCAAAGCAGCTTTTTATTTTGTTGTTGTTACTATGTTGGTGTTGTGAAGAACCTCGTTATTGGCCCTGTTATTATGTTGGCTGTTGTATGCAGCTTATTATCTATCCCTATTCTACTATACTTTATTGGCCCTACTTTGTTTTCTCGATTTATTATGACGGTGTGAATTTATCGTACATTAGCATCGAGATTTGCTTCTAGATTTAACTAGATACTCCCTCCGTTTAGAAATATAAGATTGTTTAGATGTTTTTAGAGTGGAATGCATTCAAACTAAGAAAGAGTGAACCTACACACTAAAACTAGACTAGATACAAACTAAAGTAGATGCATTAAAGAAAAAATCAAAACGTCTTATATACATGCATGGAGGGAGTACATATGAACCAAGATATGTGAGGTCATTAATATGGACTAGAGGGGTACTAGATTTGCTGCCATATTGGGCAAAAAACGAGAGCCAAAAGGCACAAATAATTGAAGAAAGACAGAAATGAAAGCTTCTCTAGATTTGATAATAATTTGGTGAAAAAGACAGACAGAGAAAGAGGGGGAAAATGTGCTCTTAAAAGGGACCCCTCTTAAAATGCCAATTTGGCCGAGAGAGAGATAGAACCCAGCTCCTGCTCACGTAGAACCAAACGCGGTCTCGTCCTATCCCACGCGGTCCCTTTCTACCAGCCCCACGCGATGTGGCCCCACACGACGCGGCCCCACACGTCAGCATGGAACGGTCAACTAAACGGGAATCCTCCCGTCCGAGCTCCTTCTGTGGGTTTCAGACAAGGACGTGGGGAAAACTGAGAAAAAACTAAAGAGCTGGGGAAACTGAGTACAACTAAAAACCCGGGGGCACGAAAATAGAAATCTCTTAAATATTTGGCTTGTACATAGCATGCTTTGGCTGGGTGAGTGAATATATGCTTTTTGACTATGACAAGTCCAGTTTATGTATGATAAAAGTTCAGTGTGGCGTTTTGTAGGCAGAGCTAAATGTAACTCTTTATATTTAAATATTCAAAATTTGTATTTTAAAGTTTTTTAAAAAATCTAAAACCAAATACTCAAGGCAGACAACGATGCATGCCATAATTGTGTAAAATAAAATCTCAATGCAAACTAATCTGTATTTTAGACTACGCGAAATTGACAAAAATTTAGACTAATAATGAGTTCAGAGCACCTATGCTTTAGACTGAATAATGAGTTCAGAGTGCTTTAATGATTCTTATTATGTTCCTGGCATATTACATACACACTTGGAAGTGTTTGGCGGTTTGTATGCAAAAAAAAAAAAGCATGTCATGGATGCATATTGGTGAAAAAACATATTTTAACTTCAATGGCACTATTTAAAGAAATTTGGATGAGCACATCCACTTGGTTGCTCAAGTTCTTGTCCGTTTATTTGAAGAGGGGCTAGTTGATACTTGATACTCAGAAACTAAAAAAGTGCATGGAGCAATTTACAACCAGTTCTTGACCCAGCTAGTTTGCTCAGGGCACAGCAAAACAGTTTGAGTTCATGAGATAACCACCACACCTCCTAAAATCCCACAATAACAAGGTATTCAACACAAACAGAGAGCACAGAGTGTTGCACTCTAATTCACCAAACACCCCTTTCATTAAAAATTATTTGTGGCAGGAACATGCCCTCTCTAATTCGGCTAACGACCATTTCTTGGTCATTTTTCTTTGGGAACTTTGATGGTATACCAAGGGCGTCACAGGAGTCACATTGCTCATCTCCTTTCAAAATTATACTGTGTAGATTGGGAGATCTCTCCAGCATGGATCTTATAAATGTAAACTGATGTTCTAGTGACCTAAAGCCAATGAATTCCAGCTGTTTCAAAAGCCAGTTTTTGGAGCCATCGAAATCCATCTTCCACTGAGGAGCCTTTCTGTCAAAGAAGGCCTGCTGTCTGATCTCGTCGTCCACATCACATGGATGTTCCCATACCTATATTTGGGTAAGAAATCATCACATGTAGTTGAATTTTAGTACTAAACAGCATTCAGGCAAAACTTGAAGCGCTGCATGTGGAGAAGTAAACAAAGATAACATAATTTAGGAGGAAAAACAAGGGAAAGTTGCATCACCTCAACATGTAACATCTCGATAGATGGTGCCGCCACAAGAAAGGCCGTTATCCACAAAATGTCAAATTCAACAAAGATACCGCGCACATACAGCTTCCTTAGCTTCTTGAAAGCAGTGCGGAGTTGGCCCATTTCAGGTTGCATCCAAAGCTGGCCAGAAGATAAATTAAAATGAATAATTCACAAGCATGAGAGATGAGGTTACCAAAGAATTTACAACTATGTTTATTCTCTATGATATAACTCTTAACAGCATAACAAAAGCAACACAAAAAGAGTTACCACTTCACGAAAATAAGCTACAACTTACCTTTTCTCCTTGGAAATCCAATGTGAGAGTATGTATGCTTGTGGTTCCGTGCAGTAGCTCACTTAATTTAAATTCACGTTGGTCACATATCGCACCACATGAGAGTTCTAGTTGCCCAAGAGACGGGACAAAACCGAAAGCTAAGGGGACAGACCGAGATACCCAAGTATCCCAACTGAGCTTCTCCAACTTCGGAAGGCAGACCACCTCAAGTCTCTCAAAACGACACTTGGTGAGTTCTAGAACAATGAGTTTTGAGTCTGGTGCATCAATCTTAAACCAAGATCCAAGACCAGTATCACACTGACAGAGGCTTAGATACTTCAGTTGCTTGCAGCAGTCAAACAGGATGTGATGCATATCCACTTTGATGAAGCCTAAATTGTCTAGAGAGAGTCTTGTGAGGCAATGGAGAACACTAGGGTAGGCACAGAAAAAACCATCTATTTCTTCGACTCGCTGTAGCATATCCTCCACACTACAGTCAAGAGGATCTGTCGCATCAAGAATAGTGAGATCCAAATCTTTCAAGAAACCGCTTTCAATTGCATCACCTACCAGTAGGCCAAGTTCACACAAGAAAGTGTTGATCAAGTAGAGCTTAAGGTGCAGACTTGAGATAGTGGATCCTCTCTGCTGATCAGTCAAGAAACTCCTGGTTGCTTTGGTCAAAGACACCATAGCTTTCTCCATATCATTTGCCTCAATAGTTTCAGTGCATGGAGCAGATAGGAAATCCTCGACATCCATGCTGAGTTCAGGGAGCAACCAAGGAAGATGCCTCCACCGTGTAGAGAGCACGCATGTCCTTACTGCCACACGTAAACTGACTCTCCCCAAGATAGACAACAAAATATCATCAGTCAACGTACTGAGCCTATCTTCATCGTCCAGTTGCTGCAACAAAAACTATGGATCCATTATTTAGCTGCCAAATAACTGAATTCAGAAATGCCAAACAGAAAATGTTACAAGAGTGTCAAGAACAATGCTCTACCCAGAGCATAAGCTGTTCGATAAAGCCGGATGGCTCCTAAGTAGTGCTATCGGCACCTGGGCAACCTGGTGCCGTTCAGATTCATCAAGGTTATGCATTTATGTTTGTATGAAACAGGGCATATCGAGATTTTATTTCCTGGGAATTAATGCAAACATGGAGCCTACCCCCTGCAGACCTGACTGGTCAGCAAGCTTAATTGGCCTATCTTCCTCCTCCGACTGCTGCTAGAGAATAATGGACCCGTTTAGTTAGTGGGTAGCTAGATCCACTGACTCAAAAGTTAGGATTATTTCTAACTAAATGCAGAGAACTGAAACTAAATCCAAATATTCAGGGAATATGCAGAGTTCACTAACTAGTCAGAATTCTTTGTAGACCAGGACATTATGCAACAGATATAGTACATGCTTTGGGTGCATGACGGCACAGCAAAAGAAAATTGTTGATTGGGTTTCGCGATGTGCGTAATTTGGTGATGAGAATCCAGTGTGCCACAAGATGTGCTCGTCATATTCCGTTTATCTCTAATTATAGTGGAACCCGGCTCCGTTCGGAGGCCGTGTGAAAACAGTATATGCTCGTCATAATATTGGAGAAATTAGGCCGACTCGTTGCAGGTAACTGTGGATGAAGCGGTCGAGAATTAGCAAATCCGTCGTTGTGAGTGGATTACCTGCTGATGCGGCGACATGGCTGTTGCTTCCTTGGAGCAGGCGTGAGCGCGGCGTGGGGGAGGTCGCGGCTCCAGGGTTTGGTGGGCGGCGCGGGGAGGCGGACGGACGCGGCGCGGCGGCGGTCTTCAGCGGGAGGCGGATGCGGCGCGTGGGGTCGGAGAGGAAGGAGCGGCGTGGGGAGGCGGAGTGACGCGGCGCGGCGGCGACATCCGGCGTGAGGCGGCTGCGGCGCTTGAGTACGGCGGAAGAGGGGCAGTGCGGTGCGACGGCTGCCGGCTGGACTGGAGAAGAAACTGCAAAGAGTCTAATCGGTGAAGACGGGAAGGGTCAGGCTGACACGCGGGCCCACCGTTCCCGACTCTGTTTCTCTCAGCCTACTATTACTTCAGCTTTGTTCCAAGTCAAACTTATTATAAAACTACATTTGAAGACAAATCTGGTGAAACTAATTTGGTGTCATAAGTGTTGCTAGTTTTCCTATAAAATTAATCAAATTTAAATAAATTTGACTTAGGAGTTAGGACAAATGTAAGTTGTACACTTATTCAGGGCGGGAGTAGTAAAGTGTGCTCAACCGTTTGCAATTGCGTATATAACAGGTAGACCGCTTCTTTCATATGCAAAGGACAGATCTATGGTTTGCATCGTCTTTGGTTAGACAAGGTTCCGTAATCTCTGCCATGTCGGTGATTCTGCCTAGTTAAGTTAATGGAATATCAGCGTTCCATGTTAAAAAAAAAGATAGAACTATGGTGTTGGGTATCCTAGTTTCAGGTCAGACTGCTTTCAGAATGCAACAACATACTTGTTATAATAACTCGCACAATTACAAGTAAAACGAAAAAGCAATGACATTCATCATGTGTACCATTAATGAAGGACGCCAAGACCAGCATGCATAATCACCAAAAAAATAGAAAATAGAAAATGTACCGAAACTGATAGCAAAACATTCAATCCAGAGATAAGCTGATTGACCATTCGTATTAAACATTTTCCCATTGGTTCACACAGCTAAAGATGCAACTAGCTGACAAGTTCAATTGCAAATTCCAGAAAGCAATTTGCAGCACCAAGGCGTCTTTCTAGTTTTGAGTGTCGCAAAATCCAACACCCAAATAGAGCCATTTAACAGAAACTACAGTTTTCCGTTCATCTCAAAAGTACTCTTCTTCCACGTAGACAGCCAACCGATGCTGACCCTGACATGCACGACAGGAAATGGTCTCACTTCTTGCCCTTTGTCTGTGTGACCATGACATTCACCACAGGAGCACCCCACGATGTTGAGCTGCTGGAGCACAAGCAGCAGGTCACTCGAGTCCAGGAACACCTTGTTGTTGGAGCTAATCTTTCAGCATACCGTTGTCAATCGCCTCACCTACCAGTAGGCCAAGTTCACATAAGAAAGTGTTGATCAACTAGAAATGTCATACCTTTGCCTTCCGCCTACCGCTTGATCTTGATGACAACGCTTTAAACTCCCACAAGCCCAAATGTCTCACTTGATCATTGTTTCTTCGTGAAGACTTACAAATGATCCCCCATACACCATGATGGGATAGCTTCATTGAGGCACATCTCCATCGTCACCAAATGGACCGCAAGCTTTGATACGTCCCAAACGTATCTATAATTTCTTATGTTCCATGCTACTTTTATGATGATACTCACATGTTTTATACACATTATATGTCATATTTATGCATTTTCCGGCACTAACCTATTGACGAGATGCCGAAGAGCCAGTTGTTGTTTTCTGCTGTTTTTGGTTTCAGAAATCCTAGTAAGGAAATATTCTCGGAATTGGACGAAATCAACGCCCAAGGTCCTATTTTTGCACGAAGCTTCCAAAAGACCGGAGGACTTACGAAGTGGGGCCACGAGATGGCCAGACACTAGGGCGGCGCGGCCTGGGCCTTGGCCGCGCCGGCCTGTTGTGTGGGGCCCTCGTGTGGCCCCCTGACCTGCCCTTCCGCCTACATATAGTCTTCGTCGCGAAACCCCCAGTACCGAGAGCCACGATACGAAAAACCTTCCAGAGACGCCGCCGCTGCCAATCCCATCTCGGGGGATTCAGGAGATCGCCTCCGGCACCCTGCCGGAGAGGGGAATCATCTCCCGGAGGTCTCTTCATCGCCATGATCGCCTCCGGATCGATGTGTGAGTATTTCACCCGTGGACTATGGGTCCATAGCAGTAGCTAGATGGTCGTCTTCTCCCCATTGTGCTATCATGTTAGATCTTGTGAGCTGCCTATCATGATCAAGATCATCTATTTGTAATCCTTCATGTTGTGTTTGTTGGGATCCGATGAATATTGAATACTATGTCAAGTTGATTATCAATCTATCATATATGTTATTTATGTTCTTGCATGCTCTCCGTTACTAGTAGAGGCTCTGGCCAAGTTGATACTTGTGACTCCAAGAGGGAGTATTTATGCTCGATAGTGGGTTCATGCCTCCATTAAATCTGGGACAAAGTGATGTAAAGTTCTAAGGTTGTGGATGTGCTGTTGCCACTAGGGATAAAACATCGATGCTTTGTCTAAGGATATTTGTGTTGATTACATTACGCACCATACTTAATGCAATTGTCTCGTTGTTTACAACTTAATACCGAAGGGGTTCGGATGATAACTCGAAGGTGGACTTTTTAGGCATAGATGCATGCCGGATAGCAGTCTATGTACTTTGTCGTAATGCCCCGATTAAATCTCATAGTACTCATCATGATATATGTATGTGCATTGTTATGCCTTCTTTATTTGTCAATTGCCCAACCGTAATTTGTTCACCCAACATCTCGCTATCTTATGGGAGAGACACCACTAGTGATCCGTGGACCCCGGTCCTATTCTTTACATCCGAAATACAATCTATCGCAATTGTTCTTTACTCGTTCTTCGCAAACAACCATCATCATCCACACTATACATCTAATCCTTTGTTACAGCAAGCCGGTGAGATTGACAACCTCGATGTTACGTTGGGGCAAAGTTCTGTGATTGTGTTGTGCAGGTTCCACGTTGGCGCCGGAATCCCTGGTGTTGCGCCGCACTACACTCATCCGCCACCAACCTTCAACGTGCTTCTTGGCTCCTCCTGGTTCGATAAACCTTGGTTTCTTTCTGAGGGAAAACTTGCTACTGTACGCATCACACCTTCCTCTTGGGGTTCCCAACGGACGTGTCGATCGCACGCATCAAGCTATTTTTCCGGCGCCGTTGCCGGGAGATCAAGACACGCTGCAAGGGGAGTCTCCACTTCCAATCTCTTTACTTTGTTTTTGTCTTGCTTTATTTTATTTACTGCTTTGTTTGCTGCATTATATCAAAACACAAAAAAATTAGTTGCTAGTTTTACTTTATTTACTGTCTTGTTTTCTCTCTATATTAAAAACACAAAAAAATTAGTTGCTAGTTTTACTTTATTTACTGTTTTGTTCTCTATATTGAAAACACAAAAAAATTAGTTACTTGCATTTACTTTATTTACTTTGCTTTATTTACTGCTGCTAAAATGGGTACTGTTGAGAATACTAAGTTGTGTGACTTCACTAGCACAAATAATAATGATTTCTTATGCACACCTATTGCTCCACCTGCTACTACAGCAGAATTCTTTGAAATTAAACCTGCTTTACTAAATCTTGTTATGAGAGAGCAATTTTCTGGTGTTAGTTCTGATGATGCTTCCGCCCATCTTAATAATTTTGTTGAACTATGTGAAATGCAAAAGTATAAGGATGTAGATGGTGACATTATAAAATTAAAATTGTTTCCTTTCTCCTTAAGAGGAAGAGCTAAAGATTGGTTGCTATCTCTGCCTAGAAATAGTATTGATTCATGGACTAAATGTAAGGATGCTTTTATTGGTAGATATTATCCTCCCGCTAAAATTATATCTTTGAGAAGTAGCATAATGAATTTCAAGCAATTAGATAATGAACATGTTGCTCAAGCATGGGAGAGAATGAAATTTTTGGTAAAGAATTGCCCAACCCATGGACTCGACTACTTGGATGATCATCCAAACCTTTTATGCAGGATTGAATTTTTCTTCGCGGAACCTATTGGATTCAGCTGCTGGAGGTACCTTTATGTCCATCACTTTGGGGGCGGCAACAAAGCTTCTTGATGATATGATGACAAATTACTCTGAATGGCACACGGAAAGAGCTCCACAAGGTAAGAAGGTAAATTCTGTTGAAGAAACCTCCTCCTTGAGTGATAAGATTGATGCTATTATGTCTATGCTTGTGAATGGTAGATCTAATGTTGATCATAATAATGTTCCTTTAGCTTCATTGGTTGCCCAAGAAGAACATGTTGATGTGAATTTCATTAAAAATAATAATTTCAACAACAATGCTTATAGGAATAACTTGGGTAACAACTATAGGACATATCCTGCTAGTGGTAATGATCATTTTTACGGTAGATATGAGGAAAAGATGCTAGAAATTGAAAGATCCACTAAGAGCTTTATGCAATCACAATATGAGCAAAATCAATTGTTTACTAAAACTATGAATGAACAATCTACCTTGTTGAAAAATATAGGAAATCAACTTGAAAATTTGAATATGGGAATGTCGGGTTTGCAAACTAAGATTTCAAATGCTGAAAACCGAATCTCATACCTGTCTGCGTCACAATCCTCTTTAATTAATAAAATGGCTGCTAAACCTGAGGATATTGATAATAAGATTGTTCCTACAGCAAATGCCATCCAACTTCGAATTAATGAGAATATTAGATTGATGGCTGAATTGCATGCTAGGTGGGAAAGAGAAGAAAATGAAAAACTAGCTAAAGAGAATAATGTAGCTAAATATTGGACTATTACCACCACTAGTAATGTTAATGATTCACATGTTGCTACACCTCCTACTATCAATGGTAAAATAATTGGTGTTGGCAATGTTACTACTCCTAGTGCAAAGCGTGCAAAATTGTATGAAACTGCTAAAACTGCTGAAACTGATAAAACTGCTGAAAATTTTCAAAATATTGGGGACAATGCTCTCATTGCTGTAGATCATAATGGTTTAGACTTTGATGATTGTCACATCTCTGAAGTTATAAAGTTTTTACAAAAGCTTGCTAAAAGTCCCAATGCTAGTGCTATAAATTTGGTCTTTACAAAACATATTACAAATGCTCTCATAAAAGCTAGAGAAGAGAAACTAAAACTTGAAACCTCTATTCCTAGAAAGTTAGAAGATGGTTGGGAGCCTATCATTAAGATGAGGGTCAATGATTTTGATTGTAATGCTTTATGTGATCTTGGTGCAAGTATTTCTGTTATGCCTAAGAAAATTTATGATATGCTTGACTTGCCACCATTGAAGAACTGTTATTTGGATGTTAATCTTGTTGATAATGCTATAAAGAAACCTTTGGGGAGGATTGATAATGTTCATATTATGGTTAACAATAACCTTGTCCCCGTTGATTTTGTTGTCTTGGATATTGAATGCAATGCATCTTGTCCCATTATATTGGGAAGACCTTTTCTTCGAACTCGTTGGTGCCACCATTGATATGAAGGAAGGTAATATTAAATATCAATTTCCTCTCAAGAAAGGTATGGAACACTTCCCTAGAAAGAGAATGAAGTTACCTTATGATTCTATTATTAGAACAAATTATGATGTTGATGCTTCATCTCTTAATAACACTTGATACACACTTTCTGCACCTAGCTGAAAGGCGTTAAAGAAAAGCGCTTATGGGAGACAACCCATTATTTTACTTCTGCACTTTATTTTATATTTGAGTCTTGGAAGTTGTTTACTACTGTAGCAACCTCTCCTTATCTTTATTTTATTGCATTGTTGTGCCAAGTAAAGTCTTTGATAGTAAAGCCAATACTAGATTTGGATTACTGCGCAGGAACAGATTTCTTGCTGTCACGAATTTGAGCAGTAGTCTCTGTAGAAAAATCAAAAAAATCTGCCAATTTACGTGCGTGATCCTCAGATATGTACGCAACTTTCATTCAATTTGGGCATTTTCATCTGAGCAAGTCTGGTGCCACTTTAAAATTCGTCTTTACGAACTGTTCTGTTTTGACAGATTCTGCCTTTTATTTCGCATTGCCTGTTTTGCTATGTTTGATGGATTTCTTTGTTCCATTAACTTTCAGTAGCTTTGTGCAATGTCCAGAAGTGTTAAGAATGATTATTTCACCTCTGAATATATGAATTATGCACTGACCCTCTAATGAGTTTGTTTCGAGTTTGGTGTGGAGGAAGTTTTCAAGGGTCAAGAGAGGAGGATGATACAATATGATCAATAAGAGTGAAAAGTCAAAGCTTGGGGATGCCCCCGTGGTTCATCCCTGCATATTTTAAGAAGACTCAAGCGTCTAAGATTGGGGATGCCCAAGGCATCCCTTCTTCATCGGCAACTTATCAGGTTCCTCTAGTGAAACTATATTTTTATTCTGTCACATCTTATGTGCTTTACTTGGAGCGTCTGTTTGTTTTTATTTTTGTTTTTGTTTGAATAAATCGGATCCTAGCATTCTTTGTTTGGGAGAGAGACACGCTCCGCTGTTTCGTATGAACACATATGTTCTTAGCTTTATCTTTAATGTTCATTGCGAAAGTTGAACTATTTCATTCATTGTTATATGGTTGGAAACGGAAAATACTGCATTTGGTAAATGGTAAAATGTCTTGAATAATGTGATACTTGACAATTGTTGTGCTCATATAGATCTTGTTTAAGCTCTTGCATCATGTACCTTGTACTCATTAATGAATAACTACATAGAGCTTGTTAAAATTTGGTTTGCATGATTGATCTCTAGAGTCTAGATATTTTCTGGTTGAGGTGTTTGAACAACAAGGAGACAATGTAAAGTCTTATAATAGTTACAATATGTTCATATGTGAGCTTTGTTGCACCTTTTATACTTGAGTTTGTGATACGTCCAAAACGTATCTACTTTCCCGAACACTTTTGCTATTGTTTTGCCTCTAATTTGTGTATTTTGGATGCAACTAACACGGACTAATGCTGTTTT
>NC_061510.1:157162907-157206153 GCF_022539505.1 Lolium rigidum | reverse complement strand
GAGAGGCGGCAGGGGATCGAAAGAAAAAGGCAAGTGACCAAATTTGAGGTGCCAAAAAAACTCCAAGAAAAGAAAGTTTTATAGTACATAGAGGATGACATGCGGGTCCCATTTAGCAGCAGCGGTATCACCGTTTGAGAGGCGGCAGGGGATCGAAAGAAAAAGGCAAGTGACCAAATTTGAGGTGCCAAAAAAACTCCAAGAAAAGAAAGTTTTATAGTACATAGAGGATGACATGCGGGTCCCATTTAGCAACGAGCGGTATCACCGTTTGAGAGGCGGCAGGGGATCGAAAGAAAAAGGCAAGTGACCAAATTTGAGGTGCCAAAAAAACTCCAAGAAAAGAAAGTTTTATAGTACATAGAGGATGACATGCGGGTCCCATTTAGCAGCAGCGGTATCACCGTTTGAGAGGCGGCGGGGATCGAAAGAAAAAGGTAAGTGACCAAATATGAGGTGCCAAAAATAATTCAAGAAAAGAAAGTTTTATAGTGCATAGAGGATGACATGCGGGTCCCGAGTTAGCAGCAGCGGTATCACCGTTTGAGAGGCGGCAGGGGATCGAAAGAAAAAGGCAAGTGACCAAATTTGAGGTGCCAAAAAAAACTCCAAGAAAAGAAAGTTGATTGCACATAGAGGATGACATACGGGTCCCATTTAGCAGCAGCGGTCTCAACGTTTCCAAGGCGGCAAGGGATCAAAAGAAAAAGGAAGTAGCCAGAAATCGGGGGTCAAAAAAATCCAAGAATAGAAAGAATTTTGGTTCATAGAGGATGACATGCGGGACCCATGATCCCGCATCGTAAACGGCTCGATCGGAGAACGTTGAACGAGATGGCGCGATCGAGAAAAAAAACAATGCCGGAGAGGCTGCCATCCGGGCCCTACATCCCTCGGCGGTGCGGATTTGCGTTGACTCGGCCGGCGAACCCGAGAATTCGCGATGCACCACGTCCCGGGCCACCATACGCGACGTTTTGGCCGCTTTCGTCGGGCTAGGTGGCCTCAAAAACGAGAAAAAAAAAGTTTTGACATGCACCACGGAGGGACCAAAATCGTCGGCCATGGTACACCAGCAACCACGGCGCGACTTCAACTTCGTCGGCCATGGCAACTTTTCTTGTAGTGATGATAGGTAGTTACGGTGGACACAAATGGCATAAGTTTTGGCTCAAGGTTTTGGATGCACGAGAAGCATTCCCTCTCAGTACAAGGCTTTGGCTAGCAAGGTTGTTTGAAGCAAACACAAGTATGAACCGGTACAGCAAAACTTACATAAGAACATATTGCAAGCATTATAAGACTCTACACTTGTCTCCTTGTTGTTCAAACACTTTTACCGGAAAATATCTAGACTTTAGAGAGACCAATCATGCAAACCAAATTTCAACAAGCTCTACAGTAATTCTCCACTAATAGGTTCAAACTACATGATGCAAGAGCTTAAACATGATCTACTTGAGAGCTCAAAACAATTGCCAAGTATCAAATTATTCAAGACCATATACCAATTACCAGATGGAGCATTTTCCGTTTCCAACCAAATAGCAATGAACGAAGCGATTTTCAACCTTCGCCATGAACATTAAAAGTAAAGCTAAGAACACCAGTGTTCATATGAAACAGCAGAGCGTGTATTTCTCCCACACAAGGAATGCTAGGATCCGAATTTATTCAAACAAAACAAAAATAAAAACATACAGACGTTCCAAGTAAAGCGCATAAGATGTGACGGAATAAAAATATACTTTCACTAGATGTGACCTGATAAGTTGTCGATGAAGAAGGGGATGCCTTGGGCATCCCCAAGCTTAGATGCTTGAGTCTTCTTGAAATATGCAGGGATGAACCACGGGGGCATCCCCAAGCTTAGATTTTTCACTCTTCTTGATCATATTATATCATCCTCCTCTCTTGACCCTTGAAAACTTCCTCCACACCAAACTCAAAACAAACTCATTAGAGGGTTAGTGCATAATCAAAAATTCACATGTTCGGAGAGGACACAATCATTCCCAACACTTCTGGACATTACCCAAGGCTACCGAAAGTTAATGGAGCAAAGAAATCCATTCAAACACGAGTAAAGAAGGCAATGTGAAATAAAAGGCCAGAATCTGTCAAAACAGAACAGTCCGTAAAGACGAATTTTTTAGAGGCACTTAACATGCTCAGATGAAGAAGCTCAAATTGAATGAAAGTTGCGTACATATCTGAGGATTACTCATGAATTTTCGCAGATTTTTGCTGAGTTACCTACAGAGAGTTCTACTCAAATTCGTGACAGCTAGAAATCTGTTTCTGCGCAGAAATCCAAATCTAGTATCAACATTACTATCAAAGACTTTACTTGGCACAACAATGCAATAAAATAAAGATAGGGAGAGGTTGCTACAGTAGTAACAACTTCCAAGACACAAATATAAAACAAAAATTGCAGAAATAAAATAATGGGTTGTCTCCCATAAGCGCTTTTCTTTAATGCCTTTCAGCTAGGCGGAGAAGGTGTAAATCAAGTAACATCAAGAGAAGAAGCATCAACATCATAATTTATTCTAATAATAGAATTAAAAGGTAACTTCATTCTCTTTCTAGGGAAGTGTTCCATACCTTTCTTAAGAGGAAATTGATACTTAATATTTCCTTCCTTCATATCAATAATAGCACCAACAGTTCGAAGAAAGGGTCTTCCCAAAATAATAGGACAAGATGCATTGCATTCAATATCCAAGACAACAAAATCAACGGGGACAAGGTTATTGTTAACCGTAATGTGAACATTGTCTATACTCCCCAAAGGTTTCTTTATAGAATTATCAGCAAGATTAACATCCAAATAACAATTTTTCAATGGTGGCAAGTCAAGCATATCATAGAGTTTCTTAGGCATAACAGAAATACTTGCACCAAGATCACATAAAGAATTACAATCAAAATCATTGACCTTTATTTTAATGATGGGCTCCCAACCATCCTCTAACTTCCTAGGAATAGAAGTTTCAAGTTTTAATTTCTCTTCTCTAGCTTTAATGAGAGCATTTGTAATATGTTTTGTAAAGACCAAATTTATAGCACTAGCATTAGGACTTCTAGCAATTTTTTGCAAGAACTTAATAACTTCAGAGATATGAAAATTATCAAAATCAAAACCATTATGATCTAAAGCAATGGGATCAATGTCCCCAATATTCTGAAAAATTTCAGCACTTTTATCACAAACAGTTTTAGCAGTTTCAGGCAATTTTGCACGCTTTGTACTAGGAGTAGAAACATTGCCAACATCAATTATTTTACCATTGATAGTAGGAGGTTTAGCAACATGTGAAGCATCAACATTACTAGTGGTGGTAATAGTCCAAACTTTAGCTACATTATTCTCTTTAGCTAGTTTTTCTTCTCTTTCCCACCTAGCATGCAATTCAGCCATCAATCTAATATTGTCATTAATTCGAACTTGGATAGCGTTTGCTGTAGCAAGAATTTTTTTATCATTATCCTCAGGTTTAGCAGCCATTTTATTAATTAAAGAAGCTTGTGACTCAGACATGTATGAGATTCGGTTTTCAGCATTTGAAACCTTAGTTGCAAACCAGAAATTTCCATATTCAAATTTTCAAGTTGATTCCCTATATTTTTCAACAAGGCAGATTGTTCATTCATAGTTTTAGTAAACAATTGATTTTGCTCATATTGTGATTGCATAAAGCTCTTAGTAGCTCTTTCAATTTCTAGCATCTTTTCCTCACTAGGCAAAACAGATCTACCATAAGAATTACCACTATTAGAAGGATATGGCATATAGTTGTTGTTACCCAAATTATTCCTATAAGCAGTGTTGTTGAAATTACTATTTTTAATGAAGTTCACATCAACATGCTCTTCTTGAGCAACCAATGAAGCTAAAGGAACATTATTAGGATCAACATTAGATCTACCATTAACAAGCATAGACATAATAACATCAATCTTATCACTCAAGGAGGAGGTTTCTTCAACAGAATTTACCTTCTTACCTTGTGGAGTCCTTTCAGTGTGCCATTCAGAGTAGTTGATCATCATATCATCAAGAAGCTTTGTTGCGGCACCCAAAGTAATGGACATAAAAGTACCTCCAGCAGCTGAATCCAATAGGTTCCTCGAAGAAAATTTTAATCCTGCATAGAAGGTTTGGATGATCATCCAAGTAGTCAGTCCATGGGTAGGGCAATTCTTTACCAAAGATTTCATTCTTTCCCATGCTTGAGCAACATGTTCATTATCCAATTGCTTAAAATTCATAATGCTACTTCTCAAAGATATAATTTTAGCAGGAGGATAATATCTACCAATGAAAGCATCTTTACATTTAGTCCATGAATCAATACTATTCTTAGGCAAAGATAGCAACCAATCTTTAGCTCTTCCTCTTAAGGAGAAAGGAAACAATTTCAGTTTTATAATATCCCCATCTACATCCTTATACTTTTGAATTTCACAAAGTTCAACAAAATTATTAAGATGGGCAGCAGCATCATCAGTACTAACACCAGAAAATTTCTCTCTCATAACAAGATTTAGTAAAGCAGGTTTAATTTCATAAAATTCTGCTGTAGTAGCAGGTGGAGCAATAGGAGTGCATATAAAATCATTATTATTGGTGCTAGTGAAATCACACAACTTAGTGTTCTTAGGAGTATTCATTTTAACAATAATAAAAATAAGTAAATCAAACTAAATTAAGTAAAGTAAAACAAGTAACTAATTTTTTTTGTTTTTGATATGAAGAAAGCAAACAAGACAGAAAATAAAATAAAGCAAGACAATAAACAAAGTAAAGAGATTGGATGTGAGAGACTCCCCTTGCAGCGTGTCTTGATCTCCCCGGCAACGGCGCCAGAAAACAGTTGCTGGCATGCAGTTGACGTGGGAGTTAGAAATCTTTGTGGAGTAACTTTTCTTCAGGTCCCCGGCAACGGCGCCAGAAAACAGTCTTGATGGCGTGTGATGCACACGTTAGTTGGGAACCCCAAGAGGAAGGTGTGATGCGCACAGTGATGGCGTGTAAGACACACGTCCGTTGGGAACCCCAAGAGGAAGGTGTGATGTGTACAGCGACAAGTTTTCCCTCAGTAAGAAATCAAGGTTATCGAACCAGTAGGAGTCAAGGAACACGTGAAGGTTGTTAGTGGCGGAGTGTAGTGCGGCGCAACACCAGGGATTCCGGCGCCAACGTGGAACCTGCACAACACAATCAAAGTACTTTGCCCCAACGTAACAGTGAGGTTGTCCATCTCACCGGCTTGCTGTAAACAAAGGATTAGATGTATAGTGTGGAAGATGATGTTTGTTTGCGAAGAACAAGTAAAGAACAAGTATTGCAGTAGATTGTATTTCAGATGTAAAGAATGGACCGGGGTCCACAGTTCACTAGTGGTGTCTCTCCGATAAGAAATAGCATGTTGGGTGAACAAATTACAGTTGGGCAATTGACAAATAAAAAAGGCATAACAATGCACATACATATATCATGATGAGTACTATGAGATTTAATCAGGGCATTACGACAAAGTACATAGACTGCTATCCAGCATGCATCTATGCCTAAAAAGTCCACCTTCAGGTTATCATCCGAACCCCTTCCAGTATTAAGTTGCAAACAACAGACAATTGCATTAAGTATGGTGCGTAATGTAATCAACACAAATATCCTTAGACAAAGCATTGATGTTTTATCCCTAGTGGCAACGAGCACATCCACAACCTTAGAACTTTCGTCACTCGTCCCGCATTCAATGGAGGCATGAACCCACTATCGAGCATAAATACTCCCTCTTGGAGTCACAAGTATCAACTTGGCCGAGCCTCTACTAGCAACGAAGAGCATGCAAGAACATAAACAACATATATGATAGATTGATAATCAACTTGACATAGTATTCAATATTCATCGGATCCCAACAAACACAACATGTAGCATTACAAATAGATGATCTTGATCATGATAGGCAGCTCACAAGATCTAACATGATAGCACAATGAGGAGAAGACAACCATCTAGCTACTGCTATGGACCCATAGTCCAGGGGTGAACTACTCACACATCGATCCGGAGGCGATCATGGTGATGAAGAGTCCTCCGGGAGATGATTCCCCTCTCCCGCAGGGTGCCGGAGGCGATCTCCTGAATCCCCCGAGATGGGATTGGCGGCGGCGGCGTCTCTGGAAGGTTTTTCGTATCGTGGCTCTCGGTACTGGGGTTTTCGCGATGAAGGCTTTAAGTAGGCGGAAGGGCGGAGTCGGAGGGCTGACGGGGCCCCCACACCATAGGGCGGCGCGGGGCCACCCTTGGCCGCGCCGGCCTATGGGGTCGGCGCCCCGTCGCCCCACTTCGTTTCCCTTTCGGTCTTCTGGAAGCTTCGTGGAAAAATAAGACCCTGGGCGTTGATTTCGTCCAATTCCGAGAATAATTCCTTTGTTGGATTTCTGAAACCAAAAACAGCAGAAAACAGCAACAGGCTCTTCGGCATCTCGTCAATAGGTTAGTGCCGGAAAATGCATAATAATGACATAAAGTGTGTATAAAACATGTGAGTATCATCATAAAAGTAGCATGGAACATAAGAAATTATAGATACGTTTGAGACGTATCACACAGCAGCAAGTTTTCCCTCAGAAAGAAACCAAGGTTATCGAACCAGTAGGAGATGAAGGCCACGTGAAGGTTGTTGGTGGAGGAGTGTAGTGCGGCGCAACATCAGGGATTTCGACGCCAACGTGGAACCTGCACAACACAATCAAAATACTTTGCCCCAACTTAACAGTGAGGTTGTCAATCTCACCGGCTTGCTGTAAACAAAGGATTAAACGTATGGTGTGGAGAATGATGTTTGTTTGCGAAGAGCAACAGAGAACAGAGATTGCAGTAGATTGTATTTCAGATGTAAAAGAATGGACCGGGGTCCACAGTTCACTAGTGGTGTCTCTCCAATAAAAAATAGCATGTTGGGTGAACAAATTACAGTTGGGCAATTGACAAAATAGAGAGGGCATAACAATGCACATACATATCATGATGACTAATATGAGATTTACTTAGGGCATTACGACAAATAACATAGACCGCTATCCAGCATGCATCTATGCCTAACAAGTCCACCTTCGGGTTGGCATCCGCACCCCTTCCAGTATTAAGTTGCAAACAACAGACAATTGCATTAAGTACTGTGCGTAATGTAAACAACACAAATATCCTTAGACAAAGCATTGATGTTTTATCCCTAGTGGCAACAACACATCCATAACATTAGAACTTTCTATCACTGTCCCAGATTCAATGGAGGCATGAACCCACTATCGAGCATAAATACTCCCTCTTGGAGTTACAAGTATCAACTTGGCCAGAGCCTCTACTAGCAACGGAGAGCATGCAAGATCATAAACAACACATATATGATAGATCAATAATCAACTTGACATAGTATTCCATATTCATCGGATCCCAACAAACACAACATGTAGCATTACAAATAGACGATCTTGATCATGATAGGCAGCTCACAAGATCTAAACATGATAGCACAAGAGGAGAAGACAACCATCTAGCTACTGCTATGGACCCATAGTCCAAGGATGAACTACTCACGCATCAATCCGAAGGGGCAGAGTCGGGGGCGCCCGAGGGGCCCACCCCATAGGGCGGCGCGGCCAGGGGAGGGGCCGCACCCCCTAGGGTGTGGCCGCCTCGCGTCCCCTCTTCGTCTCCTCTTCGGACTTTTGGAAGGCTCCGTGGAAAATAAGACCGTGGGCTTTTGTTTCGTCCAATTCCGAGAATATTTCCTGTGTAGGATTTCTAAAACCAAAAACAGCAGAAAACAGGAACTGGCGCTTCGGCATCTTGTTAATAGGTTAGTGCCGGAAAATGCATCAAAATGATATAAAGTGTATATAAAACATGTGAGTATTGTCATAAAACTAGCATGGAACATAAGAAATTATAGATACGTTTGAGACGTATCAGTTGATGACGACGTCCTTCTCCCTGTTCCAGCGGGCAGCGGATGTAGTAGATTCTCCTCAGAATGCCGACAACACGACGGCATGGTGACGGTGGTGGTGGAGATCTTCGGCGGCACTTCGCCGTAAGCACCGCAGGAGAAGATGGAGGAAGGGAGTGGCTAGGGTTTGGGAGAGGGGGCACTTGGGGCGCCGGCCTTGGGTGCCCTTGGGTGGTGCGGCTGCTGTGGTGGCCGGCCCCTCCCCTCTCCCCTCTTTATATAGGTGGAACCCCCTAGGGTTTGCCCTAAAACCAAATTGAAGTCCAACTCCAAAACTGTCATATGGGTGAAACCTAGGGGAAGTGGGATTGCTCCCTTTCCTTCTCCCTTGGCTGGCCAAGGTGGTAGAGTCCACCATGGACTCCACCTTCCCTCTTGGTTGGCTGGTTAGGGTTTGTGGAGTCCATCCGGAACTCCACCTTCCATAGTGATTTATTATGGAAGGTTCTAGAATATTATTCTAGCACCTTCTAGAAATGCACTGGATCATTTCCAAACTTGGAAAGTAACTTCCTATATACGATCTTATTCTCCGGACCATTCTGGAACTCCTCGTTATGTACTGGATCCCATCCGAGACTCCAAACAACATTCGAACTCCATTCCATATTCCATATCTACTTATAACGACATCAAACCTTAAGTGTGTCGCCCTACGGTTCGAGAACTATGCGGACATGATCGAGACTCTTCTCCGATCAATAACTAATAGCAGGACCTGGAGATCCATAATAGCTCCCACATATTCAACGATGAATTCGTGATCGAAAGAACCATTCACATAAAATAACAATTCCCTTTGTCTCGCGATATTTTACTTATCCAAAGTTTGATCGTCGGTATCTCCATACCTAGTTCAACCTCGTTACCGATAAGTACTCTTTACTCGTACCGTTATATGATATCCCTTGTGAACCAGTCACATGCTTTCAAGCTAATTGGATGTCATTCCACCGAGAGGGCCTAGAGTATATCTATCTGTCATTAGGATGGACAAATCCCACTATTGATCCATGTGCCTCAACCCTATACTTCACTTAATTCCACCTTTATAACAACCCATTTATGAAGTAGTATTTGGTGTCATCAAAGAATCCATCCGGTGTAGGTGATTAACATGATCTCATGGTCCAAGGATTAAGTTACTATGCATATTAAAGCTTGAAGCACAAAGAACTAAATGGCTTGATCATATGCTACGCTTACTATGGGTGTATGTCCATCAAATCATTCACCTAATGATATGACCTTGTTATTAATAACATCTAATGTTCATGATCATGAAACTATGATCATTTATTAGTCAACAAGCTAGTTTAACAAGAGGCTTACTAGGGACTCTTTTATGTTTACAAAACACACATGTATTAATGTTTCCGGTTAATAAAATTATAGCATGGTATGTAAACATTTATCATGAACACTAATACATAACAATAAACACTTTTATTATTGTCTCTTGGGCATATCTCCAACAAAACGCAGTACTAGAAAACTAGAACACTCGCAGAACAATAAAAGCGAAAACTAGAGCGTTGTATGCAATTAAAACGGAGCGTGTCTCTCTCCAAAAATGCTGGGATCCAACCATATGCTGCAACAAAAAAACAAAAGAACACTAAAAATGAAAATAAAGACGCTCCAAGAACAAACATAGCATATGAAGCAATAAAAATATAGTGCATAGAAAAATGACTTGTTGCTTTGTTGATGAAGAGGGGATGCCTTGGGCATCCCCAAGCTTTGATGCTTGTACCTCTTGGATATTTCTTTGGGTGACAGTGGCATCCCCAAGCTTGAGCTTTTGTCCATTCTTCATCTCATTACATCATTCTTCTCTCCCTACACTTGAAAACGTCCTTTAAACAAAACATCACACAATTCTTTATTAGCAGCATTAGTACAATCAAAATAAAAAATCCACTTGGGTTCAGTTATAACATATATCAAACATCCATTAAAACAATATATACTGTAGCAACTTCTTTAAAAAGCTCTTTCTCTCAAAAGAACTCAAAAAGAAAGAGATTAAGAGGCAAATGCAAATAGTGACAGAAATCTATCAAAATAGAACATCAAGTAAAGGTCGATTTTTTCGAAAACCTTTTGTTTCTCAGATCGAAAAGTGTTCAACTAACGAAAGTTAAATAATAGTCCGGGGAATATTCACAAAAATTGGAAGCTCAAAATTCTACTCTGTCTGTGAATACGAATTTTTATGGTGACAACACAGAATCTATTTCTGGAGAGCAACTTCCTCAAATCTTACTTTCTTCCTATTAGAGGCTATTATTGGCACAAAAAAAAATAAGAATGATAAGGAGAGGTTATTACAGAAGAAATAACTTCCAAGACTCAACAAAACAAAATTTACGTAAATAAAATATGGGTTATCTCCCAAGAGTGCTTTTCTTTAACGCCTTTCAGCTAGGCGCAGAAATAGAGCTAGTATCAAGTATTATCAAGAGAAGAAACATCAATATCGATCACTTCCTCTAAAACACAACTTGTCAAAATAGGCACTTTAGATACCCCTGGAGATGATTCAACATGTAAACCACTCTTAGTTGTGCTAAAAGTTTTATCAGTTTTAAACATATTATGGGGTTTTGGTTTAGGTACCTTGGGAAAAAACATGAATTTTTGCTCTTTTCCCACAAAAGCTTTCTCCTTCTTGAACCCAAGAGAAGAAAACGTTGAACTTAAAGTTTCCATAGCCTCCTCTAGTTTACCAATCCTAAGGTTTATATTATAATGGGTATTGCTAGCTTCGAAAACAATGATTCTTTTATTGATACTTTCTATTGATTCATTAATACTACTAGCATTATCAAGGTAATTTGGCAAACTTTTCTCTAGAGAGCTCTGTCTTTCTACAACCTCTTCCGAAGTGATTCCAGTTTTAACAACATTAGTAGGTGAGATTCCTACCAAGATTTCAATTAAATTGCAGGCTTCCAAAGCGGGAGTACCTCGAAAATTACCCCCATGAGAGTATCCAAAACATATCTATTCCAGCTAGATAAACCAACATAAAAATTTCTAAGGAGGATCATGGTAGAATATTTTTTAGTACATCTATGATGAGCATTACTTATTCTACACCAAGCATCTTTCAAACTTTCTCCCCCTTGTTGCTTAAAAGAATGGACCTCAACTTCAGGAATACTCATTTTTAGCAAAATTAAAACCAAACAACAGAAATAACAGCTATAATAATTTTTTGTGTGTTTTTGATATAAGGAAGCAAACAAGACAAAAAATAAACTAAGCAAAAAAATAACAAAGAGATTGAAGATGAGAGACTCCCCTTGCAGACATCCTCTTTCTCCCCGGCAACGGCGCCAGAAAAGTAGCTGGCAGTTGCCGTGGGAGTTTACTTGTGCTTCACCACGCAACAACTAGTGTGAGATAACTCTTTCAGTTCCCCGGCAACGGCGCCAGAAAAGTAGCTTGATGAGCGCAGATTGCACCCCGTCGGGGAACCCCAAGAGGAAGGTATGATGAGCACATCAGCAAGTTTTCCCTCAGCAAGAAACCAAGGTTTAATCGACCAGTAGGAGAAAGGCGTGACTTCTGAAGGTGTTGCTAGCTGACTAGTGGCAGGACACACTACCGGCGTCAGCAACAACGTGGAACCTGCACACAACACAACCAAAATACTTTGCCCCAACTTACAGTGAGGTTGTCAATCCCACTGGTTTTGGTGACACAAAGGATTAAATGTATCAAGTGGAAATAGATGCTTGCAGTTATTAAAGAGAACAGTGCTTGCGGAAAGTAAAAAAAAACATGATTGCAGTGGATGAATTTTCCAGTGTAAGGAAAGGACCGGGGTCCACAGTTCACTAGAGGTGTCTCTCCATAAAGATAAATAACATGTTGGGTGAACAAACTACAACTAGGAAATTAACAGAATAAAGACCATACATGACAAGATGATTACTATGAGATTCGTTTGGGCATTACAACATAATACATAGACCGTAATCCAACTGCGTCTATGACTAATAATCCACCTTTCGGTTATCGTCTGAACCCCTTCCAATATTAAGTTGCAATCAACAGATTATCGCATTAAGCAATGTGTGTAAATTAAACAATAGAATTACCCTCGGATAAAACATTGTTGTTTTCTTCCTAGTAGCAAAGCACATCTACAATCTTAGAAGTTATTGTCACTCTTCCAAAAAACTAGAGGCATGAACCCACTATCGAGCATAAATACTCTCTCTTGGAGTCACACGCATCTACTTAGCTAGAGTATCTACTAGCAACGGAGAGCATGCAAGATCACAAATAACATATGCCAAGAATATATAATCGATCTCAACATAGTATTCAATATTCATCGGATCCCGGAAAACACAACATGTAGCATTACATAAGGATGATCTTGATCATGTAGGGCAACTCACAAGATCTAAACATGAGGCACAAATTGGAAAAGACAACCATCTAGCTACTGCTATGGACCCATAGTCTAGGGACGAACTACTCACGCATCACTTCGGAGGCGGGCATGGCGATGTAGACGCCTCCAGCGATGATCTCCCCTCCGGCAGGGTGCCGGGAAGAGCTTCAGAACCCTCTCGAGCTAGGGTCTACAATGGCGGACGCGACGGAACTTTTCGTGGATGGAGCCTCAGGTGTTTAGGTTTTCTCGAGATCATGAATAAATAGGCGGAAGGGCGAGGTCAGTGGAGGCCAGGTGGCCCCACACCTACCCTAGGTGCGGCAAGGGCCTAGGCCGCGCCTAGGGGTGGCCTGGCCGCCCTGCTGCGCCTCCTCGGCTCCCCTTCGGATTTCGTCTTCATTACGGTAAAATATTAACTTCGGCTTTTGTTTCGTCCAATTCCGAGAATATTTCCTGTACAACTTTTCTGAAACAAAAAACAGCAGAAAACCGGGAACTGGCACTGTGACATCTTGTCAATAGGTTAGTGCCAGAAATGTATAGAAGTGCAACGAAGTGTAAGTAAAACATAGTGTAATTGGTGTAAAACAAGCATGGAGCATCAAAAATTATAGATACGTTTACTATGTATCAGTGCCCATATTGCTTCTCTTGATGAAAAAAGAACGTCCATGAAATTCTAGTTCAGTTTGACTCCGTATAGGTCTCTGGAAGTGAAAAATACACAAAATAGGATTTTCCTGTTTTGTAAAGTTATAACCCAAATAAAAGGGATCATTGGTAAATTTCCCATAAATCAATATAAAACATGGAAATAACATCATATATGTTGCAAATATGTGGGAATATATGTTAATAAAGTACAAAGTCCATGTATGCATTTTACATGCATCCGATGCCCAAACCTCCAAGATCCAAACAATGACGTGGTCGATTCCCTTCGGTGAGTTCCCCCTCCATATTCCTTTTGGAGGCAAGGTTTCATGGTTTTCTAGTGTCTCAATGTCTCTGATTTGAGATCCTTCTTTACAAGGTTGAAATAGTTGAAGAGGAGAAGCCACTGACACCTGATACGGTCGAACCGTACGGGCGGGTGTGAACGTACCATAGGTCGTTAAAGTTGATGTAAATGCATGTTCCTGAATTTCTTCGTTGATTTGACTCTTGGGTGCGTGGAAAATATAAGGAAGGTGTTCTAATGCCTTCAATCATCATTATTACACCCATCTATGATCTCTTTTATTGATTTTTCAATCTTTTTCCTTAAATGTGGGATCCTGGTGAAACAAGCAAAGTAGGCGCGCGCTAGCGTGGTAAATCACAAAATTCTCTACTACTTAGGCATTTATATGTCGTACAACATGTCATTTTTACACTCATCGCCAAACAACAAGCAAGTTGTAACAAACCTGGCAAAGAAACAACGGCTCAAAAAGGCATAAAATAGCCACGTGCCTTAGATGAACAAATAATGACGAAACCAAACCTTGCCCGGTAGATGAACTTCAACAATGATGAGCAAGCAAAGGTATCCTCACGACGAAGAATTACACAAACACCGCAAGCTGCACAACCATGATCACCAGCACGCAAGGGCTGCGATGAACCCACCGAAGAAGAACGAACGCCGGACAAAAATGCGGGTCTGTGCAGCAGCACCGTCATACCCCACCGACCATCGACACGACAAAAGGCACACGACATCATTCATGCAACACCCCGCTATCACCTCATCCCTACGCCTTTAACTAGTGAAAGTTGCACATCATTACTTTCGGTGGAAACTAGAAATCTATTGATGTTGTTTACTGCTTGTTCTACTACTTTGAATCAACTGCTATAAATCACCACTTGCTTTGTGAGTTTGTTGATATTCATGTGTGGTGAGAGTGGCGTCTCAATTGTTGAAGTATTATTGATATTGTTGTGTTTCCTTTGAGTCGAACTATAAATTTAGGTAATATTTTCCATCGAAGATTTCAGCGATCCCCTATACTCATGAGCATCAGTGAGTCGATCCGACGAATGAGGAAAATGTATACCCTCTCTACTGTTTGGATTATACTACATGTACATCCAACCCCTAGCACATGTTGCATATAAATCAAATCTATTGGTCATGATGCATGAACCTCCTGAATCACCAGATGTTATGGAACATTCACGTGCCATTGGATAGCCCATTTCGAGGTCCTGATCATACCTCAAGTCAAAGATGAGTCACTAAGTCCCTTGATCAAATGCGTTCAACGTTATAGTTGCGGTCTCATGCAACCACTATCTAGACTGATAGTCGAACTGAAGATTGAAGTTGAGCACTTGCACTTGTGTCCAGACATAAAATGGTCTAGTTGTATCTCTGATCAAGAGGATAAAACTCATAGCACGACCTATGTTAATAAACTAAAATTTACTACTCCAACTTCTTGTTGGTACGTGGTGCTTGACTAATAAACTGCATATCACAACTTCACATCTCCTCTCCAATTAATACGTGAAAATTCGTCGAGCATTTTCCACCGGCGTAAGTTCGGAAGCGCTTAGTGCGTACCGATCTCATCACCACAGAGTGCATCAGCGGGCCCACAAACTATGAATCTTTGTGGGATACCGGTCTCGTCGATTACCATGTACCTCGAATGCCTCACATGGGATCTATCCATTGCCTACACTGAATGCATATATCAAAGGAGTTACTATCTCGGTCAATGGGTAGCAGAAAGGCAAAAAAAAAAAATGCGGATCCTAACAGCCGATCCGTAGATTGGGTAGGCCGGGTAACTGAACGGAATTTAATCGGGAGAAACCACCTGCTAATCCGATGAAGCAGCCAAAAAATTTGAACAAAAAAACGCGAGGTAGGTGGCGTGGTTCTAATTCCCGTGGAACTGGCGAGTATTTCAGCGTATGGTCGTGAATTGACGGGGCTCAATATGATGAAAACCGGACTACCGAACGATTCATGACGTGTTTCACTCTGTTACATAGGGGTGGCCTGGAAAATTACACGATAAAACCGTTCAAAACTAGCCTGCCGAACAAGGCCTCACTATGAGCGGTCTTAGGTGGAGATTTCGAGAAGCACTCAAGGGAATCGATTTGTAACTGAAACACCATTAGCTTTGAATAATTAAGCTGGCAGATCAATGCATTATTATTAGAGGATCCACCGTTGCGAAAAGTTTGAAACTAGTGGGTCCCTTTTTTCAAGCCGTAACCCAATATGCATCGGTGGGTTTTCGCAGTGAGCCGGTCTGCGCGCGGGTGACGTCGCTGTGTTCAACATGGCCGCGTACGGCGCTAGTGCTCTCGTTCGAGGAGCACAGCCGGCCGCTGCCGGACACGCTCCCACCGCACGGAGGAGAAGGCTGTGCTCGCGGTCCATAGCTATGGTGGCCAGAAGCTCGCGTTCCCGGACAGGGTCGCCGTCTTCGCGTAACACGCCGAGATGCCCACCATGTTCGTGTCCGAACGGCGTGCTCTGCACCAAGTCATGTACACGCCGCGCTGTTGTTGGCAACTCGCCGTGGTTGCTGTGTCCTCGGTGCGTGCGTGTCGATTCTCCCGTCAGCCGAGAGCCGCATCGAGTTGGCGTTGGCATGGACTCGCCGGAGCAAGGCGTGGTGCACCCGCGCGCGTGGACTGGAGAGCTGCGCAAGTCCCAGGCCACCCGCACGTCATGCCGTGCCGAGCACGGGAGAGGGCGAGGCGATCACCGTACCCAGCCACCATGTACGGTCTAAGAGCGGTGGTACGCTGCCACGAGACGGCCACCGCGCGCCGCGGCAGAGCGCTGTTCCTGACACCAAAAGACAAGTGTTTTCTTGGAATGCCGCGTTAACCAGGTAGGCCTGTAGTTTCAGTGGCATGTTGTTCATAACACTTAACATAGATGCCAGAATTTATCCTCGAAATTACACAAAGTATCCTCGAAATTTTTCCGAAGCAGAGATGCTTAATTGCAGTTGCAAACTTGGAGTATCCACCCAAAAACAACAGTGCACCAGGTGAAGAAATATCCAACAAGGCTGCCAAACTGCCGGTGGAATCTTTGGGCTGAACCAACAGGATACAACCATGCACCAACAGGAATCAGCTGCTAGAATCATCAACAAGAATGCATCATTGCAGCATTATCAGCTAGGAAACAATAGCAATTACAGGAGTTATAGCGCTTGGCAAAAGGTAGTCAGTGAATGACCAATTACAGAACACACAGTTGTCAACAGAAAATCAAGTGTAATCTCAGTGCTATATTTTGAAGAAATCCCAGTAGTACTGGAAGAAAGCAACTTGAGAACTTATCATCTAACATTCTACTACTCCAGTTGACAACGTAGCAGACTATAAATGTCTTGTACTGTGAAATAAAGATTAGAAAAACAATGGAAGCGAGCAAAAAAGACAATAACTGATGCTAATTACCAACTCGGTTCCATTAAACGGGGCAACATCCCTCACCATGCCTAGTTGTACGAGATACTGTGAAACAACATTCGTAGTTGTGAAACAACATTCGTAGTCTAGATAGAGAACGAGTACATGCGATCCGCAAAACAAGTTTCACCAAAGGTATTGCATTGGCAAACCCAGCAGCTTAGTTGGCTGCTGCTGGGGCGCCATCGGCCGGAGCTGCGGGGCCCTGGTTGGCCGGAGGAGGAGCGAGGGCCTGGTTGGCCGGAGCTGCGGGGCCCTGGTTGGCCGGAGGAGGAGCGAGGGCCTGGTTGGCCGGAGCTGCGGGGCCCTGGTTGGCCGGAGGAGGAGGGAGGGCCTGGTTGGCCGGAGAGGCGAGGGGGGCGGTGGCCTGAAGAGCGGCCTGGCGAGCATCTGCGCGCTCGCCTAGGCACTTGTTGACCCAGTACTCACGAAGCTCGTCCTCGGCCTTGAGAGCCCGGCACTCATCCTCGAGGTCTTCATCAAAGCCATGGTCTACAACGTTCTGGATGCTCCTTCTCTTGCGCTCCTTCCCGGCTGCGTGGGCCGTCTTGGAATACCTGAAAACGAGCGAGGATCCAGATTACTGACAGCAGCAAGCAGAGGTTCAGAAGTGCAATCCTTCACTGAGTATAAGACAATATCGATCATCTCTAGCTTGGAGCAAATTAATTAAACCATCAAGCATTGTATCCTATGATCTGAAGCAGTAGTAGCAGATTCCTCCGATCAAAACCAAACAAGCATAAAGTTGGTGGTGTAGAGTACAGATACATATAATACCATCAGATCTACGACACACTAGCTATCAAGCATTCGCGCGCACAGATCAAATTAAGCATAATCGATCGCTGGTAAAGGCCGGAACCCCAATCGCTCATGCATAACAATAGCCCTAGCGCAACACCGCATACCGTTCGCTTGTAACCCAAACAGCACGAAATTGGCTGCTCGATCCTCGTTAAATCCATACACGGCCGGAGGCGGAGAGCAGCAAGCATGAAATAATCCTCACCGGCCAGTTTGAATCCATACAGCTACGAATTCGGTAAGATCTAAACCGGTAATACTAGGAGATGGCTGCAATCTCGTCAGATTTAGCACCGATCCAGCCCGTACATGGCCAAAAGTACATGTCCGTGGTGAGACGGGAACCATGGAAGCGCGCGCTGGTTAAGCGCAAGGAGGAAGGAGAGGGGGCAGGGCAGGGCAGGGGAGAGGTGGGAGGGGGCGAATCCTCACCTTCCCATGGCGGAAGGAGAAGCCGCGGTCGGAGCAGGTCGCTGGAACTGGAAGGGGTCGCCGCTTTCCCGCTGCTTCTGCTGCTCTCCGAGGCGGGCGAGGCGGGGCGTGAGCGTGTGAGTGATTAGAGAGAGAAGAGGCGATGCGCCTGTATTTATAGAAGGATAGAGAGAGACAGCTAATCACTTCGTATCCAACGGCTGAGGTTACTCTTGGATAAAAACAAATAAAAATGGACGGTTGGATTCCACCACAGGAAACCAACTCAGCCTACTTTGCCATGGTCCGCGCCGCCCTCCTCCTCCATTTCCCCCCCAATTCGCCCGAAACCCTCCCAATCCCCACGAGCCACCGGCGGGCCAGCGAGGTGAACTGGCGCACGGATGACCAAGGCGCCGGCGCGGCAGTCAAGCTGTCGCGGGGCGCCGCGGCGCTCCACGCCGTCCGTCACCAGCAACGGGGACGGCGCGCGCCCACCTCGCCCGCCGTCGTCTTCAACCGCAAGGTGAGCCCCCGGACCCTCCCTTCGCGCGCAGATCTCGCCGCCGCTTCGGATTCATGATGTTGGGTGCTTCGCGCGCGGCCCCTGTTACTGCCCGATTCGTGGGATTTCGCGTCTCACCTCCGGGTTTGCCTCGCGCGCAGGTCGACCCAAACTGGTCGAGAGCACCTCCGGGAGGGAAACGTTTTCCTCTCTAGATCCTTCGCTTGGGAGGTTGTAGCATGCTAATCTACTGCCTCATGTGTGGCCTAACTGATGAATCTGCAGGCCAAGTCCATGTTTGGGACTGACCCGAGGGGAGGGGTCTGCTTTTAGTAGCACATAGTACTGCTCTCTTATTTTGGTCTACAATAGGATTGCACAATCGTATGAAGTGATTAGGAGTTTGCACGGATGGATAGGGTCTGGTAAATGTTTAGTGTTTGAAGTTATCATTTCTGAGTAGCCTGTAAGAGGATTAGACACATGTGAACCGCTTAGCAATTTTGGCAGCCAGGTCTGGTCTGGTACATGTCAAGTGTCTAGCATTATCATATCGGTGTGTCCAGTAAGCAATATCTTTTAAGCATACCTGCCATTGATTGAGTCGTTTTTTCTTGACTCAGCTATTTGGATTTTAATAATGCACCACTTAACAGTTAGTGACAGATAACATTCTTGCTTGATCATTATATATATGCTGCCATGAACATTTAAGATTATTATCCGGCACTGAACAAGTTAAATCTTGCTGAACATGTTGTGCTCATGTCTCGTTTGTACAACTGTAGATGAAGGTTTCTTGTTTTGCATTTCTTCTTAGAAGCAAACACTTGTAGAGCAAATCTTTCATATATATGATATACTACTTGATAACTTGGACAGGTGAGGATTGGTCTTGACACGGCCCATGCCAGAGAAACTACCAACTATGTACAGGACCCTGGGGAGAACTACAATGAGAGAGTTTTGCCTTCAATCATTCATGAAACACTCAAAGCTGTGGTTGCACAATACAATGCCACTCAGCTTATCACACACAGAGAGGTACCGTTTCATCACGAATGTCGTGTTTCCATATATTTTCGTGCTAGCTGTTCTTTCTTAGAACAAGTGAATAACTTGCCATTTATGTAATGGCAGGCTGTGAGCAGGGAGATCAGGAAGATTCGGACAGAGAGGGCCAAGAATTTCAATATTGCTCTGGATGATGTTTCCGAGTTCACTCATGCCCTTGAAGCCAAACAGGTTGCTGCGCAGGAAGCTGAGTGTGCCAAGTTCATTGTTGACAAGGCTGAGCAAGACAAGAAAAGTGCAATTATCAGGGCACAGGTAAACAAAACATTAATTAGATAGATGATTTTCATATGGCTTCATCTACTTGCCCTGTTTGCAGTTTCAGTAATATTTACTAGAGGCATATTGCCTGTGTTCTTTGTGTGGCTTTATAGCTTCATGTGTTTCATTACAGTAGTGGGGAAAACCTTAGCCTAACATTTTTTGAGCCCCACACTTTCAGTGGTATGTTGTTCATATGACTGAACATACTTTCAGACTTCACCCATTTGGTATGTTTGTAGTTTTAGACTTGGTATGTTTCATAACACTGAACATAGTTTCAGACTTCATCTATTTTCCATGTCCATAGTTTCATTCTTCATCTATTTGCCTTGTCCATAGTTTCAGACGTTCATTGTTATGTTCGCTAGTGGCATGTTGCTAATGTTGTTTATATGTTCATAGTTTCATATATTTCATATATTTCACTGCATTTGTTGAGTTTGATAGCACTTTAGCCTAACAATGGTTGGTTTTATGTTTCATCTGTTTAGTTTAAGAGCGACTGAGCCATACACTGGTAGCTTTATATGTTTCATCTGTTCAGTTTAAGGGCAACTGAGCCATACACTGGTAGTTTTATATGTTTCATTTGTTTAATTTATAGGAGCACCTGATCCAAACACTGGTAGTTCTCTATACATTTCGTTTGTTGAGTTTGAGATCACCTGATGAAAACCACTGGTAGTTTTACATGTTTCATCTGTTTAGTTTAAGATCACCTGATGAATAACTTGTCGTTTATCGAGAAAGGCAGGCTGCATGCATCCGTGGGCTGTCCCTCGAGACTATACATAAACAAGACATCATTTTTTGACATGGAGACGTCAACTTGAGAAGTTATTGAAAGGATGTCTAGTGACATGGTGTTAATTCAAGATGCCATTGGAGAAAAGGTGAGAGACAACTTATCTATGTGAATCATAACTTGCTCCTAAATTTCTGCTTTATGATGTGCCTTTTCTGAAGTATTTTTGTGGAAAGAAGTCGGATGTGAAGTATGCAACTTGTGCCTTCCATTTTCTGTTTCTCTTAGAAACTACCGCACAACTAGGTTCGTAGTTAGGTCAAGTACATGTTACTGGTGCATGGATCTATGAAGGCCACAGGCAGACAGACCTTTCCTGAAGTGTTTTCATGCAAAGATCTATGATGTTAAGTATACAACGTGTGCCTTCACTATACTGTTTCTCTTAGTAACTATAACACAACCAGGCTCAGTTAGTTCAAGTATATGTTTCTGGTGCACGGATCTTGCATGGATCTATGAAGGTCACAGGCACTGTCCTGCCTTCGGTATTTTGAGTAAATCGTGATTTTAGTGTAAGTTACCTTTCATAAGAATCTTGACAGTTTCAACTATGCAAATTTGGTGGCTACTTCTGGTATTCAAATTTTACTGATTAGAGTAGCAAGATCCTATCTAATGCCTAAAATGCTATCTCTGGAAACTTATGGTTTGACACATTTTTCATTTGACACACTTATGAAGGTGGGCAAGTTTCTCCAACTAGTATCAACGTTTCTGGGTGGCTTTATTAACGCATTTGCGAGAGGCTGGCTTCTGTCCCTGGTAATGTTGTCAAGTATTCCTCCTGTTGTAGGCATAAGCACTTGAGTTGTTGCTATTGTAATAGCCATGATTGCAAACTGGCAACTGGCATTTATAGTATTGTGCTTCCTTCCTTGTGTGATTGCACAGAGTTATGCTCAAATCAGGTTAACGAGGGGTTTTGGTGCTGATGCCAAGGTATTATTACTTTTCACGGCAATCGTATCATTGTATAGGTACTTTCTGATATGTTCCTTTTCATGGCAATCATATCATTCTGTAGTTATTTGCTGAAATTTTCTGTAATTTTTGTCTGCAGGAAATTTATGAACAAGCGAGCACAATTGCCAGAGATGCCTCTTCTGTTTTTATGCTGCCCTTTTACGTCCGATTCTCTTTGTACACAATGGGACAGCAGAAGTTGGGCAAGTCTTCCAGGTGAGAACCAAAAAAACTGATAGGACCAAAGAACTTATTTCGGGGCTTCTTTGCATTGCCACTGCTGTTTCTTGAAAATTGCAGGTCTTCTTTGCTTTAACCATGATGTGTTGGAGTTTTTCAGTCGAGTTCGCTTGCTCGGGCTTTTACCAAAGTGCAAGATGCAGCTGTCTCCATTTTCAGGATTATTGATAGGATATCCTAGATTGACGCAGGCTCTGAGATAGGAACAACACTAGACACGGTGGAAGGGAATATGGAGTTGCAGCATGTGAGCTTCAAGTACCCTGCTCGTACTGACGTGCAAATCTTCAGAGATTTGTGCTTGAGGATACCATCTGGCAAGGTATACTTTTTGTTTTCGTGATCAAGCAATCTACACTCTCTTCTGATAATCAACATCAGTTTTCTGCCACTAAAATTAAGTTTTATATTTATAGAGCTCTTTTTACATTACTGCAAACTTCTCTGCAGTAAAAATAACTTAAAGTGAGGCAAAGTCGATAGCACACAACCAATGTAACCAAAGCTGTCAGTTCCTTCAAAAAATTTAAGCAGTGTAACAACATTTGAGTTAATATTAATGGAACCGAAGTGTGTCTCAGAACAAATTGACTTGGCGTTCTCTTACAAGCTGAAACTAGAACTCAATAATATTGGTTGGTGCTAAACCCTGGTTTGTCATTACTAAATCCTGACAAGTTTGTTGAAGACTTGTGCTTGTTGGGGAAAGCGGAAGTGGGAAATTGAGTGATAGCCTTGATCGAGAGGTTCTACGATCCCGAATCTGGCGCCATCTTTCTACATGGGGTTGATCTGAAGACCCTCAAGCTCAGCTGGCTCAGGCAGCAGATTGGTCTGGTAGGCCAAGAACCCGTTCTCTTTAATGACACCATCAAAGCAAACATCGCCTGCGGCAAGAATGAGCAGGTATCCGGTGGGGGCTACGCATCCCTTGTTGCCATGCAGTCTAGCAGCTCATGAACTGAACACACTAGCAACAATTCTCTTGCTTCGTAGTGGTAGGACGAGAGTACAGAATAGTCTTTGCCGATTTCAGTTGGTTTTTCTTTTTTCAGTGTATGAAAATGACCATATTGTCACCGCAGCACCATGCTGTCAACGCAGCAACAAGACAGGCTTCCAATCATTATTTCCCGAAGGGTAATGGATAGGTTTTTCATTGATAACTTCCACTCCTTTCACTTGGTTTTGTTGGCACCTCTTCCATATACTTACAGCATTGCTAAGGGCTAAGGCCGTTTCAATCTGCTGAGTGCCCTGTTGCTGCTGGAAATACAATGAATAGATCCTACAGCTTTTCTGAGCTTGAAATTCTCGACGGTTTATTCCTAGATTACAAGAAACCTTTGCTGTCGTCAATCAAATCTTCCATAGTCGATCTAGCAATACAAACGCACATGATCCCATTGCGTGTACGCCTTCAATTTTTTAGTCATCTAATCTTGACCTTCGAACTCTGATCCAATAGCAGAAAGGAATTAGCAGGGAGGGACTTAGTGAACTAGGTAGGGCCCATGTTGACGTGTACAAAGTCCGACATGGAGGAAATGAGTCGGGACACCATATACAAGCAACTCCCCTTCTATGCTAAGTTAGCTGACTGCTCCTTCGTGGATAGATGCCTATTTATGCACTGTATAGATTAAGATCTCTCCTGACCTGGTCCACTTAAAAGAATACCTCTTTTTGCAGAATCGATTGCTTGCAATGAACTATATTGATGAGGGTTCAGATGACAAGCTTTATGATGCTCAGAGGTCCTTCTATGCACTATTAGCAATGGATGTGCCATTTTTTATGTTACTCCGTAGCATGATTTGTGTTTCTACATGGTATTAATACTATTAAGTACTTCCTCTTGCAGTGTCAGACTTTGAGATAGTAGTTACTAGAGGCATATTGCTAATGTTGTTTATGTCTTCACAGTTTATATATTTCACTGCATTTTTTTGAGTTTGAGAGCACTTTAGCATAACACTGGTAGTTTTATACGTTTCATTTGCTTACTTTGAGAGCACCTGAGCCAAACACTGGTAGTTCTATACATTTCGTTTGTTGAGTTCTAGATCACCTGATCCAAACATTGATGCTTCTCTATATATATCTGAACAGGGTGAGGCTAAGAGTGCAGAGCTGATAGGCCAGGCCATGGCCGACAACCCTGCATTTGTCGCTTTCAGGTGGATGAAGCTGACATGGAGATCGTCCATACCATCATAAGCTCCAACAACAAGGTGTTCCTGGACTCCAGTGACCTGCTGCTCGGGCTCCAGGCCTCCAGCAGCTCAACATCGTGGGCAAAGACAAGAAATGAGACTGTTCTCCATGGAAGAAGAGTAATTTTGGGATGAACGAGCACTGTAGTTTTCAGAACATGAAATGCGCCCTTGTCTGTGTCTAGGATTCACTCTCACAGAACATGAAATGTGCTCTTGTCACTGTCTAGGATTCACTCTCACATAACATGAAATGAGCCCTTGCTGTTGCAAATTGCTTTGTGAAATTTGCAGTTGAACTGTCAGATACTTTTGCTGTATGAACCGCTGGGAGAAGGTTTAATAGGAACGGTTTTGTAGCTTATCTCTGGGATGGATGTTTGGTTGATAGCATGAACTGATCATGTCTGAATGTCTTTTGAGTAAGTTCATCTTGGCTTTACGCATAGTGCCTTTGAGTTCTCTCTGGGGCACGTCTGTTGCCGGGATGCATGCTATTGATTCTGTCATCTCTCATCTTTCATGCCATTGCTTCTGTTGTCTCTCATCTTTCATGTTGTCTTTGTATGGTCCGTTTCAACTCTGACACTTCTGAATGCCTTTTGATAGCATGAACTGAATGTCTTATGTTTCATGTTTCACGTGTATCATTAGCTCTGGAATGAAGTTTTTGCAGCTGGTGCTCTGTTATGGCAGAACGTCTGTTTCTAGGGTGTTTATGTGAACGTTCTTTTGAGTTCATCGACGAAGCTCATTGCTTACGCTCTATCTTGAGTGTTACCAGAACGAGCATGTGGCATCTCAAAAAAAAAACGAGTATGGGCCGGAGCTGCAGTGTTAGACTGGGGTCAATTGACCCCGACGACCTAGGCCTAAATATGTGTACGCATAGCCCGGTCCAATAAAATGATCCCAGTGAAAATAAAGTTTAACCCCAGCTAATCAGATTCCTATCACGTGTGTAAGCCGTCGAGGCCCAAAACACGCAGAGCATTGGAAGCCCACCGTTTTCTGAATCGCTCGATCGCGAATGGAAAGGATCGCCTGGCCACCCGGGAGCCTGGGATAGTGGAACTACCCTGGCTTGTCGTCGTCTCATTACGTATTCCGTTTGTTCTTGCGAAGTCGCTCGTGTAGTCGTGTGGGTCGTCGGCCGTTCCTCTTCGCCACTCCCTCCTCTGCGATGATTTTTTCAGTGGGATCTATAAGTGCTACCAAATCCCTATCTATGCATCTAATTGACCGGAAGGAATCTCAATTCCCAATTCTCCAATTATTAGGGTTTCATGATGTGTTGATTTTCATAATTGCTATAAGGTTTGGGTGGGTATTGGGTAATTAGTGAGACAGTAATCACGTGGATTAGAGGATCCAGATCAGGCCTCAAATTTCCCCAAAGCATAATGTCAGGTAATCTAGCAAAAGACATAATTTATCATGTATATCAATTTGTACCGTATGTATTTTGCTACTAATGGTCTCTTGCTAATTTGACATGTAGTAAAAAAAATCTAAGGAGGGTTTGTTGAATTTGAAATAAAAAACGCCACCGCCCACAACCAAAGATCCTAATTATCTAAGGAGGGAAAAGCCTCTTTCTCAAGATGAAAGTCCGGATAGGCCAAAAACAAAGAGAGATAATTCAACTTTATTTTATTGATAATTATTGTTTATATGACTTTGCTAGAATGAAAACAATAATTTTTTTATTTAATACCAGCTATGTATGTAGTTGTCCGAGCTATATGCACACACACACTTAGTGGTACATTTTATAGACACATTTTTTTCCTACTTGTTCGTGTTGACCCCGGCGGCCATTTTTCCTGGCTTCGCCCCGGAGTATGTGGCATTCTTCCATTCATCACGTCCTGCAATGCCCATGGCCCATGACCCCTTGCATAGCTAAACGATACTAGATTTAGATGTGCGCCTTGGCGCACGACCCCGTAGAGCTCGTGCCAGTGTACATTCTGTATACATGATTTGACGTCTTTCTCATTGCTGATGAAAACTGAAACACTATGTTAAATATGTATACAAATTAATGACAAATAAGTTTCTGCAATACGATATGTACAATCACGAAGTTTACAGTTAGAAGCAAGGATTCATATAGATAAATTGTTTTCCATTGTGTATTCCAAAAAACATATATACATATATTGTTAAAAGAAACAACCTGACACTTAAGACAAACTCAATCCTAGGCCAACACTTAATTAAGCAGAAGATTTGAAGAGAAAAATCTTTTGGTCCTTGAGGAAGCGTATGCCACCTAGTCAATGGTCATGGTCATTTTCGTTTAAGGTTGACAATTTTGAGCAATCAATTGGCTTGCACAGGCACAAATCAGATAACTGCATGTGACCATTCTTATCAAGAAGCATATTACCTGGGTTAATTTCTTTGTAGGGATAGTCAACCCAAAAGAATAATTGAGTAAATGCAACAAACATATTGTGTGACATATTCAATTCAAGTTCGGAAGCATATAACATTTGGATGTAATTATGTTTGAGCTGAAAGAAACATACGTTGGATGTAATGTTTTTTACCTTAACAACAGGAGCACCGCTTTATACTTTATAGAGAAGAGAGAGAACAAAGTTATTTACTGAGGCCTAGGCCAAGCAACAAAAAAGGGGGTCAATGAGGGCGGCCAATGAAAAGAAATTAAACCCTGGGCGCTCCACTAAGTAAGTCAAGCTCTTCTATGATCCTGACAGCAGCCAAGGTGGGCAAGAAACTCTTTTGCTGAAAAATAGGACAGTTCCTCTCATTCCCAATGCTCCACCAGGAATAAGTTAAAAGAGTGAAAAACTCCTTTCTCCAATTAGCAGGCACATCCCTTTGCAAATTGATCCAGCGGGGCAGAACCTCCAATTCACCCTGAAGTGACAGAGAGCAAGCTTAGTGGATAACATTATACACCAAACCTCCTTCAAAAAAAGGACACGAAAGGAAGAGACGATTGGCAGCCTCTTCGAGAGCTTGGCCGCACAGACTGCAGTTATTGTTGTGATTCTATCCCCTGTTCCTCAAACAATCGGCAGTCTAAAGGGACAGGGTGTTTCTGCACCCAGGTGCATATGCACCCTTTATTTGAAATGCATGTTAAACATATTTAAAAATGTTAAAAAAATACAAATAAATTTTTTTTGTGTATACCTTGACATGTTACGTGCTCATAAAGTTGTTTCAGCAAAAACCGATATGTTTTGTGCCCTGTGCAAAAAACACAAATTTTTTGTGCTAAAATAGTCTATTTCTCGAATCATTGTTTGTCTTTTTACAAAGGATACAAAAATTGTCAGTTTCATGTGAAACTTTACGCGCACACATAGAACATATCTCTCTACATGCTAATTTTTTCCCTAAATTTTTTTGATTTTTGAAATATGTTTTATACATATAGGGTGCATATGCACCTGAGATCAGTTTTGGTTTTCCGAGTCTAAAGTCCATTTTGAAGGACCAACCATAAGAAGAACCTTATTTTTTCCTTTGGTCTTGGTGGCCCAAGCTTGTTGTAGCTCAGGGATCTCAAATGGCCTTCACAAATGGCCTTCACAAATAGATGTGTAATGTACACAGCTGAATTAAATGGGCATAATCTTCATGGTAACATGAAATATGATTAAAAAGAGAAGCAACTCCGCCCCTATAACAGCAACTAAGCACACAGAAAATAATCTTGACCCGAAGGCGAAACAGGAGCGACGCTTGGAACAAAAAGTGTACATACAATTCGGCATTGAACATGACACATGATACACCATGATTATGTGCTCTACCAAACATATAACTCTCAAAGGAAAGGAGATTCAAAAAATCTAGGACATTATCATCAAGAGGAGATTGATCATTATTTTAATATAAATGTCTTAATAGTTTGAACTTGAAGAGAAAGTGATATGTTCCATTAGTGTTTCATTTTTGGGTCAGCCGCAATCATATAGAACCTAAGCAGTAGGGAGACAAGGGGGTAGCACACCTTCTTCCATTTATGGACCGACAAATCATTTTTCTAGACACACTATTGATTGGCGGTGCCTTGTGAGGGTCCATGACAATGCAGTCATGACAAGCTCTAGTGATGAATGGGTTGTGGGCAGGAATCAAGCAAAATGATATACAAAAACACATGCATTGATCAAGTGAGCACTATCCCAAAACTGAGAATAAACATTCTAATGTGGGAAATAAGAAATGAACAGTAGAAAATACCTTTAGAATCTGCAGTATATGCCCTCTCACTCCTTTGAACAAATAAGTTAACTGAAGGCACGGTACCTAAAGTAAATCAAGTTGGAAATAAGTAGACCAAGTGAGATAAATAACTACGTAATCTAAAACATCTTGTTTAAATAGATTCATTTATAATATCATACTCTGCTTATTGCAATGAACTCTCGAAATATATATAATATTTCGACGCAATCATCCTCTTCTTTTCATGTAACTACAGTTATAATTTGTCTGTTCTCATGAAAGTTCATATGTGCATCCTTGTTGGAGTATCCTACAACAGAAAAAACAGGCACAATGTTAGAATTCAGTTTAACCGATCTCTTATTCTGAAGGTCTATAAAGGTTGTACATGCTTGTGAAAATGATATACACCAGTATAGTGCATAATTTCTTACTAATTCAACATCCACAAGAATAGAGGATACTGCTACTATTTAACAATTAGAATGCACAATAGATCAATAAAAGGATAAAGCAATAAAGAAAATTGGAATGGACAAAATATCTATAGCAGCTACGACTCGCTGGTTCTCGAGTATTTTTACATGCAGAATTGCTAATACAACAACCGGAATTATTGGCCTTGATTTGTCTCGATCATTAACAACATATCTAAAGGAATTTGTTACAAATTGTACAACAGTAACACACAAATAAGAACGACATGTTCAGGTTCTTGCTACAATAAAACGTTATAGGAAGCGAGGCGCGACATGCTGTACAATTTTGAAACTTTTGACACATATGGCCACTCCATCGATTGGTTTAGTTAACAGTTAATTTCAACGGGCTGGTACACTGGAGTGATCTCTCAAAATTATCCTAAAAAATTCTTTTGAGAGGAAAGATTAGCCAAATGTGAGGTCGAAAAATGCTGACCAGAAAAAAAGGAAGGAGTTCTGCTCCACTGGTGTGCAAAGAGATGAATCATTTGGTTCCAATGGGGTCTAATTTCTCAGAGCCAAAGGTAGGTTACAAAGGAGGCAGAAGAAAACTTCGCTTAGGCTATGCGGCGGGCTCGGCGACGAAGCTGGTCAAGATGCAGTACCTTGTAAATAACGATCCTACCGATTTGTTTCGACATGAACGGATACTGGTTGGCGGCAGCTGCTTTCGATGGATTAGGAACAACGAGAAGCGAATCTGGCTGATGTGCAACTAACTGGTATGCTGTTCTTTCCTGGACTGTTGATTACTAATTATCACAGTTCATAGGAATAGTGGGTATTGGTTTCTCAACCACAGGTAAGTCCATCAAGAGCTCACGAAGCCACTCTGCTTCAACAGTGGCAGTGTCTAGTGCTGTGAGTTCTGCTTCCATTGTTGATCTCGTTAAGATGGTCTGCTTGCAAGACTTCCAGAAAACAGTGCCACCACCAAGTATAAACAAATAACCACTCATGGCCTTAGTCTCATCAGCATCAGAAATCCAATTGGAATCACTATAACCCTCAAGTACCGTCGGATACCCAGTATAGTGAATACCATAGCTCGCAGTGCCTTTTAAATAGCGCAAAACCCTCTCGAGAGCATGCCAATGAATATCTCCAGGTCTTGATACAAATCGAGCCAATTTGCTTATAGCAAAAGAGATGTCAGGCCTCGTGGCGCTGGCTAAATACATAAGTGAGCCAATGATTTGAGAATATCTCAATTGATCTCTAGCATCTCTTTTGTTCTTTCGAATTAGCACACTAGGATCATAAGGCGTTGGAGAAGACTTGCAGTCGCTATACCCGAAGTGACTCAAAATCTTTTCCACAGAGTGGGATTGAAGCAATGTAATCCCATCATCGTCATCCTTGAGAAGCTTGATGTTTAAGATTACATTAGCTACTCCTAAGTCCTTCATCTCAAAGCAACGAGATAGGAACTCTTTGACCTCCTTAATGACAATAAGGCTGGTCCCAAATATCAATATGTCATCAACATGGAGACAAAGGATAACTCCCTCGCCCCCACCATAGCGATAGTATACACACTTGTCAGCTTCGTTTATAACAAAGCCTTCAGCTGTTAAGGTTCTTTCGAACTTCTCATGACACTGTTTAGGTGCTTGCTTAAGACCATACAAAGACTTCATCAGCTTACACACATTTCCCTCTTGACCATTGATGTCTACGCCCCCTCCTTTTCCTGTAGACAGTGTTGGGCCTCCAAGAGCAGAGGTTTGTAGAACAGCAGCAAGTTTCCCTTAAGTGGATCACCCAAGGTTTATCGAACTCAGGGAGGAAGAGGTCAAAGATATCCCTCTCATGCAACCCCGCAACCACAAAGCAAGAAGTCTCTTGTGTCCCCAACACACCTAATAGGTGCACTAGTTCGGCGAAGAGATAGTGAAATACAGGTGGTATGAATATATATAAGCAAGTGGCAACGACACCGGAAAAGTGCTTTGCCCAGGACGAGTAAACAAGCAGTAGTAACGCAGCAGTAGTAACGCAGTAAAACAAGTAAACAAGCAGCGATAGCGATATTTAGGAACAAGGCCTAGGGATTACACTTTCACTAGTGGACACTCTCAACATTGATCGCATAATAAATAACTCTTTCTCATATGTGCTACATACACTCTTTTGTTGGATGATGAACACATTGCGTAGGATTACACGAACCCTCAATGCCGGAGTTAACAAGCTCCACAATTCAATGTTCATATTTAAATAACCTTAGAGCATAATAGATCATTGCAAAATAAACCAAGAACTAACATAGTGCACACACCGTCCACATTACACTATGAAGGAGGAATAGATCACATCAATACTATCATAATGATAATTAACTCCACAATCTACAAGAGATCATGATCATAGCCTACGACAAGAACCACATGGTGCACACACTAGTCACCTTTACACCATGCAGGAGGAATAGACTACTTTAATAACATCACATGAGTAGCACACAACTAGTAGCGATACAAAGCTCATCATATGGATCTCAATCATGTAAAGCAGCTCATGAGATCATTGTATTGAAGTGATGGAGAACTACTCCTTCCTCATGGGAGACAGCAGCGTTGATGGAGATGGCGGTGGTGTCGATGGAGAAGCCTTCCGGGGGCACTTCCCCGTCCCGGCGGCGTGCCGGAACAGAGAGTCCTGTCCCCCAGATCTTGGCTTCGCGATGGCGGCGGCTCTGGAAGGTTTCTGTGGGTTTCGTCGAACGTATCAGGGTTTTCGCGACGGAGGCTTTAAATAGGCGAAAGGGCAGCCTCGGAGGGGGCCTGGGGCCACCACACCATAGGGCGGCGCGGCCCCCCCTCTGGCCGCGCCAGGGTGTAGTGTGGGGCCCCTGTGGCTTCCCTCCGGCGGCTCTCGGGTGTTCCGGATGCTTCCGGGCAAAATAGGAACCTGGGCATTGATTTCGTCCGATTCCGAGAATATTTCGTTACTAGGATTTCTGAAACCAAAAACAGCAGAAAACAGCAACTGGCACTTCGGCATCTTGTTAATAGGTTAGTTCTAGAAAATGCACGAATATGACATAAAGTGTGCATAAAACATGTAGATAACATCAATAATGTGGCATGGAACATAAGAAATTATCGATACGTCGGAGACGTATCAGCATCCCCAAGCTTAGTTCTGCTCGTCCCGAGCAGGTAAAACGATAACAAAGATAATTTCTGGAGTGACATGCCATCATAACCTTGATCATACTGTTTGTAAAGCATATGTAGTGAATGCAGCGATCAAAACAATGTATATGACATGAGTAAACAAGTGAATCATATAGCAAAGACTTTTCATGAATAGCACTTCAAGACAAGCATCAATAAGTCTTGCATAAGAGTTAACTCATAAAGCAATAAATCAAAGTAAAGGTATTGAAGCAACACAAAGGAAGATTAAGTTTTAGCGGTTGCTTTCAACTTGTAACATGTATATCTCATGGATAATTGTCAACATAGAGTAATATAATAAGTGCAATATGCAAATATGTAGGAATCAATGCACAGTTCACACAAGTGTTTGCTTCTTGAGGTGGAGAGAAATAGGTGAACCGACTCAACAATGAAAGTAAAAGAATGGTCCTCCATAGAGGAAAAGCATCGATTGCTATATTTGTGCTAGAGCTTTGATTTTGAAAACATGAAACAATTTTGTCAACGGTAGTAATAAAGCATATGTATCATGTAAATTATATCTTACAAGTTGCAAGCCTCATGCATAGTATACTAATAGTGCCCGCACCTTGTCCTAATTAGCTTGGACTACCGGATCATCGCAATACACATGTTTTAACCAAGTGTCACAATGGGGTACCTCTATGCCGCCTGTACAAAGGTCTAAGGAGAAAGCTCGCATTGGATTTCTCGCTATTGATTATTCTCAACTTTAGACATCCATACCGGGACAACATAGACAACAGATAATGGACTCCTCTTTTATGCATAAGCATGTGGCAACAATTATTATTCTCATATGAGATTGAGGATATTGTCCAAAACTGAAACTTCCACCATGAATCATGGCTTTAGTTAGCGGCCCAATGTTCTTCTCTAACAATATGCATGCTTAACCATAAGGTGGTAGATCTCTCTTACTTCAGACAAGACGAACATGCATAGCAACTCACATGATATTCAACAAAGAATAGTTGATGGCGTCCCCGAAACATGGTTATCGCACAACAAGCAACTTAATAAGAGATAAAGTGCATAAGTACATATTCAATACCACAATAGTTTTTAAGCTATTTGTCCCATGAGCTATATATTGTAAAGGCGAATGATGGAATTTTAAAGGTAGCACTCAAGCAATTTACTTTGGAATGGCGGAGAAATACCATGTAGTAGGTAGGTATGGTGGACACAAATGGCATAGTGGTTGGCTCAAGGATTTTGGATGCATGAGAAGTATTCCCTCTCGATACAAGGTTTAGGCTAGCAAGGTTATTTGAAACAAACACAAGGATGAACGGCGCAGCAAAACTCACATAAAAGACATATTGTAAACATTATAAGACTCTACACCATCTTCCTTGTTGTTCAAACTCAATACTAGAAATTATCTAGACTTTAGAGAGACCAAATATGCAAACCAAATTTTAGCATGCTCTATGTATTTCTTCATTAATGGGTGCAAAGCATATGATGCAAGAGCTTAAACATGAGCACAACAATTGCCAAGTATCACATTATCCAAGACATTATAGCAATTACTACATGTATCATTTTCCAATTCCAACCATATAACAATTTAACGAAGAGGAAACTTCGTCATGAATATTATGAGCTAAGAACACATGTGTTCATACGAACCAGCGGAGCGTGTCTCTCTCCCACACAAGCATGATGTAATCCAATTTATTCAAACACAAACAAAAACAAAAGCACACAGACGCTCCAAGTAAAGTACATAAGATGTGACGGAATAAAAATATAGTTTCAGGGGAGGAACCTGATAATGTTGTCGATGAAGAAGGGGATGCCTTGGGCATCCCCAAGCTTAGACGCTTGAGTCTTCTTAGAATATGCAGGGGTGAACCACCGGGGCATCCCCAAGCTTAGAGCTTTCACTCTCCTTGATCATATTGCATCATACTCCTCTCTTGATCCTTGAAAACTTCCTCCACACCAAACTCGAAACAACTCATTAGAGGGTTAGTGCACAATAAAAATTAACATGTTCAGAGGTGACACAATCATTCTTAACACTTCTGGACATTGCATAAAGCTACTGGACATTAATGGATCAAAGAAATTCATCCAACATAGCAAAAGAGGCAATGCGAAATAAAAGGCAGAATCTGTCAAAACAGAACAGTTCGTAAAGACGAATTTTAAAATGGCACCAGACTTGCTCAAATGAAAATGCCCAAATTGAATGAAAGTTGCGTACATATCTGAGGATCACGCACGTAAATTGGCATATTTTTCTGAGCTACCTACAGGGAGGCAGGTCGGAATTCGTGACAGCAAAGAAATCTGAAACTGCGCAGTAATCCAAATCTAGTATGAACTTTACTATCAAAGACTTTACTTGGCACAACAAAACACTAAACTAAGATAAGGAGAGGTTGCTACAGTAGTAAACAACTTCCAAGACACAAATATAAAACAAAGTACTGTAGCAAAATAACACATGGGTTATCTCCCAAGAAGTTCCTTCTTTATAGCCATTAAGATGGGCTCAGAAGTTTTAATGATGCACTCGCAAGAAATAGTATTTGAAGCAAAAGAGAGCATCAAGAGGCAAATTCACTACACCAGGGACCCTCATATGGCTACGTATATCTTGCAACGGATCACGAATGCGCTTTCTAGAAAACAAACTCCCCCACTTCGTGCGCGAGCGGAGAAATAAGACAAGTCACGATAGGTAACTTCCCTTATTCCCCGTCCATGTTATTTCCCCTCAATCCCCATCATCTTCCCCGCTCCTGTCAGATCCTCTCCCCTGGCTAGTAATACAACCATGCCAGATCCTCTCCTCTCCTGCCGTTATACCCGGCCGCCGCTGATACCCGCCTGCCTTCACGAGCTGCATGCGCATCTCTACCTCACTCCTCGCGTTATGGATTCAGAAGTTTAGGGTTGGTTAATTATGTGCAGAGGCGGGCGGCGGAGCCAAACGCTGCTCCACAACCAACCATCGATGGGCTGCAGAGAGGCCGCTGGATGTCCAGTTTTCTCTGGAGATATTTATGTTTCTTTATCACCCAACCCAATTTCTGTACTCATTGGCTGGCTTGATCCGTTTTTTTTTTTTCAGGTGATATGCTTGTTGGATCAGGCACGCTCGCTCCCAGATCCCCTTCCACGAGTGCCAACAGCCAAACCATCGCCCCCACCCGGCTTCTCCCTTAATCAGGTGATCCGTTTCTACACTCGATCGTTCTTTTTTACTAATTTTAGTAGTACTACATATGATCTGTTGCCCCAAATTTTATAAGCATAGTAGGTTCGATCTGTAGCTTAATTGCTGCTCCTACGACTAACGTGTGCCTGTGGTTCCATTAAATTGACAGATGTGTGGTTGATTACTATGCCCAACTCGTTTTGTTCAAATGATCCATGGATATTAGTTATACTATGCTTATGAGGTGCCCAGCAATAATTTTTATTCGTGAAAGCAAAGGTTGTGATCTTTCCTGTGTATGCAATATAAGAATTATACTCCACCCGTCCTGTGAAACATGTTTTAACTTTGTCTAAAAATAGATGTATTTGAATGCTAAATAGATACATCTAAATTTAATAGATACATCTTAATTTAGACAAAGTTTATGACTAGTGACTTGGAGACAATTTTAATAAAGTAATAAATATTGTATGTATCACGTAGAGGCTGGGGCTTTCAGTTCCCCTTTCGGAAAAAAATGTTTTACTGGATGGAGGGAGTATTACATACCAGCTAAAGTCTGTTGACATGCACATGCAAACAAAAAATTCATTAACTCATAATATTCATCTTCAATTCCATGAATGTGTATGGATTGTGTACTGTATGCTTCTTTTAGTCAAGGGAGTAACCAGTTGCTTGTAAAAATAAGGGAAACTGCTTTGACTTCCGAAATTCTTTCATAGAACCCCATATACCCAAAAAGGGGGCAACTAAGATATAAAACTCTTTAACTTAGTTGTGTTTGTCAGGTAATCCTTACATGTTGCTATACGCACTGGATCGGAATTCTCTGCTGTTTTCTTGACAACATGCTTATGTTGTCTTCGACAAGAGGTAAAGCCTCAGTATTCGTGTGATGTTACTAGAAACACGTGGTACAACATGAATAACAAAGCCATGATTGTACAGAAGTAGGGCCCATAAAGTAATCAGAGCATGTGGTACAACCTTCTGACGTCTTTGGTAGTGAGATTGTTATGGTCTAACAAGTGTAGCAGCCTGGGAAGAATTAATTGGATCTGAAATGAAGAGGACACACAAGAATCTGCAGCAATACTTTTATATTAATTTCTATATGACATAAAGAGTTCTTGAGTTCTTGTTCTTTCTTTGACCATGCTGTTTACAGAAGATAAGCTCAACTTCCTTCCGTGTTACGAGAAGTGGTCATGTAGTAATAGTAATTATCTCATGTCCTTCAACCTTTGTACAACCTTCATTCGGAATACAAGTGACTCAAAACTTTGTTCAGATATAGATGTATCTACACATTAAAATGTGTCTATATCTAAACAAAACTAAGTCACTTAGTTTCGAATGGGAGGAGAATGTTGCAGCTATTTTAAATTGCAATACTTTATTCACTTGTTCTTTTGCTCACTAATGGTAAGTTACTTGCCTGGTACTTTTGTTGCAGATTGCCAAAATAATTGGATGATGCATGGGTGAGGTGCTGAGAGGAAGTTTCAAGAATGGTGCTACTATGAGCTACTTGTAGATTATTTTTTAGAATGTCATTTTGAGATATGCACAGCTTGTATTCTTTGAATCATGCTATATGTAAAGCTACAAAGTTGATTTAATATACAAGGTCTTTCTATTTACTATGTTGCATCTCATGTGAACTCCGAGTATTGTACAATTATTTTTTTGCTATCCATCAATAACATTAATTGTTTGAGCTATCCAGCAACTCTTACAAGCTTTTGCAATGATCTTATATGTGCATTTCAAAATCCATTCATGCGGGGCCACCATCATGGCAACGCATATGAAGTGTTGTTAGGCTCTAACTAATACGTTGCTGTCTTACAACGCTTCTTTATGTCGTTTACCAACGCATGTATATCCATTGTTATAGACCCTTGCAACGCCACCTACGGCAACGCATATGAAATCCGTTGGTATAGATCGTACCACCGCTTATATGGACATTTGGCAACGCATCGATGCGTTGCTGAAGGGGGGTTCCTGTTGTAGTGATTCAAAACACATTTAAGCCTAACATGCTTCCTATGCATAGGAATCTTGTAAATAAACAAGTTCATGAGGAGCAAAGTGACAAGCATATGAAGATAAAACAAGTGTAGCTTCAAAAATTTCAGCACATAGAGAGGTGTTTTAGTAACATGAAAATTTTTGCAACCATATTTTCCTCTCTCATAATAACTTTCAGTAGTGTCATGAGCAAACTCAACAATATAACTATCACATAAAGCATTCTTATCATGAGTCTCATGCATAAAATTATTACTCTCCACATAAGCATAATCAATTTTATTAGTAATAGCGGGAGCAAATTCAACAAAGTAGCTATCATTATTATTCTCATCATCAAATATAGGAGGCATATTGTAATCATAATCAAATTTATCCTCCATAACTGGCGGTACTAAAAGACCAATATCATTATAATCATCATAAATAGGAGGCAAAGTATCATCAAAGTAAATTTTCTCCTCAATGCTTGGGGGACTAAAAATATCATGCTCATCAAAGCCATCTTCCCCAAGCTTAGAATTTTCCATAGCATTAGCAACAATAGTGTTCAAAGCATTCATATTAATAACATTCCCATTAGTATGCATATAAAGTTCCATGGGTTTTTTAATTCTCTCTTCAAACACATCATGTCCTAATTCAAGATAAAGTTCATAAAGTTCTCTCATATTTTTGTTGTTTTCCATTATGCCTTACTAGTGTAAACAAGAAACAAAAAGTTGCAATTGCAGGATCTAAAGGAAATAGCTTCGAGTACTTACAATGGCGAAAATAGCTTAGTAGCCGAGATCCGGAGTGTGAGTACCTTTTACCTTTCCTCCCCGGCAACGGCGCCAGAAAATAGCTTGATGTCTACGCCCCTCCTTTTCTCGTAGACGAGTGTTGGGCCTCCAAGAGCAGAGGTTTGTAGAACAGCAGCAAGTTTCCCTTATGTGGATCACCCAAGGTTTATCGAACTCGGGGAGGAAGAGGTCAAAGATATCCCTCTCATGCAACCCCGCAACCACAAAGCAAGAAGTCTCTTGTGTCCCCAACACACCTAATAGGTGCACTAGTTCGGCGAAGAGATAGTGAAATACAGGTGGTATGAATATATATAAGCAGTGGCAACGGCACCAGAAAAGTGCTTTGCCCAGGACAGTAAACAAGCAGTAGTAACGCAGCAGTAGTAACGCAGTAAAATAGTAAACAAGCAGCGATAGCAGTATTTAGGAACAAGGCCTAGGGATTACACTTTCACTAGTGGACACTCTCAACATTGATCGCATAATAAATAACTCTTTCTCATATGTGCTACATACACTCTTTTGTTGGATGATGAACACATTGCGTAGGATTACACGAACCCTCAATGCCGGAGTTAACAAGCTCCACAATTCAATGTTCATATTTAAATAACCTTAGAGCATAATAGATCATTGCAAAATAAACCAAGAACTAACATAGTGCACACACTGTCCACATTACACTATGAAGGAGGAATAGATCACATCAATACTATCATAATGATAATTAACTCCACAATCTACAAGAGATCATGATCATAGCCTACGACAAGAACCACATGGTGCACACACTAGTCACCTTTACACCATGCAGGAGGAATAGACTACTTTAATAACATCACATGAGTAGCACACAACTAGTAGCGATACAAAGCTCATCATATGGATCTCAATCATGTAAAGCAGCTCATGAGATCATTGTATTGAAGTACATAGGAGAGAGATTAACCACATAGCTACCGGTACAGCCCCGAGCCTCGATGGAGAACTACTCCCTCCTCATGGGAGACAGCAGCGTTGATGGAGATGGCGGTGGTGTCGATGGAGAAGCCTTCCGGGGGCACTTCCCCGTCCCGGTGGCGTGCCGGAACAGAGAGTCCTGTCCCCCAGATCTTGGCTTCGCGATGGCGGCGGCTCTGGAAGGTTTCTGTGGGTTTCGTTGAACGTATCAGGGTTTTCGCGACGGAGGCTTTAAATAGGCGGAAGGGCAGCCTCGGAGGGGGCCTGGGGCCACCACACCATAGGGCGGCGCGGCCCCCCCTCTGGCCGCGCCAGGGTGTAGTGTGGGGCCCCCGTGGCTTCCCTCCGGCGGCTCTCGGGTGTTCCGGATGCTTCCGGGCAAAATAGGAACCTAGGCGTTGATTTCGTCCGATTCCGAGAATATTTCGTTACTAGGATTTCGAAACCAAAAACAGCAGAAAACGAGAACCGGCACTTCGGCATCTTGTTAATAGGTTAGTTCTAGAAAATGCACGAATATGACATAAAGTGTGCATAAAACATGTAGATAACATCAATAATGTGGCATGGAACATAAGAAATTATCGATACGTCGGAGACGTATCAACCATCTACTACAAATCCATCAGGCTGCTCCATATAGATTTCCTCATCGAGCTCTCCGTTTAGGAAAGTTGTCTTAACATCCATTTGATGAACAAGAAGACCATGTGAGGCAGCCAAGGAAAGTAGTACTCGAATAGTGGTCAGTCGAGCTACAGGTGAGTATGTATCAAAGAAGTCTTCGCCTTCTTTCTGAGTATAACCCTTGGCCACAAGTTGTGCCTTGTAATTTTCAATAGTACCATCGAGTCTAAGCTTTTTCTTGAACACCCACTTGCATCCTACAGGTTTGCACTCATAAGGACGATCAGTAACCTCCCAAGTTCCATTAGCTAAGATGAAATCCATCTCGCTACGGACAGCTTCCTTCTAGTAGTCAGCATCCTGAGATGCATAGGCTTCTGAAATAGAAGTGAGAGTATCATCCACGAGGTACACAATGAAATCATGACCAAAGGACTTTGCAGTTCTCTGTCTCTTGCTCCTTTTGGGAGCTTCATTGTCGTCCTCCACAGGATTATCATAGCGTTCTATCGCAATGGTAGGTTCAGGAATTGTAACGAACTCCTGACTTGATGAACTAGGCATCTCCTGATTTGATGAGCTAGACGTGTCTTTCACGAGAAATATGTCCTCAAAGAAAGTCGCATCATTCGACTCCATAATTGTACCAACATGCATGTCGGATATCTCAGATTTCACTATCAAAAATCTATAGCCAATGCAAATATTGCACTTATGAAGAAAACCGTAATAGCAGGAATAGGCAGTGGCGACGCCAGAGATGAAGTGCTAGGTATACATTTTCAACTTGTGTATTCATTTTGCCAAAATCCTCATTTATTTGCCAATTTTTTCCTTGATTTATGAGGAAATTCTAAGGTTTTGTCAAAATCTTGGGTATTCAGCTGCATACGCAAGAATACCCCTGACGCCATCCCTGGGAATAGGACATCGGTCTTCTTGCACCATATTAAGATGCATAGTGTGAAGTCATGCCACTAGTAGGTACTCAAACTAGAAAAGAAGGAACTTGATTCTGTCTCTGTTGAGACTTAGTATGACCAAGAATCTTCATTGAAAAAGCTCTGCTTGTCAATAGTCATGCAGGAATATCCCTTTGATATTGTGGAGCATGACTACTTTTGTGACTTCATCAAATCCATGCGCCCCTCATTTCCTATGAAGAGGAATGGGATAAGCAATATGAGTATTTGAAACCAATTAACTTCCACTTTAGCAGCACAATGGACATGGGGACAGATTTGCACCCCCCCCCACACACACACACAAACAGATCGATATCGCCTTTTCAGTTTTGGAAAAAATAAAATAAAATGATAGAAAATTTTAAAAATAAAATTCTTCGAGATGGTCATGTGTTATATCATCTAGTTTAAGGAAAATTAACAAACATGAATTTTGATATATTATGCAAAGCGGCGTCATGTTTCGGTAAAATGGCTTTTCTGGTTGCATACGATCTCCGATGAAAATGTTTTTTATATGAAAATGTATCTACATAAAATTTTACATCCGATTTCAACGACCGGCTGTCTAGAGATTTTTTAGAATCCGAAAAATCGAAAAGGAAATAGGATTTTTTTAGGTTTTAGATTTCGCTGAAAAAATCAAAATGTGAAAATTTTCAAAAAAAAAATGCCTTCTCTCCATCTTCTCCCCTCCTCTACCCCTTCTCCATCTTATCCCTCCTCCCCTTCCCCTTCTTTTCCTCCTCCTCTCCTATTTTTCTTCTCCACCTTCTCCCCTCCTCCTCTTCCCCTTATCTCCCTCCACCTATACCCAAAGATGACCACCACCTCCGGCGACCACCTCCTCTCCGACAACGAACGACGACCACCTCCAACGCCCATCTTCGATGCCCTGCTCCGCCACCGCTCCTCCATCACTTCGATGTGGTGGTGTTGGTGGAGAAACAATTTCAGCAGGGCTTCTCCTAGGCCATTTCTTATATGGTGGATCTGCGGGAAGAGGGGGGAAGGACCAGCCAAAGGGTCTAGGAATGAGCAAGCATGAGATAAGTGCTCCACCCATGCTTATATAGGGGGAGGGGCAACAGCCCAAAGGGGGCGCCGGCCCCTTGAGGGTGCCTCTCCTCTTCCCTCATAATGTGGTGGACACTCCACTCACACATCCATAAAACCTCCACTAAAAATGAAGGGCCCATAAATGAATAAAACATTTTTAATTATTTTACTTAATATTTGTTAATTATTTTAATTAACAAACATTAACATTTAGCCCCATTAACTATTATGATATCCCGAAACAGTTTCGGAGATTCTTGAAACATTTCCTATGTTGTCCAAACTTTCTCCGATGTTCGGTATCCACTTAAAAACATCGACGAGCCTTAAGTGTGTCACCCTACGGTTCGTGAATAATGTGGACATGATCGAGACACCTCTCCGATCAATAATCATCAGCGGGATGTGGAGATCCATAATGACTCCCACTCATTCAACGATGAAACTTGTGATCGCATGAACCATAAACATCGTAACCAATTCCTTTTATCTCGTGATATTTTTCTTGTTCGAGATCCGATCATCGGTATTAGCTATACCTAGTTCGATCTTGTTACTGACAACTACTCTTTACTCATTCTATGATATGACATTCATGTGACCCAGTCACGTGCTTGCAAGCGGTGTTAATAATGTGATATCACCGAGAGGGTCCAGAGTATATCACTCCGTCATCAGGATGGATAAATCCCACTCTTGATCCGTGAGCCTCAACTAACACTTTTATAGTAACCAAATCAATCTTTATACCCACGTTGTTACGATGTAACGTTTGATTTCATCAAAGTACTCTTCCGGTGTTATTGATTGATATGATCTCATGGTCTAAGGAATAAAGCTACTTCGTGTGTATTTGATATAGCAATGTAAACTTAATGAATTGATCGTATTGCTATATCTACTTGGGTGTGTGCTCATCACATCATTTTTTCTAATGACGTGATCCTGTTATTAATAACATCCAATGTTCATGATCAGAAAACTATAATCATTGCTAATCAATGAGCTAGTTAAAAAAGAGGCTTTACTAGAAATTCCTGCTTGTTTATTAAACACACAAGTATTAAAGTTTCCGATTAATACAATTCTAGCATGAGAAATTAACATCTATCATATCATAAACATGTAATAAGATAATAACCATTTTATTATTGCCTTTGAGCATATTTCCTTCAAGTATAGTAGGCAAAGTACATGTTACAGTGATGTGTTATTTTAAGGCTGTTCCTAGGCTAGTTTACAATGCCAGAACTTAGGGTTTGATGGAGGTAAATGCCTAACCGACTACGGAGTCCTAGGCTACCACTGTAAGCATACCGTTCCTTATACTACAAGTATTCCTTCTTCGTGAATCTTCTGAAATTCAGCTTGGACCTTCCATAGTCGTCCCGAGCCTCCATTTTCTAGCAACTATGCCGCCCGACCTCATCAATTGTGCCACCCAAAAGGGTCATCCAGGCTTGCTAGGCCGAGCTCTTTCCAAGGTATGCCCTGTTCGGCATAACTTCGACACTGATGCCTACCGGAAAGAAGAAAACACATCGACATACAAGAAGATATGCAAAC
>NC_061510.1:157130988-157162807 GCF_022539505.1 Lolium rigidum | reverse complement strand
CATGGAAGGTTTTTGGTTCGGGTCTTATTCGAAGACTTGGACACCAATACTTGGGGATCCACCTATATAATGAGGGGCCAAGGGGAGGGGGCCGGCCACCCCAAGACCACAAGCTGGCCGCCCCCCTTGAGTGGCCGGCCACCCCCCCCAAACCCTAGCCGCCCCCCTCTCCTCCATATAGCCCCCGTAGCTTAGCGAAGCTCCGCCGGACTTCTTCACCGCCCCCCACACCACGCCGTCGTGCTGTCGGATTCAAGAGGAGCTACTACTTCCGCTGCCCGCCGGAACGGGGAGGTGGACGTCGTCTTCATCAACAACCGAACGTGTGACCGAGTACGGAGGTGCTGCCCGTTCGTGGCGCCGGAACCGATCGTGATCAAGATCTTCTACGCGCTTTTGCAAGCGGCAAGTGATCGTCTACCGCAGCAACAAGAGCCTCATCTTGTAGGCTTTGGAATCTCTTCAAGGGTGAGACTCGATACCCCCTCGTTGCTACCGTCTTCTAGATTGCATCTTGGCTTGGATTGCGTGTTCGCCGTAGGAAAATTTTTGTTTTCTATGCAACGTTATCCTACAGTAATGACACAAGCAAGTAACTATCTTGAGTGAGATCCTTGGATAACCTCTAGCATAAATGTTATCATCCATATTCGGCACTATAATATTTCTTCCACCACAAAAGTTAGTAGCGGCCAGCAAGAGAGGCTCCCATCCATCATCTCTCACTTTCTGCAGTAGACTTTTTCACATAGACAATCATATTCATAGCATTCCAGGACCAGGAACATAGTTCACTACCTACAAGATCCCAATGTGAGTGGCCTTGTCACAGGATCATAGTTCCCAAGGGAACTCTATCTCAGGAACACTACCTATAAGATCCCATCTGAAATCCATGCGCTCATTCACAGGAACTCTATTCGATTGCAAGAGAAAAAATTTGAGATCTTCCATAAGATTGCAGATACAGTACATGAAATTCAAAACAGGAGTTTTAATGACAAAATGCAAAACACTGTACTCTCTTCAGACTTGAAAAACAAAGCTTAGATAGTCTGGACCCTATGTATCGATCTTTCCGTTTGTCTGTATAGCTGTACGCACAAAAGTATCAGAACAAATCTTCTATGCTAAAAGCCTAAAACCATCTACCTGCCGATACTAGTTTCTTGATCTGGTCACCAGTGAGAGTTTCATGCTTCAGGAGGGCGTTGGCTAGCGCATGGAGCTCCTTGTTGTGTCTCGTGAGAATCGTTTTTGCGTTATCGTAAGCCTTGTCCAGTAACGCTTTCACCTCCTCCTCAACCAGTGGTGACCATCGCCCGCTCATGGTCGCATCATCATAGGAGACGAGGCCGACCTCCTTGCTCATACCATACTTGGTGACCATATCTGTCGCCAACTGTGTCGCGCTGCTTAGATCAGACAAGGCGCCGGTGGTGACCCCGCCTTCTCCGAATATAAGCTCCTCAGCCACCCGCCCACCCATGAGGACATCAAGCGTCGCCAGCATCTGCTTCCTCGTGATTTCGAGCTCGCCGTCTTCCCCTGGCAACTGCGTCACCATGCCAAGAGCATTTCCCCTGGGAACAATGGTGGCCTTGTGGACAGGGTCGGCGCCGTCCGTGAGGATAGCAACAAGGGCGTGCCCTCCCTCGTGGTATGCCGTCATCTTCCTGGAGTGATCAGATATCACCGCAGACTTGCGCTCGCTGCCCATCATGATCCTGTCCTTGGCGTATTCCAGGTGATCCATCCCAACAGCGTTTGCGCCATCCCTGGAAGCCTTGAGAGCAGCATCGTTCACTAGGTTTGCGAGGTCTGCACCTGAGAACCCAGGGGTACCCTTTGCGATGGTCATCATATCCACACCCTTGCCCTTCAATACCTGCATGTAAAAACTCATCGAGAAAGATAAGTCTTGCATCAAAGACCGTTAATAATCAGACATCTTATAGTTTTGTGGACAGAGCTGTACCTTTGACATGTGAGCCTCGAGGATCTGCCGTCGGCCCTCCACATCTGGATTAGGAACCTGAATAAGACGGTCAAAACGACCAGGCCTGACGAGGGCACTATCTAGCGACTCCGCAAAGTTGGTCGCGGCGACCACGATGATCCCATCATTTTGCTTGAAGCCATCCATCTCAACAAGCAGCTGGTTCAGGGTCTGCCTCGACCACTTTGGTTCTTCAGAGTTTCTGCGCCCACCAATTGCATCGATTTCATCGATGAATATTATGCAAGGAGATCGCTTCTTTGCTGCGCTGAAGAGCTCCCTCACTCTCCTAGCACCAACACCCACATACATCTCCTCGAAATCACTGCCACTGCAAGAGAAAAAAGGAACGCCGGCTTCGCCAGCCACAGACCTAGCTAACATGGTCTTCCCTGTGCCAGGTGGACCCACTAGCAAAACACCCTTTGGAAGCTTGCCACCAAGGCGCGTGAAACGCTGCAAAGCATGTAAAACTAGTTTAATAAATCATTGTCAAGAAAGGAGTGTCGAACTGAAACACCTGCATGCAGGTTGATGGCAATGTCACTCACCTTGGAATCACGTAGGTAGTGAACTATTTCCTCGAGATCAGCTTTGGCTTCATCAACCCCCTTTACATCACTGAATTTTGTGCTTAAATCTGTAGCCACTTCTTTCAAGCCATCAAATTTACCTTCTTCCTCATCGAATTCATTAAGCACAACCTTAAGACCATAGATTGCAAAGCCAGTAACTGTAAGGGCGGAGATGGTACGCCAAAGCTGCTTCATAAGTCGACCTTTCTCTACTACGTAAAAAGGTGCACTGGCTGTACCAAGAAGACCACTTTTTGACAGCTGACGAAGAGCACTACGGCTTCCTTCCACCATTGCTGCATTACCAATGCCTGCATACAGAATTCACCCGTGCACAGAAAAGTTGTCAAAACAAATCACATATCATTCACGGGGGGAAAATAATTTCATTTGCGCGTGACGAAAAAGAAATGATGACTACCTCGTGTTACCAATTCAAGATCGACAACAGCTTTTACATAGTCAGAGAGAGCTGAAGGGTTGGAATGTAACGAGGGCTGTCTTTTGAAGTTTCGTATAACTCTTTCTGGATCGCTCCTATAAAACTCTTTAGGAAGAGAAGCGGTGTTGGAGTGCATTCCCCGTATCCTCTGACCGACAAAACTTGATCGGTACCTCTGTTGTAGATTTCTAAGCACGCTGCCTGCAGTAAATTAGGCAACCAAAAAGGAGTTATGCCATGGCAACAAGCAACGAACAAGGCGTAGAATATAGTAAGATTTTGAGTTTACGGAGTACAAAAGAAAAACATCTCTCTAACTGGAAACAGCATATTAGGCACAATTCAGTCAAGCTACTGGCAGGTAGCATTTGCCTCATAAGTATATCGACTAAAGTTGTAGTTTATGCGGTGCTAGAGAGAAGCAAACATATGTACCTGCGCCAGTAGTTGTATTTCTAGCGACTGCATTGGAATTTAACAAGGGATGACTTTTCAAGTTATGTATAACTCTTTCCGGATCACTCCTGTAAATCTCTTTACGAAGAGAAGCAGCATCAGAGTGCACACCCCGTATCGTCTGACCAGAGAGGCTTGACCGGTACCTCTGTTGTAGGTTCCTAAGCACACTACCTGCATAAATTAAGCACCAAGCACAAAGTTACTTTCTCCGTTGCAAAAGGTAACCAACAAGGGGTATATAACATAATAAGATCTGAATTTTCCGATGATGAAGAAAAAGAAGGTATATCCCTGATTAAAAAAAAAGGATATTGGGCACAATTAAGTTGGGCTACTACTAGCTGGACCGATTAAAGATGCAATCCATGCGGTGGGAAACCACCATATACATACCAGTGCCTGTAGTAGTATTTGCAGCAGGTGCTCCCAAAGAAGGAACTGAAGCAACCTCTTTGTAGATCACGTTTGCCCATCGATACCTTGCAAGATGCCTTGCCGCCTGCTGACACACACACACGCGCATACAAAGATTAATTGGAGCAAAATACAGTTCTGTTTAGCAACAAGCGAGAAAGAAAATCGGCAAGCCGCAAAGTGGCATCAATGTTTTCAGCAAGTTCTCTGCCTTACAGTTGCAGTTTTAGATTTCGGAATCAGTTATGAAAGAGGGCCACCGCGCTACAGAGCCATGGGTTCTTTGGGATTGGAGCCAACATTCAGTAAATTTTCTATACCATTTGTATTCTGGTGTGCACGGTAAATAGCAGTGAGATCAACTTCCTTGCAAATGACTGGAGCAGATATACAGTAATTGCCAGTAAATACTAGTGTTGAACTGTTGATTCACGTCACAACTCTGGTCAAATAGCCCAGACCCCGATCCATCCATAAGCCCCTACAACGGCCGGCGACTAAACTAGATCCCCCGGACCAAATCGGCAAGAACGGGACGAGTAAAACGGGTTACCCGCTGGCGCGCTGGTCCGGCTCGTCGCCGGACGCGGCGTCGTGCAGAAGGTAGGGCCGGAGTAGCATCGTGGGGTGGCGCATCCGGCCTGGAAGCGCCCGTCGGCTGAGGACGGTGGAAGTGGACGGCCGGGGCGGCGGCGCCGTCGACTCGCCGCCGGCCGGCTCAATTTCTTGGAGGGGAAACAGTCAGTTGTAAACTAACGACCATGCAAGCCCATAGCCCATTAGTTTCCCGCAAACATAACATGGGCCTTTGGCCACTACCGAAGTAGGCCCAAAATCCGTCTCAAATTGAAAAGCCAGCCGAAAGCTTTCATAGGCTCACGGGAGAAAAAAAGGCAAATTGAGCTCAGTATGAAACGAAGAAGACAATCCCCTCGAAAAGAATAGAGGACCCTCTCAAAAATAATGAAGAAGAAGAAGAATAAGACATAAAAGTGAAATGTACGTCATGGATCCGTGAGGATATAAGAAGAAAGGAGAAAAAATAAAGATGCACAAACCTTGGAGGCGGCGGAGAAGGCGACCCGCCACGCCATGGAGGACGTTGCACGTTGCTCGGCCAAGAAGCAGGATAAGACTTGGTGGAAAATATATTTTTCTCTCTAGATTTTTTCGTCCTAAGTACTGTACATACGTGCTTCTTGTTCATCAACTCTCCAGACTATAGAGAGGGTCATCACGCATTCACGCACGTGTGTAGGTATGTGTGTATTTATACACAAGCATGCATCGCGAGACTTGACTAGGGCCCAAGTTGATTAGCAAACACGTACGTGCTCCCTTCTTACATCGTGTCTTCCAAGCACTACGTAGTACGTACGCCTCAGCTCGCCTATCTAGCTAGACCATGTATGGTAACAACAAATATACCTTAACATGATAGCCTTTACTTGGAATTTACAAGGTTTCAGCTGAAAATGTATATTGCCTTGTGAACCAAGTGCGTACATGTGTGTGCCATTCCTCGTATAGGCATGTCCTGCTTGGGAGAGGGGTTGAATTTATTTGCGTCGACAAACTTGACGTACGGTCGTCTCACTCACTAACTATTCGATTGTAAATCTGGGTCATGTCTTAGTTCCTGGGTACATTTGTTGGCATTCCTTGTTTAGGCATGCATGTCCTGCTTGGGAGAGGGGTTGAATAAATTGCCTCGACAAAGTTGACATACGTACGGTCGTCTCGGAAGCGGGAGATGACTAAATACACTACTATACATAGTAGTGGAGATCAGATTAGGCATAAAAGGTTTCGTGGTGTAGTTGGTTATCACGTCAGTCTAACACACTGAAGGTCTCCGGTTCGAACCCGGGCGAAGCCATATTTTTTGTTGTTTGCAGCTTCATTTTGCCTAGTTTATTTATTTCCGAGCTCTTGTGTTTTTGTGACGAGTCGTGTGAAAATTACAGGCAAGCTTATGCGGTCCTCCTCTTTACCAGCTGACGCAAAATTGAATTCTTCTTACATGGAGGGAGTACCTGCAGCTTGCACTTGGTCTGAGTTAGGAAAACATTCCTATTGAAACTAACAGTTCGGAGATGCTGAATAGATGGCTCGTGCTTGTTATTACTATCCCCAAACCCTATTTTATTATATGTAAAAAGTTTATAAGACTAAAAAGTGGAAGAGATGGCTCGTGCTTGTTAGTACCTGCAGCTTGCACTTGATCTGAGTTAGGGAAACATTCCTGTTGCAACTAACAGTTCGGAGGTGCTGAAGATGGCTTGTGCTTGTTATTACTATCCTCAAACCCTATTTTATATGTATAAAATTGAACACTAAAAAGTGGAAGAGATGGCTCGTGCTTGTTAGTCTTACGTCCTGTGTCCTTGACGACTAAGCATATTTCCAACTGCATGCCGTAAACGAACCAATTATATCTGCTTTGGACAGAAAATGGGTAAAACCTCATTCTAGCTGTCCGAAGCAAAGTGACCAGCCTATCCGCATCGATGTTTCCAGCCCAAGTTTGGACGCAAATGCGTCAGCGCGAATCCATCGCGGACGTAGTTTGTGTCCGCGTCCTCCCGCCTTGGGGCCGCCTGCTGGTGGGTGAGCGGTCTGCATTGCTTCCGCGCCTGCATAAGCCGTAGGGCTGCCCCGCTGCGCGCCATTGATGGCAAGCTTCGACTTCAGTGGCCGCGCTAGGATTGTCGCGCAATGTGCTCGGTTTCTGCGCCGCATCAATGGCACGCGCTTGGAGTCTTGCACCTGAAATGAAAGGCCGCCACTCACCTGCTTTTTTAAGGGAACATGCGGCCTCACAGCCATCATCCCCTACTTTGCCCACATTCCCACCATCAGCCCTACCCGTTTCCCAGTATGTTGGCAGCTTCGAGAACCCACCATGGCAAGAAGGCCTTTCCATGGAGTCGAAGAAGCACGACGACGAGGTCGGGTCGGCATCGGCGAAGCCAATGAATCCACGCAACCGCGCAGTCGTCCATATCACTTTATAGCTCACTTGCTTGTTGTTATTTTTAATGAATGAACCTTGTGAACTTTGTGCGACAATAAAAAAAGAAGCAAATCAACAAACTCCAAAGTCCATGTTAGCTTTATCACCTATATGCTCGAGGACGAGTATAGATTAAGCTTTGGGATGTTGATGCATGTAAAATGCATACATGAACTTTGTAGTTTATTGTGTCAAAATTATTATTATTATGCAACTTGATTATATTTATTGGTTTTAACCTAGTTGCAAAAGTGAAGTTATTGTCTTATACTTTTGTGTATGAAATATGGAACGAAACGGCTCATTATGGTGAAATCTGGAGTTTCCCGGAATCTGTCACTTCAGAAGACTTTTCAAAGATTGCCACGTAAACCCCCGAAGACGTCGTCCAATAAAAAAGTTTCAAACCACAAAGTTGTAGGAACTATTCTGTTCATGCTTCTAGATACAAAATTCGTCCCAAAAGGCCTACGGAAGTCATCCTAGATCCCAATTAGTGCTGACTCCAGATGCAGTTTCGGGATTCCGAAAGTTGCTGACGTGATTGACACAAACTCTTGCCATACTTGATGGATTTGGCCAAGCCATGACTTTATGGTCTCATAAAGAACACGGGGAGTCCTAGGAAGGTTCTAGAGGTGCCTAAGAGCCCTTGGATCAAAGAGGCATCAATCTCATGGCCTAGATTGCATCTGTACCACCATATATTAAGGGGAAACCCTATTTTTGGAGACAACGACCCATAACCTCTAAAATCCTCCCCCTTGACAGTCGCCAAGGAGGGGAGAAGCTCCTAAAGATCAGCACCATGGCCAAGGAAGATGAAGGCACAAGGATCCTCCGCCCCCCAGGGCAGCCGCCTCCTAGGAGGGGCGTCGGGGCACCGCCGCCTCCTCCACGCCGGAGCCGCCTCTCCCCCTTGGGGAGGCTCATATCCATAACCATCTACATCAACTCTCCATCACCCCCCATTATAATCTCTTGGTAAACATGGTGCATGATGCAATATATTGTTTTTCCATGCTCTATTGTATCTCTATATATGTTGATGTTTGAGTAGTGACTTGTTTATGGCAATTATGATATAGTTTGTTGTTGTCTCCATGCAAGTATATGTTATCTTCTATGATGATCTTGTTGTACTAACATATGAGTGCACACATATGTTGGGGGATGCACAAAGTTTTCACCATTGCATGTTGACATGATGAGGGATAACCGGAGTCTGATAGAAACTAAATCTCAAGTCTTAAAGATACATGTTGTATTAATTTACGGTTAATCAATGGGGGTATTATCATGGGGACGTTAGATATACATGCGGTGGCTGGACTTTATGTCTTAATAATTCCCTTGTTTGCTCTTAATTTACCTTGGGATCAATCACTAGGGGCGTATTTGCTCATGTATATGGCTACACCTATTCATGGCTCCTCCTTAGAATAAACAATAAAAGACTATCGTTGTGCTTCACTAATTGTGACAACCAACCAAATAAAATAGCAATTTGCCTAAGCACTTGCTCCCTTAGGTTATCCACCTCCACTTCACTAGCATCATTTTACTTGCACTACTTTACCAATAGTATTTGCTTCCAGAAACTTTACTGTTTTCTAGTTAGTACGAAAAACAACCACGCATAGAGTATAGTTCCTAGCTTTGCATAGAAGGACATACAAATGGGTTATATGGCTTTAGAGAATAGATAGTTTACCTTTAGCTCCTCGTGGGTTTGACACTCAAATACTTATCAAATTGTACTACAATGTTCTCCTACACTTGGCAGTTATCAATGATTTGAAGAGAAAAATGTGACTTTTTCCCCGTTGGGGCTACTCCCTTTTCCATTACTATTGCATAATGGAAATACATAGTTCGATCAAACTTTTGGCAAGTAAGAAAGGAAAAAATTAAACCCTAGTTCACTCTGTGTGGTAGGAAACCCCGTTGTTTGCTCTTCAATGTCGAAGACCAAACCACGGGGGAAAAATCTACCCTACACTACAACCCACATCACAAGAAATCCTTGAACAATACATACATGAACCCAACAAGACAAAAGCATATTTGAGGATGGAACATCCGCGTAAGAGCATATCAGACATGGAGGTGCATTCAAGAGCCACCGTTGGTGATCAACATCACCCCCCTCCTCGCCGAAGAGGCGCCAGTCATCGAAGTGTCGGAGTGAAGGATGACGCCTGCTGCAACTACTGATCAGCGCGATTCTTGATTCTTCCTCCATCTTCACACCTGTAGAGCCCTGCCCAGTAATGTAAAAAGGAGCAGATCTAAGGTATTGTCACCAAAGGAGATCGAACCACAACCTTGTCAAAGTGATTTTGTTCCTGACACTCCATATCCCCCAGCAAACAACAACAATGGATTATTATGCGTATAATGCAATCGATGGCAGTGGACTCGACCATCGCAGGTAGTCGTCCCGTGCATCTCCAAGCATACTGTATGCAAGTATCCGGAGGGTGACTGTGCACTTCAAAATAGTGGAGAAATCAAGCAAACCGACATCGTCTCTCTTCAGCTTGAAGTAGTCGATCTCCCGCATATTATCTACAATCTTCAGAAAAAGCTTCCTACTCATACTAAAACGGTGGCGGAAAATGACATCGTGGCGCAAAGAATCATCGGCGAAGTAGTCGGCATAGAGAATGTAGTAGCATTCCATCTCTGTGTCGGCTTGCTCTTGCGGCGCCCGACGCGGAACCACCAATCCTCGGCTTATCCTCCTCGGCGATCATGGCCAGGAGAGCGACGAGGATCGGCAGATGCTCCTCTCGTCGCCCACGGCTTCCCTCGCCACAACGGCGACATCGACTTTCTCGTCCAATAGAGGAGTGATCATCTCCTCATCGTCGGAGTCCATCGCCTTGGCAATCCGTTGAGCACCTCGCGTGCAAGGTGGACGCGGGGAACGAGACGCGACTGGCGGCGTGGGACGACGGTGTGCTAGGCGACGCGGTAGAGTGGGGGAGGGAAAAAGTATATTCGAGCGGCGAAGGAGTGTCTATTGGAGACTACCGGCCAACGACAGCGAGGGGTGGTTGCGGCGCTGATCTGGCTCTCGGGAAACTATCATGGGGGTGGGAGGGCGAGATTGGAAGGGTTTGTGGGAGTCTCGCTGACAGGGTTGGTCCGCGGTGTTATTTTGTCCATTTCGTGCCCCCGCCAGTCTCCGTGTATTGGGTTGGGCGTGAGGGTGCCGGATAAGTTGAGACGTTATTTCGCGGCACCCCCTATTTTTATGTTTTTGGACCTATCAGATACTCTTATACTACTATTAATTTGGGATTATAAATGTTGACACTTTTTTCTATGTAGTTATTCAAATTTTGAAAATTTTAACTTTATCAAAATATTATAAGCATCTTATTTTGGGATATAATAGAGGGAGTACTCCACTATGCATTGCGAATCCAACCGGGTATCCTGTCCCGCCAACCCCGCCCACCCAGAACCGGCCGCGTGTCTACCCCAAGCCCAAATACACGACCGGCCGCCGTAGGGGATCCCCACCCCACCGTCGCAGTAGGTGTACGGGTTACTCCCCCATCTCGCTTCCACGCGGGCCCCACCAAAACGTTCCCCATCACCGCGATTTATTTTCCTCCGATTTCGCGGTGGCAAGCCAGCGCCACACTAGCCAAGCTGAGCTGAGCTGAGCCACCTCCTGAGGTCGATCTCAACAATGGCGCCCAGGACCACCTCGTCGGGGCCCTAGATCCGCAACCCTGCGTCCATGGCGGACTACGCGGGCCGCCACCTCCGCCGCCGCGCCGGCTGGTGCTGCTCCTTCGCCGGCGTGCCCCAGAGCCCCGACCACCACCACCACCGCTCCCTCCCCTCCGCCGCCGCCGCCGCCCCGGCAGGAGTCGTCGTCGGCGGCGCCGGCCCGCGGAAGCAGCAGCAGCTACCGCCCATCCCGAAGTCGCCCTCCTCGTTCCACAGCTCGCCGTCGTCCAAGCTGGCGGGCCTCATCGACTACCCGCGCCGGATCCTCTCCCCGGGCCGCGTCTCCCCCATCGACCCCGACGCCGACCCGCAGCTCCCGCTCCCGCCGCCGCAGCAGCCGCAGCCGGCCCCGTTCGTGGCCGTGCGGGAGGAGGAGCGGGAGGAGGAGGGGCTGGATCTGAGGCTGTGCCTGCGGGGCCGGGACGGGGGCTGCGTCGTCGTCATGGAGCTCGACTCCGCCGTGCTGTGCCAGAGCAGCGCCTTCTTCGCCGCCATGGCGCCTGCCGCCGCCGCCGCCGGCGGAGGCGGCGGGGGCGGGGGCGGGGGCAAGAGGATCGAGGTGGACGGGGTGGACAACGTGGCGGCGTTCAGGGACGCCGTCGAGCTCATGTTCGAGGCCGACCCGATGCGGTGGCTCGCCAGGGCCGGCGTGTCTCGGGCCATCGGTGTCCTCGAGGTCAGATGCATTTCCTTTCCTGCCATTCCCCTTCCTTTCCTGCTCGCTGCCCAGTTCAGTCCATCTGACCATGGCCGTGTGGTTGCATAAATGCTGTTCGTCTGAAGCACATTGCAGTTTTCATACACTTCAAATTGATTGACCAATCGACTAATTGTGCTGAATCTTTAGTAGTGTGATGGTAAATCGCTCATGTTTTAAATACTCTGTTTAGTAGTAGTAACCAGTTTTTGAGCTTCAGCCTGTTGTATAGAAATGCAAGAAATTGAGTATGCATACTAGAGGTTGTATTTCCTTTTTTGTGCTATATATGATTGTATACCAAAGTCACTGGAATTATACAGACCTTCCATCATATAATGTTTGTGAGAAGCCACATTTCTTATGGTAGGAGTTCCACTGACATAATAATCTATGTTGCAAACATTGTCTACCTAATGAGCCACTGTCGTGGTCCTATCCGCTGAGGGTAATTATGGGAGGACGAATCTATAATGTGTGTGTGGATAGGAAGTTAGCCTGTTTGGTTTATAGTAAGTCAACACGACAACATAAAATCTCTGATCAATGAAGGAAGTATCAGAAGTCCACTAATCTTGGCAGTACAAAAAATATGTACTGAATGTTTGCAACATAGATTATTATGTCGAATTAAATTTACTGTTGACAAAAGTACATTTGTTAGGTGACACATGGGTCCTTAAGCTGCTGCCACTTACTCTGCACACTGTTTATATACAACCTATTGTAACACAGTATTTCCTGGTGGTCTCCATTTAAATAGCGTGATACCAATTACAGGGCAGGTCTGCATTTGTACCACACCATCAGGAGGGTTCAAATGCCCACTAATACTTACCAAGATAACCTCATTGTATTTCTTTTTAGTTATTCTTTCTGGTATAACTCTCAAAGAAGATTATATAGTTTCAGTGGCATCTCATAATGGGACTGAGAGATGTTATGTTTTGAATTACAGGTGGCTTCCTCTATTATGTTTGATAGAGGGATCAGATCATGTTTGGAGTATATTGAAGTGGTTCCATGGAATGAGAATGAGGAGGAGAAGCTAAAGAGTGTCTTTGCTAGATGCACTTTCGATGAAGCATTGTCCAAAGATGTATTGGCGAGACTGCGACCACGAAACAAGAGCAGCTCGGAAGACCTGACAATTCAGCTCATCCAGTCCGTCACTAGCAGCACAAACAATGGTGCGAGAAAAGATATGCAATCTTTGATCAATGGTCTTCTAAGCAAAAGCTCGGTGTATCAGAAGGATTTGTCTGGATTAAGCAAGGGGAGCCTTTACCAGATTTGCTGTTCCTGCCTGAACTTACTGGTTGAACTATTTAAGGAAGACTCGGAGCCAAAATACCACCCACATGGTGTGCTGAAAGTTACGAACAGTAAGACTAAGATTGAAAGAGTGAGCAAGCAGAGTGAGAACCTCAACTGGCTATTCGAGATTCTTGTAAACAATGACATGGCAGAGAATTTCGTTGAGCTGTGGGCTAATCAAGACGAACTTGTCAGGATGCACGATCAAGCATCACCGATGTTCAGGTACGAGCTAAGCCGGATATCAGCAAACATCTTCATCGCCCTCGGGGGAGGCAAAGTGCAGTGCCCAAGTGATCTGAGAAGCCAGCTGTTCCGGGGATGGTTCACGCCGATGCTAACGGACTTTGGCTGGCTCCAGAGGTGCTCCAAAGGGCTGGATACGAGAGTGCTGGAGGAGAGCCTGGGGCAAGCCCTCCTCACCCTCCCACTCCAGGAACAGCAGAGCTTGTTTGAAGAATGGTTCCAGTGCTTCGCGTCGAGCGGCACGGAATGCCCAAACCTTAGTAAAGCATTCCAGGTATGGTGGAGAAGGTCATTTGTTAGATCGTGGGTAGAGCCCTGCGGCAGCAGTTGATGAGATAGTACTTGGTTCCCACGAGTTGTATAAGTATGTGTAGCGTGTGTGTATGGTTGTAAGATAAGAAATTCTTGTTAGCCCGTAGAGTTGGTATTTTTCTTCATAATCTTGGTTCAGTTCTTCCCACTGTATGCACTAGCAGTCAGTAATAGAAATATAGAATTGCTGCTGCGAACAACAATTCTATTGCCAAGAATTGACATCAAGTGGAGATAGCTTCATACTCCTAGTACATATTGTAGTGGCAAGTTGGTTCGTATTTGCCTGAACATGGCATCACTTTACATGACCTTATTGCTGGAAAAATACAGGTACAGTTATAGTTAAGCACTTCAGCCAAACATTTAGACAGTAGGATTTGTGCTATGTAGCAGACTAGCAGCTATGTACAATACAGAATGCTCTCCTTGAGTTCATCAGGACACAGATTCTAGCAGCCGATCTTGTTGCCGTGGGCGTAGCGAAGGCCATGATCTTCAGGCTGGGCATCTATGTCGAGCCAGTGACAGTCCTGGAAGGCGCACATCCCGGAGGCTTGCAGCGTCTCGCTAACATCCCGAGGCTGGACAAAGTATGGCGTCCACGCCGGTGTGCCGTCCTCGAACGAGTTGTGGGTGAGCCGGCGGAGGCCTGAGCCGTCGATGTTGATGCTGAAGATCTCCCCGTAAGGCTGGTAATGGTGCGGGTTGGAGATGGGCTCGGCAGAGACGGCAGCGAGGTCCGAGGTGAAGACCAGGCTCTTGGAGTCGGGGCTGAACCAGGGGTGGTTCGTCCTGCCGGCGTCGGCGCTGTGCACCACCCGCCGCAGCCCGGTGCCGTCCGGGTGGACCATGTAGATGCTGAAGCTGCCGCCACCCGGGTTGTGCCGGTCGGAGGCGAAGGCGATCCACTCGCCGTCCGGGGACCAGTTGCACATGGTGTCGGACCATGGGCCGTCGGTGAGGCGGCGGATGCCGCCGGCCTCGCCGTCCTCCGCGTCCATGATGTAGAGGTTCTTGTGCCCGGACCTCCCCGAGCGGAAGACCAGCCACTTGCCGTCCGGCGACGGGGACGGGAACGCGTTGTTCTTGCCGCCGACGGTGAGCTTCTTGATGGCGACTTGGGAGGAGTTGTCGCCGTCGTCGTCGCCGAGGGACACGGCCACCACGTCCACCTCCGTGCTCTCGCTCGCGAAGTCCGGCCCGACGCTGGTGTACACGACGCCTTTCCTCTTCCAGTCCCACGACGTGGGGAAGGCGTTCCCGGAGAAGATCTTCTTGCGTCCACCGGAGCCGTCGGAGTTGACGACGTACAGCCCCGGGAGGCCGACGAAGGCGATTTGCCTGCCGTCGGGCGAGAAGGAAGGGTAGGAGCCGTCGATCCTGAAGAGCGAGAAGGCGTCCGGCGCCGGGCTCCTGATGCTCTCGAGCAGCAGCGGCGGCGAGCCCCCGTTCCCGCTGCCCCGGCAGCGATGGTACCCGACTTGCGCGCCGTCCGGCGACACGAACGGGTTGAAGTGGTGCGCGCGCGGCGCCACGGGCCTGGTGACCTCGAAGTAGGTGCCGGAGGTCAGGTCGATCACCTCGATGTGGCGGTAGTCGGACCCCGGCCGCCTGGTGGCCACCGCCACGAGCCCCGGCGCGCCGGGCGAGGCGGCGGGCGTGAAGGCGTGGAAGCCTGGTGGCGTGATCCGCTCGACGGAGGTAGAAGAGGGCGCGTCGTGGGAGATGGCGATCCTGGCGCGGTACACGCCGTACCAGCCGTGGGCGTCGCGGCGGTGGAAGAAGAGCGTGGCGTCGTCGGCCCAGCACGGCCAGCCGGCGTCCTGGACGAGCAGCGTGCGGCGGGAGCCGTCGGAGGTGCGGAAGACGTAGAGGTCGGTGCGGAGGTCCTGCACCTCGCCGGCCCACCCGTCGGCGCCGGGCGAGGCCGCGGCGGTCCAGTCCCCCGAGGGCGAGACGGCGGGGCTGAAGTCCGCGATGCCGGGCGGGGTGAGGCGGCGCGGCGTGTGGGCGGGGGAGTGGGGGATGCGGGCGGAGTAGACGGCCGCCCAGCTCCGGCGCGGGGCGGGGGAGGGGAGCGCCGTGGAGACGTAGACGAGGCGGGAGCCGTCGCGGGTGAGGGTCGGGCGGTCGCGGAGCGCGGCGGGGTCCGACCAGGGGAGCAGCGGCGTCGGAGGGGTAGAAGGTGAGTCGTCGTCGAGCTGGAGGGCCTGGCGGCGGGAGGTGGGGGGTTTGGTGATGGGGGAGAGGTAGAGGTTGTGGGAGCCGTTGCGCTCGGAGACGAAGAGCAGGGCGTCGGAGGATGGGGCGAAGTTGCCGTTGTAGTTGACCGAGATGCCGTCGGTGAGGCGGAGCTCGGCTGAGGTGGAGGAGGAGAGGGCGAGGTGGTTGAGCGGGAGGGCGAAGATGTCGAAGGCGTAGCGGCTGCGGCCGAGCGTGGTGAAGACGATGGTGCCGGCGGCGGCGGAGAGCGCGGGCGAGGGAGCAAACAGGAGGAGGAGCGCGACGAATAGGAGAGCGGCGCGGCGGCGAGCCATGGCGCGGCGGCGAGTCCACGCGGGTGTGGTCGTGAAGCTGTCAAGTTTAGTTACAGTGGAAATCGATAGTGAACGAGTGGCTCGAGTGTCGCAATGAGCGCGAAAGCAGCGATGAGCCGATGAGATCCAGGTCCGTGTCCATCCATCGGGAAGCATCGCCCTGAACACGACGTGCTGTACGTCCTGCCACGAGGTGGGCAATGTGGGGAATGCAGCAAAGCTTTTTTTTTGAGATCAGAATGCAGCAAAGCTGACGATAATGGAGTAGCACAATTTTCTTCTCTGACGATAAAGATTGAGAATAATTTTCACCTCACCACAAGAAAACCATCGCGGACCTGCTGTACTCTACTCCCTCCAATTGACTCTTATATGGCTATATCTAGAACTAAAATGTGTTTAGATACATCCATATTAAAGTCAATTAATATGAATCAGGGAGTACTATATTTCTGAAAAATACAACGATGCTCAATACGCTTGATCTCGTCACTCTTTTTTTTGAACAGGGAAGGCCCCAAAGGGCCCAGAAGCTCTGTTAGTCGGTAGGCCCAATTACAAAGAGGATCCTGGCTAGTACAAAGGAAGCACATAAGTCCTGCAAAATTGCAAGAAGGACCTGACAAAGATAAAATGAAAAGCAATCAAGTCCTTCTCCACCGCGTCGTTGACTGGATCTCGAGCCGGTGACGCCGGGGACTACGCCACTTGGTTCGCCGTCAGGATGGGTCGCCATGCCGAGATCGAAGATCCTCCGCAACAGCACAAAGGTCTGGAGGAAGTAGAATCTCCTCGGAGCAGCTTCGTCCGAGGTGTGGAGAGGCCCCCTTGGCCAAGGATAGCGGTGGCTATGCACGCCGACGCTTGGAATCCACCGCAGCTTGAGCTTCTTAGCATCCCACTGCCGTCGAAGCTCCGCTTCCTGCCTCACCTCCCTACTGATTCTCCCCTCACCACCACAGCCGTCCAAAGGAAGAAGAAGGGAGGGATGCAGCAAATCAGAAGCAGGGACGGCCAACTCCTTTGCTGGTTTGGGCGGGCCAGAGTCGCATCACCACCTCCCCTCGCCTCCATGGCCGGCCAAAGAGAGCATTGCGACCGGAAGAGCCATCACCGGTACAGAAGATGTTGCGCTGGCCCAACCCCCCGCCACCACGGCCGGCCAGAGAGGAGGGCGCAACTGAATCGAACTGCACCTGCAAGAGAACACACACGGCGATTTTATTCGACGATGCTGTGGCCACCACCACCAGTTCCAAATCCGTCCAGAGGAGCTCGAACAAGGCGAGGATGAGCCCTAGATTCCAGATCTGGCCACACCGACCTGGACCAGCACCTACTCTAAACCTACCACTCTCGGCATAACGCCAACTACCGGCACCATGCCGAACCCTAACCCTAGTATTTATAGAGTGAACTCCGGCGCCTCCCCCCGCCTCCCTTGACCGATATCGCCATCGAGTCTGGCTTCGGTTTGGCCCGGCGAGAAGAAGTCCTCAATCAAATATTGTAGCGAAGAGAGAGAAGGAGAGGGGGGAATGAGCCATGACATCTCGTCACTTAGAGCATCTCAACGGGCCTTCTCCAAGCTTGCTTCTTCTACTACTCGAGGGTGTTGCGGCCTCACATCGTTGAGCTTGACATAAAACCCCCGGTGGCAACATTCCTTGTACGCAACTTTCCTTGTACTCCTCGGAGAGTCGGAGTTCCGGGTGAGCTTGGAGCGTTGCTTCTAGCCCCCCGTGGTCTGATAACCTTCAACGATCTCGCCGAGGTACCAATGTTCCTTTGTGATACCGAAACCTCGACATCTGGCGCGCCAGGTAGGGGGCTAAAGAGCGCCTCATGTTCGCCATCAACATGGCCGACGCTCGGAGCCAATGCGCGCTGCGCTGCAACGCCATAAGGGTTCAGTATGTGCCTGCTGGCGGACCACCACCTTCATCCGGCAGGGACGCCGCGTCTTCGTACCTCCCTTCGCGGGAGTAGGGTGACTCCTGATGGGTTCGTTGCATGGAAAACAAAAAATTTCTACCGTGAATAAAAACAAAACCAAGATCCAATTTAGGAAGAGCCAAGATCTAATCTACGAAGATCGAACCAACGAGAGAGATTGGAGACTAACCCTCGAAGATCCAAAGCCTTACGAGATCAGATCTTGTTGTTGATGTAGTCGATCGTCCCGGTGCTGCAGTCCGGCAGGACTTCTGTACTCGGTCGTGCGTACGGTGTCGATGAAGTCCTTCCTCTCCCCGTTCCAGTGGGCAGAGGAGGTGTGGTAGATCCCCTTGGAATCCCAGCAGCACGGCGGCGTGGTGGTGGTGGTGGAGGAGAAACTCTGCAGGGCTTCGCCTGAGCCAGAGCAGAAGGTATGGTGGAGGAGAGGGGACGGCCAGGGTTAACGGATTAGGGAGGGCTGCGCCCCTGCCCCTCCTCCTTTATATAGGGGGAAGGGTCGGTTGGGGTGGCCCCCCACGCCCCAATCCCATCTAGGGCTGGCGGCCAAAGAGGGAGGGGGAGATCTCTCCCGCCCCCAAGGCTTCCCCCCTACGATTTTGGGAAACCCTAGAGGGGTGGCCGGCCGGGGCCTTGATGGCTTGGTGCGCCTGTCCCATTAGGGCAAGGAGCACCCCCTCAGCCCATGTGGCCCCTCCTAGGGTCGTGGGCCCACAAGGGAACCTCCGGAACCTTCTAGAACCTTCTCGATATTTTACCGGAAAATCCCAAACTTTTTCCGAACCCTAGAAATTAACTTCCCTTATATGAATCTTATTCTACGGACCATTCCGAACCTCCTCGTGATGTCCTGGATCCCATCCAAGACTCCGAACAACATTCAGCCTCCATCTCGTATTCCGAATCTACTTATACGACATCGAACCTTAAGCGCGTCACCCTACGGTTCGTGAACTATGCGGACATGATCGAGACTCCTCTCTGATCAATAACCAATAGCGGTACCTGGAGATCCATAATGGCTCCCACACATTCAGCGATAACTTAGTGATCGATTGAACCATTTACATACGATACCGATTCCCTTTGTCACACGATACTTTACTTGTCCGAGGTTCGATCATCGGTATCTCCATACCTCTTTACCGACAAATACTTTTTACTCGTACCGTGGTATGTCATCTCTTGTGACCTTGTCACATGCTTGCAAGCTAATTAGACGACATTCCACCAAGAGGGCCCAGAGTGTATCTATCCATCATCGGGATGGACAAATCCCACTCTTGATCCATATGCCTCAACTCATACTTTCTGAATACTCAATCCCATCTTTATAACCACCCATTTACGCAGTGGCCTTTGATGTAACCAAAGTACCCTTCCGGTGTAAGTGATTTACATGATCTCATGGTCGAAGGACTAGGTTACTATGTATCGAAAACTTATAGCAAGATAAACTTAATGACTTGATCTTATGCTACGCTTATTTGGGTGTGTGTCCATTATATCATTCACCCAATGACATAATCTTGTTATTAACAACATCCAATTTTCATGATCAGGAAACCATGATCATCTATTAATCAACAAGATAGTTTTACAAGAGGCTTACTAGGGACTCTTTTCTGTTTACATAACACACATGTATCAATATTTCCGGTTAATACAATTATAGCTTGGGATGCAAACATTTATCATAAACACAAAGATATAATAATAACCACTTTATTATTGCCTCTTGGGCATATCTTCAACAGTCTCCCACTTGCACTAGAGTCAATAATCTAGATTACATGGTAAGGTACCTAACACCCATGGCATTCTAGTGTAGGTCATGCTTTTCTCTAGGGAGAGCTTTAGTCAATGGATCAACCACATTTAGATCTCTGTGTACTTTGCAAAACTTTATGTCACCATCTTCGACATACTTGCGTATTACATGAAAACGCAGCTTGATATGCTTCAGCTTCTTGTGCGACCTTGACTCTTTTGCATTGGCTATGGCACCCATGTTATCCCAATAGATGGTCAATGGTTCCAATGCACTAGGAACCACACCAAGATCAGTAATGAACCTCTTCATCCATATCGCTTCCGATGAAGCCTCCGAAGCCGCTATGTATTCAGATTCAGTTGAAGATTTCTTCACCACACTCTGCTTGGCACTCATCCAGCTTACTGCAGCACCATTCAATATAAACACGTACCCAGACTAAGAATTAGAGTCATTTGGATCAGTGTTCCAACTAGCATCGGTGTAACTGGTTACACCGAGCTCTTGGTCACCTCCATAAAAAAGAAACATATCCTTAGTCCTTTTCAAGTACTTCAGGATATTCTTGACCGCTGTCCAGTGTTCCATTCCTGGATCACTTTTATATCTGCTAGTGAAACTAACAGCATGTGCGGTACACAGCATGGCATACATGATAGAGCCTACTGTGGAGGCATATGGGATCTTGTTCATCCTCTCTCTTCTGATATGGATATCCAGGCGTGGTACACTAGGACAACCATTGATACGAGGATTAAGTCTAAGGTTGTACCATTAATTGTATCGTAGTATTATTATTAGGGAATAATGTAGCCAGGTCATGTGGTGGGACATCTAGGGTTTTTAAGTTGTGTCTGTTTGACTTGGGCCTGTCCAAGTCGAACTAGGTTAGGCCTAATAGGGGCTGGCCGGCTACCTCTCCCTCATATAAGGAGAGGGCACGACTAGGGTTAGGGTTAGCTTTGGTTGAATCTTGTAATCCTGAAGCTCATCACCAGCCCTGCGGGGTTGGCTCCTTGACGATGTCTCGCACGTTCGTTTAGGTATCTATCAATAAAGATATGAGAGTTCTTGAGTTGTCAAGGGTAATTATGTGTACTTGGGTATCCTTGAATCTGTCAAGGGAGTTCAAGATCTATCGGTCCTATGGATCATCAAGGTGCATCGTGAAAGATCGGGACAACAACCCTTATCATGTGGTATCAGATTGCTAGGTTGATCACGGTGAAGATTGCTTTGTTGCTCGGTTGTTTCTGCTCGGTTGCCGTGGCTACCATTGGGTACGTCGCCGCCATGTTGTTGGTGAAGATCGAGGAGGAGGAAGTGGGCGGCAAGGAAGAGGAAGGAAAAGTGCTGCAGAATCTCTTCCACGACAGGTTTTCGTCGGAATTCTGTGCCGCGGCAGGAAAAATCGCGAGGAACAAGTTGTTTCCGTCCGGCGGCCGACGCCAAGACCCGGCGGACCGGGCCTACAACCGGCCGGTCCGGTCACACGGCCGGCAGACCGGGCCACAAACCGGTGGATCCGGGGCCCCGACCGGCCAGACCGGCTGCCAGACCGGGAGGACCGGCTCAAACCGGGCCCAGAACCGGTGCCAGCCGGGCCACTATACCAGTGCGCAGGGACGTATCACCTGGCCACCAGGCCGGCAGACCGGGCCTCAGGCCGGTTCATCCGGCGCCCAGGCCGGTGGGACCGGGCTCATGGCCGGCCGTTCCAGGCGTGCAGTCTGGCAGTACAGGCGTTCAGACCTGCAGCGCCGCTTATGCTGCTGCTGTTTGTTCGTCGCGGAGTGGAAGAAATTTTGCTCTTCAAGGAGGAAGACGTTGGTGTTTCAGAAGGGTGCATACTCAGGTGTTTTCAAATTATTTGGATCTAAGGCAGACATGAATTTGTTCTGTTTGTTTTGGGTGATATGTGTGGTGCGCTTTAGTTGCATTTGGAAGGATACTTGTGTCTTCAATCAGGTTGATGGCGTCGAAGACCAAATGGCGCCAAGGACAAGTCAAGCTAGTCGAGAGGGAGGATGTGGTGTGGAAGACTAGTGAGGCTTGGGGATGAAGATCGGCGATGTTGCTTATCTGACGCCACCCTTTTTCTAGCAGACCCTCACGCGTTGGGGACAACGCTTCTTGAAGAAGAGGGGGATGATATGGATATCCAGGCTTGGTACACTAGGACAACCATTGATACGAGGATTAAGTCTAAGGTTGTACCATTAATTGTATCGTAGTATTATTATTAGGGAATAATGTAGCCAGGTCATGTGGTGGGCCATCTAGGATTTTTAAGTTGTGTCTGTTTGACTTGGGCCTATGCAAGTCGAACTAGGTTAGGCCCAATAGGGGGCTGGCCGGCCACCTCTCCCTCATATAAGGAGAGGGCACGGCTAGGGTTAGGGTTAGCTTTGGTTGAATCTTGTAATCCTAAAGCTCATCACTAGCCCTACGGGGTTGGCTCCTTGACGGCGTCTAGGACGTTCGTCTAGGTATCTATCAATAAAGATATGAGAGTTCTTGAGTTGTCAAGGGTAATCATGTGTACTTGGGTATCCTTGAATCTGTCAAGGGAGTTCAAGATCTATCGGTCCTATGGATCATCAAGATGCATCGTGAAAGATCGGGACAACAATCCTCATCAAGGTGCAAACAGCCATCGCGTGAACTGCAAATGCCTACCGACGGAGCTATAATGGGCTAACGCAGGAGGATCCAACGACCGCCGCGAGAGCTACAAGGAGGCTACGGTGCGACGATCATCCGGTCATCTTCTCCGATGACTGTCATGGATCATGGAAGAGCGGCACTGGCGAGCCACTTGTGTGAAGCCTTTGGGGATAGGTAGGGGACTCCCCGCGAAGGCGTCGCTGCTGTTGCAAGCCAGAGGCCTCTTCTACGAGGAGCTTCTTCCTGGCGGCCAGCGGCGGTCACTGCTCCGGTGGAGCTTCCTGGCAGCAGGCACAACTTACGGTAGAGTTGCGCGTGGGACGGAGCGGATTTTATGCGAGCCATGCGGGAAGGGGGGGAATTTGCTGCAGCCAAACTTAGATCATGTGTTCTAGGCTAGAGAGAAAAGCACCCACGTGGTGGCCCATCTGATGATGCATCTCATGCGATCGAAACAGCTCCAAAGTCGGAGGATTTTCGCCCCAAGCCTTGGAAGATCCTCAACTCAGGAGCCAAAAGCACTTTTCGATAAAGTGGACTATATGTATATGTAAATGCAGAATATATTTTCTGCTGAAGAGATACATATTACTGCTACGGGCACGGCGTGACACCGTGCCAAAGGCTACTAGTTGAACTGACCAGCCGAGCACGGAGAGGGGAGGAGGACACACGAAACTGGGCAGCGGCTGACGTGCCTAACAAGAGGCCAGGGAGCCGGGGCAGCGGACGCGCCCTGCAACGTGAAGACGAAGGTTGCCGATCACCGGCTGTTGACGTGTATAAGTAGATTGCCTACCCCTTTCCATTAGTTCGGATTTTTGGTTCAAGTGGCTAGTGCATGAAAATCCTAACATGGTATCAGAGCCTCAGGTCTCGAGTTCAAATCCTGGCTTTCACAATTTATTCTAAAATTCCTAATTTATTCTAAATTCCCCGCAGCCTCTTGCCGTATGGTCCCGGCGCTGCCTCTTTGCCTCTCTACACGTGTTGACTTGTCTTCTCGTCTTTCCGTCAAACGTGAGAGGGGATGTTGACGTGTATAAGTAGATTGCCTACCCCTTTCCATCAGTTCGGACTTTTGGTTCCAGTGGCTAGTGCATGAACCTTAACACCGGCGATCGAGGATGTCGCGGACACGGCGTGACCGGCAGCGACCCAGCGCCGCGCCATGATGCACATCCAGCGTGAAGGTTAGCCGTCAGAGCTCTCCGCCACGCTGACAAGGTGCGGCATCGCACCGACGATGCCGACCATGACTGTGGAGGCCCTGCTTCTTCACGTCACCACAATCTGAGGCGAACAAGATCGTCTCTGTCGAGGAGGAGGCCACCACTGGAGCTTCCCATATGCAGCCCGTCTGCGTGCACCGGTATGTACATGGTGCAGTCCACCAGGGGAACAGACGCAAGAAACAAAGGACAGCGGACGAGACGCGCCTAACAAGAGAAGAGATCGGAGGCAGCAGACATCGGCTCAACGACGGCAGCCACGTACAGTGACGACGTGCCGGGCACATAGGCAGGAGGGTGGCGCAATGCAGAGCCCTTATGGAGCTCGCTGCGACGCCGAAGACCAGAAGCCATAGCGCTGAGAACGCCGTCCATGGCGACGCCACCAGCTGCGTGATGAACAAGATCATCTCCGTCGACAAGGAAGCTACCGTCGGAACCTCCCGTAGGCAGCCCATCGACATGCACCGGTGATGCCCGCGGCCGTAGAAATACAGGCCACGCCAAGGACAACACACACAAGAAACTCAAGGCAGCAGGGACGATGCGCCCATCAACGACGGCATCGAAGTATACACACGCCTAACGGTGGCAGCTGCGCCATTCCCACCCGGAGGCGGCGGGCGATACTCCGAACACACGCCATGGAGCCATGACGTGGAGCGCGCCCCGGAACTTGAAGACGGAGGTAGGCAAGCTCACGGAGACGGCGCTGGCGGCCTCGACGCTGAGCCGGGATGGAGAAGGACAAACAATGGAGCTCCACGCCGTCGGCCACAACGCTGGCGATAGGAAGCCCACACGACGTGCCCAGCATGGAGTTGACCGAAAATGCGTCTGACAGCCTCTCCAGCGGCGCGTTGCAAAGTGACCGGGCCTGCGGCAGGTTTGCGTCTCTGCGGACGCTGCGCGGACGCGCAAAGTGTCCGCTCGCGTCTCCACCGGGCCCGCCTGGCAGCAAGTCTGCATCGAGGGCATCGCTTCGGCGATCAGCGCTTCCGCGTCTGCTCCGCAGCCTTCGCCATCAATGGTGCGGTTGCCTGTTCTGCGCGCGCACTGGCGGGCGGCGGCTGGGCTTCTGCGCCGCCTTCAATGGCATCGTATCCCGCGCGCGGCCGTCCTTAAAAGTCCACCGGCCGCGTTCCTCCTTCGCCCACACCTCCATTCGCACCACCACCGCCGCATCGCCCTGGGGAAGAAGAACGACTTCGAGGCCTCCGGCAGCGGCAGCAAGAGGGTGCCACTCCCCTTCACGCTGGGGAGGCTCATGCACGTCAAATGGTTGCCGTGCGAGGCCTGGTCCGGCGTGCAACTGCCTGGTGGCTGGCGGCTCAGCTGCCGCCGGGTGCCCATCCCTCCAGTCCCTGCGTGCGAGCCTGATCGGAGCGCGGAGATCCTGCGAAGGAGGTGATGACGCGTAAAGCACACGCCCGTTGGGAACACCAAGTGGAAGGTGTGATGCGTACAGCAGCAAGTTTCCCTCAGTAAGAAACCAAGGTTTATCGAACCAGTAGGAGTCAAGAAGCACGTTGAAGGTTGATGGCGGCGGGATGTAGTGCGGCGCAACACCAGAGATTCCGGCGCCAACGTGGAACCTGCACAACACAACCAAAGTACTTTGCCCCAACGAAACAGTGAGGTTGTCAATCTCACCGACTTGATGTAACAAAGGATTAGATGTATAGTGTGGATGATGATTGTTTGCAGAAAACAGTAAAGAACAAGTATTGCAGCAGATTTGTATTTCAGTATAAAAGAATGGACCGGGGTCCACAGTTCACTAGAGGTGTCTCTCCCATAAGATAGCATGTTGGGTGAACAAATTACAGTCGGGCAATTGACAAATAGAGAGGGCATAACAATGCACATACATGACATGATGAGTATTGTGAGATTTAATTGGGCATTACGACAAAGTACATAGATCGCTATCCAGCATGCATCTATGCCTAAAAAGTCCACCTTCAGGTTATCATCCGAACCCCTTCCATTATTAAGTTGCAAAACAACAGACAATTGCATTAAGTATGGTGCGTAATGTAATCAATAACTACATCCTCGGACATAGCATCAATGTTTTATCCCTAGTGGCAACAGCACATCCACAACCTGTTGCGGTCAGAAACCCACCGGCGGGCAGCGACGGGCAACACCGTAGAGCCGGGAACAACTCAGGGCTGCGGCTGGCCCTGGTCCCTCCGAGCGACGGCCCGCAAAGCCTTCTCGCGCACACGTCCGATGCTGATGCAAGGGCGTGCCACCTGACCTATACCTGGTCGGGAAGGTGTTGGATGATGCCTCGCTTAGTTTCCTGCATGGCATACACGTAAACATTAAATACGAGCCTCGATCGGCTCTCGGGTTATCCCGTGAATCGGCTCAAAGAGCCGATCCACCCATGATTCGTACAAGGTGTACGAATATATGGTGGTCCTGCTTGATCAAGATAAAGCTAAAGCGATCTACGACGATTTAGGGTTTTCACCGCATAATCGGATCATCCTACTCACGATTGGGCCTCGCGCTCGCGTACGGTGATCGTGAGCCGATCCTAGACAGGGCCTAAAAACCAACACGAGGTTGATCCCCGGAACATCCTGTCTAGGGCTAGCAAACTACACCCTACACGCCGCTGGATCCTCCAACCCTTTGTAAGGCCTAACTATTGCAGATATTAAACTAATCCTTGAAGAACAAGGAGCAAGCCGTAACGGATCGGATCTACTAAACGATGATCAAGCGGGTGCCGCCCCTACACCTAAGATAGGTGTAAGGGCGGCTAGATGTATAAAGGTTGCACTACGACGAGCATATGATACGAAGAACAATGCTAACCCTAACACATCTAAGATAACTACGTTGCTCGCCATCAAAAAGGCTTCGATGACGAGCAACGCATGAACAACGTAATAAGCTTGTGCTTGCCTAGATCGCAAGATGCGATCTAGGCAGCATGGTGCTTACCAGGAGAAACCCTCGAGACGAAGGAGTTGGCGATGCGCCGAGATTGATTTGTGTTGAACGTTGGTTGTTGTTTATTCCATAAACCCTAGATACATATTTATAGTCCGGGCGACTTTCTAATCCAGGCGTGCACCTAACCGTGCACGGTAAAACTCTAACTTCTAAATTAAGATACGATCTACTATGTTACAGATACACGGGCAAACTAGCCCAAATTTGGTATAGAAGGCCGATTCATGTATTTCTTCCATGTATATTCTTCAAGCCCACCTCCAGTCGCGGCCCACCTCTGATCCGGTCAAATTCTGGTGATAACACATGCCCCCTGGTTTTGGAATTGATAATTCCAAAATCACCCTGCTTTTCTTCTTCGTCGGGTCATGTCGTGGCAGAGCAGAACTGCCGCAGAATCTTCCATCATTTCGCCTCGCCTCCTGGGCTTCTCTGCACGAATTGATAATTTCGGCATAACGTCCTCGAGAACCGTCATGGCATTAAATCTCCACTACACCTCCTTTATTTATCTGTGCCGAACGGTTCGCCACTTCATCCCCTTGCTCTGTTCTGTCCATCAGCGTCCAAAAAACCCTCTTCCCCTGTAGCAATGTCTTCCTCTTCCTCTTCCCCCTCAGGCCAATCCTCGTTGAAGAGCAAGCATGAAGACGACCTCCAATCCGAGGCAAACCCCATCTCCTCCGACAAGGAGGAGAAAAAAGGAGAAGTAGCGAAGACAACGGCCTCCCCCTCCGCCAGGCTCCCGCCGAAAAAGCGCTCCCGCACGTGGGCGGACAGCGAGGACGAGGATGATGGCGAGGAAGGAGAAGAGGAGGAGGAGGAGGATGATTCCTCCTCTTCCGCTGGGTACCCGCCGACGAAGCGCTTCCGCGCTTGGGCGGACAGCGAGGATGATGATGATGACGAGGAAGAAGAAGCTCCGGCCGAAGGCTGGGGTAGCAGCGGCGAGGAATTCTCCGGTAGTAGCGCCGACGGCGACGCCGACGATGATGCTAGCGAGGATTAGTAGTGTAGGATTAGTAGTTCCTGAGAAATCGGCTCTTCTTTTGCTGTTCTTCATTGTAAAAATCCTCTCTTATTAATGAAGAAGACTTTTCCTTAACTTGATTTTGCCGATTTCCCTTAGTGCTGATTCTGCCGATTGTTAGTTAGCCAATGCTTTAATGAGCCGATGGCAACGCATTGGTCTCTCATAATCCGTCCTTCACCTCTTCGATCACGGGGTGATCGCGAACCTGGTCAAAGCTCAATAAGCCGATGTCAGCACATCAAGCCCTCATGATCTATCTTTCATCTTTCGACCAATGAGTTTGAGTTCTGCTGGATCACCACCCTTGATGACAATCGCGACGCAGGACTAGCCGATGGACGTTTCAGAAACAAAGCATCCACCAGGCCAGCTGCCCCCCGAGTCTCAGTTAAGGCAAAAACAGAGACGAGGACACGCAATTCAGACAAATGGACCTGAGCACGATCATGTCTGAGGGAACTATCATGCAGAGCCAGCCGATTTGAACAAAATCGGCTCCCCAGAGGAGAGAACCTTCAGGGTGAGCTGCCCCCCGAGTTTCTTCAGTCCACTTCTTGCGCCTTGCTGGTCAGATCGGCTCCTTTCCTTTGGCGGTTTTGATGCAACCCATCCTTAACCTGATCTGCACGCGGCTTAACTCCTCTGACAGCATTGCCTTGTGCCCTGAACACGCAGCGGGTAGCTCCCGTGTCATTGTGATAGAGTCGATGGCTATGCATCGGCTTTGTTCCTCAGCTGCGTGAAATTTTTTTTTTTTACAGTCCGATTTTTCTATCGGCCCCCAATGTTTCACTGCACATGTATCGCACATGTTCATCTGATTAGGTGCCCCCCGAGCCGATTACTGCCGAGTAGCTGCTGAAATCGGCTACGTGAATAGCCAAGGCACCCTATGTGAACGTCGGCTCTGTTAGGACCAGTGTGGACTTCCTCCAGCTCATCAGCCGACGTAAACCCATTGCCCCTTAGATCGTCATTGAACCCAGGCAAAATGTATGGTGAGGATAATTTTGGCCGATTGCTGGAATCGGCCTCCATGTTGTTTGCTCGATGAAGGTTTTGTAACGTTCCTCCATAAATCCTTGGGGGCCGATCCCCTGGATCGGCATCACCACGTTCGTTCATCGATGTTGCTTTTGTTACACGGTCAGGCCGGTGGATAAAACCAACCTAACCCCGCCCTTTGTCACGTCGATGCGCTCGCAGTCGTCCAAATTGATGCCTGAGAGTGGCTCTTGGCCTGATGTCTCCCAAACGTTCATGCCAGCCGTTGAAATCTCGGCTGAATCATCTGCGTGGACGACTTCTACTTCATCTCCATCCCACTGTATTGGGCATTGGTGCATCGTGGATGGAATGCAACAGTTGGCGTGGATCCAATCTCTCCCAAGCAGGACAGCATAAGTGCTCTTGCTGTCGACAATAAAGAACGTCGTAGGGACAGTTTTCCTTCCTACGGTCAGATCCACATTCAGAACACCTTGTGCGTCGGATGCTTGGCCGTTGAAATCGCTCGGTGTCACATTGGTCTTGATCGGATCCGAGCTGGAGCGTCCCAACCGACGTAGCATGGAGTATGGCATAATGTTAGCTGCCGCTCCGGTGTCCACCAACATCTTGTTGACGAGGCTGCCCATTGATGTAACCTCGCAAGTACAGGGCCTTCAGATGCCTGTAGCTTCTTTCTCGTGGCTTCTCGAAGATGACCGGCCGTGGGCCGCAGTCAAGTTGTGCCATGGGTGCTTCGTCTAATCCTGGAGCGCTAAACTCCGTTGGAAGGATGAACACCATGTTTGTGCCAGCCGATGTCTCATCATCGGCTTTCTTTTGTCTGGGACGCCACTCTTTCCTTTGTGGCCGACCTTCTTCGTCCAGGGTTCGCTGAATTTTAGCGGCCGGATCAGGCCGCGCCTTCCTCAACGTGTGCAGGTATAACCTTTCAGCTTCCTCCAACCCACGTAGTCGCTGAACCCTTCGCTTTTGGGAACGGCTGAGTCCATCAGGGCACCACCTTGGCCGATGATACTTGTCTTCTTCTTCATCATCGTCCTCCAGTTCCTCGAGGTCTTCCACCCGAGCGGACTCAGCATGCTTGTTCCGAGGCGGGAGAGGCCCTAGACGTTTGAACACGGACACATTAGTTGCATCCTTCTTCTTTTGTTTGCATTCTGGGCAGTTGCCGATTGTTGGCAATCGGCTCATTCCTGAATCCCAGCAGTGTCTGAAGAAGGGGCAGTCCCAGTGCCTATCCACATCGTCTTGCTCTCTCGACTTTTCCTTGGCGTGGCGCTCATACCTCTCCTCATCGCGATCATGCCGACGATATCTCCTGGCTTCTCTAGCCAGACGATCTCTTTCATCATCATCGCTGGATCGTCGGCGTTGGTCATACTGACTCACATACTTGTTGAGGAGGTGATCAGAGAGAGGTCGCTGATATCTTATGTTCTTCACTTCTCCCTCTGTGACGTAGCGCTTGCCGTCGTGGCGGAGCCGATCGCGTGGAGCGGCCTCCTCCGTGTCCTTGCTACGAGAGCAGCTGCCCTCGTCTCCATCCTTGCCAGAGTGGTGTCCAGGTCCTACCATGCTGATGCTGAACGAGGATCCTGGCTGGCAACCCTCAGGGTAAGTGCATTCCACCGTGTTAACGGCGGGGAAGGGGTGGGTGTCGACCTTCATGGCGTACTGGTTAAAAATTAGCCGTCCTTGTTCTATCGCCATTTGGATCTGCTGACGCCACACCCTGCAGTCGTTGGTGGCATGGGAGACCGAGTTATGCCATTTGCAGTATGGCTTTCCGTTCAGCTCCTGCACCGTGGGGATCTTGTGGCCTTCGGGTACCTTTAGCTGCTTCTCCTTGAGTAAGAGGTCGAAAATCTGCTCGGCTTTGGTCACGTCGAAGTCGAACCCTTTTGGAGGACCTTGTGGCTTAACCCACTTACGGGACACGGGGCTTGCCGCCCGAGTCCATTCAGCCACTTGCTACCTCTTGATCTCCCGCAGCACCTTCATCCTCGTACTGCCTCAACCGGGACCACCGCACGCTTGAATTTGTCCTGGTAAACATCCGGGTGGCGCTGTTCATATGCCGACGGCTTACGCACCATGTGCGCCAATGAAGGGTAGTACTGCTTGGGAGGCCACGTCCTTGATCGATGATGAGAGACCCACCACCGCCAACTCGACTGCTTCTTTTTCACTTACGTGAACCGAATAGCATCGGTTCCTAATGGTCCTGAAGCGCTGGATGTACTCGACACTTGTTTCCCCGTGCTTACGTCGTACTTGTGCTAGATCGGCAATACCGGCCTCGGAAGCCTCCGAGTGATACTGTATGTGGAGCTGCTCTTCCAAGCTGCTTCCAAGTCCGGATTGAGTTCGGTGGCGGCGACGTGTACCACCCGAAGCCGATCCTGTGAGGGACTGTGCGAAGAACCTCACACGCAGCTCGTCCGATGCTGAGATCGTGCCCGAGCTGTGCCAAATATCGGCTCACATGCTCGATGGAGCTGGAACCATCTGATCCGCTGAACTTTGTGAAATCAGGGAGCCGATATTTGGGTGGTAGCGGGATCAATTCGTACTCGTTGGGGTATGGCTTGGTATAGCCGATTGTCCTCCTTTTCGGCATCATGCCGAACTGATCTTTCAGAATTGTACAAATCTGATCCGCGGTGATGGCTGAAGGCGTCGAACCACGAAGATTCACCGGGGTGGCATACTTAGCCAGCCATGCTTGCTTTTCCAGCTACGAGCCAAGCTGCGGGAGCTGAGCTGCGGAGGTTTGTCGGAGTGGCGTACTTAGCTAGCCACGTACGCTTCTCAAGGTACTGTCCCCGACGTTCCTCCTGCCGTTCCGGAAGTCCCTGCTTGTTGCGGCTGGTTCGAGAGTGCCCGATTCTTGCGGTCGGCACGTATGCGCACGTGTATCCGTGCGGGATCTCCTTGGGCGCCTCATGTAGGAATTGGTAGTCACTGGGGTCACCACCAATCTTGTAGACGACGTAGGCCGATGAGTTCGGCACTTCGGTGCTGCCAACGCGAACGGCGGCGGTGGACGGGACTCGGAGTGGCATCTCTCCTTGGTAAGTCCCCGAGCCGGTCCGACGGAGAGTGCGATGGCTCATGATTTCCTGGATCACGCGAAGAGCGACACGCTCCAAAGCGTTCACCAGGCTCTCAGAGTGGCGGTGCAGCGAATGAGCCACCATGAAGTTGATCTCCTGACGCAGCGACCTGGTGCGTTCTTCTGACGGGGAGGACAGGTCCACTCCATCGAGCGCGCCTTTGATACGTCCAATTTCCATCACTATTTTATATCATAATTTGCTGTTATTCATTGATATATTTCATATTGGGACACAATACTTATGTTATTTCATCTATTTTGCATGTTTCATCATTATTGGAGGAT